>NC_074687.1:30023761-30357937 GCF_029448725.1 Salvelinus fontinalis | reverse complement strand
AACGACCAGACCAGGCAGGTTTCATACTAGAGGTAGTTAGCTAGCTATTCGCCTGGCATCCTTACGAATTTCTCTAAGTTTCACCATTGAGTGCAGCATTCAGTCTGGTTTAACCAGGCTACCTAGCTAGAGCCACTGGCTCAACCTGAGAACTACTGCTGTTATTGTTGCTTTAGTCATTACATTATGCGGTTGTTTCTTCACAGGCCCTCACTACCCAACGTTGTTGTGTTTCACTGATTCTGTAACCCATTTACAGAGCCGTGTTTGGCCTAGAGCTGTTAACATACAGTAAATTACATTACTCAGCAGCCCTCCGTAAAGTGTTCCCTTTGTCGGCGCATTGTGGCTTCTAGCCGCCACAACCTGCTTCTAAAGTGCAAGTGTATTAAATTAAGTGTGTCCCAAATGGGACCTAATTTCCTATATAGTGTACTCATTTCTCTATGGGCCCTGGTAGTGCACTATAAAGGGAATAGGGTGCCATTTGGGATACAAACTAAATGTTTTTGTATTTCGTTTTTTGGAGGCGCCTACTGTAATTTATTCATGCCTCTCATATTTGTTCATTGATTACGCTTGATGTTTGGCTGCTAAATCATATTTGTTGAAGGGTTGTACCTTGCTTAGTAATCCACTAACAGTACCCAGCACTGTTGCCCACTTTTCAACCTGTGAGAGTCTAATATATTGATATTGCTCCTGTCTGGGTCGTTGGTAAACTAACACATTTGTTACAGCACTGGTATAAAACTCGTATGTCACTGTTATAACACTGTTATGACTGTTTTCTCTACTCTTCCCACTTCACCCAGAAAAACACTTTACTGAACAGTACGTACCTTTTCAACTGATCAGTGTTTTTTGTCTAATTTTGTAGCCACTGTCACCTGTTATGACACTGTCTTCTCTCCTCCTCCAGACCCTGAACAAGAATAACCTGCTCCCAGATGAGAGGTCTAACTTCTACCCAACGCCCCTGCAGCAGACTAACATGTACACCACCACCTACTACCCCACAGCGCTGGGCAAATATGACTACAACAGGCCTGACTCCTCCCCTTCCCCCTGCAGGACCTATAACAACAGCTGAGACACCACCCCCACCCCCATGGCCCCCGGCCCCGCCCACCCAGACTGAACTGAACTCCACCCCGATCACCATGGTGACAGATGGTGACTGAACCCATCCTCTGACCTGGAACTATTTTTTTCTCCCCTCTCCTTTATCCCATGGTATCTCCCAAATGGTGGGGGGGGGGGTGTAAGGGTATACCTGGAACATACCATGGTATACCTGGAACATACCACTCTGTAGAGGTGCTGATGCCTACATTAGACTCGCTAAGTAGAGCCAGGAATTTGATCATAGTTTGTGGTGTATTTTGGGGGGTGTGAGTGAGTACTGGACTCACACATTTGGGGGGTGTGAGTGAGTACTGGACATCACAGTGTCAACGTAGTGGAGAGATAAATGATGAACTCTATAAGACACTATAAGCTACAGTATGGAGTTGGAGAACTACTTATCCCTGTGGAACTTGACAACCTGAGCGCCTTACTGTAGGTGTTGTGTTGCTATCCAGAGAGGCTAGAGTTGGCCTTAGGAGAAAACTCAAATGGCCGCCACCTCTCTTCCCTGGTCTGTCTGGTCACCTCTATGATTGAGTCTCTTTTTTAATTTAATTTAATTTTTTACTCCCTTTCTCCCCAATTTTCAATCTTGTCTCATCGCTGCAACTCCCCAACGGGCTCGGGAGAGGCAAAGGTTGAGTCATGCATCCTCCAAAACATGACCAGCCTAACTGCTCTCCTTAACACCACCGCCAGCTTAACCCAGGGGCCAGCCACACCAATGTGTCAGAGGAAACACTGTTCAACTGGCGAACGGGGTCAGCCTGCGGGAACCTGGCCTGCCACAAGGAGTCGCTAGAGCCGATGAGCCAAGTAAAGCCCCACCCTCCCCTAACCCGGATGACGCTGGGCCAATTGTGCGCCGTCCTATGGGACTCCCGAGCCATGGCTAGTTGTGGCACAGCCCGGGAATGAACCCGGGTCTGTAGTAACGCCTCTAGTCTCAATGCAGTGACTTAGATCGCTGCGCCACTTGGGAGGCCTATGAATGAATTTCTATGACACCAACATCCCCTTGGTCTGCAGCATCCATACCCATGATGAACACCTAATTCTCCCAACAACAAAAGCAGTTACCCAGAACAACCCTACCAGTGCATATCATTGTGTCTGTCCTTCAGTATGGTGGATGCGAATCGGGAGGGAACAAAAAAAAGAACTAAATTAATTCAAGAGATGAAGAGATGAAGAGATCAATACCAGTTCAATTGTGTTTGGAGGTGGATGGATGCACTGAGGTCACCTCGCCTCATCAAATGACACGAGGAGGACAAGTACCTGGGACTTCAGCTCTGCTGTGGCGCCATGTTTTTGGGTGGTACTATGGGACCAGGGGAACAGAGGCACATCCAGGAATGGCAGCGTGTGATCTGTTATAGGAAAAGTGCCTACACTAGACCACATAGATACAGACATACTCACTGCTGGAGAGAATTTCTCTATCTGCTTATTTCCAAACAAGGCCCACACCTCAGGCTGGCTGTGTTATGTACTGTATCGGTATGTTAACAAAGGCAATGTTTCCCAGGGAATGATCTGAACATGGGCTAGAGAGATGAGGTGTCTGACTGAAATACAGTTGGAATCATCCAACTTTGGGTATACAGTAGAGAGGATCATGTGGGGTCAAATTTGACTTTCTATTACTTCTTTTTTATGATGATATAAAGACTTTTGGAAGGAATTCCCTTGCTTCTAGAATGAAATGGATGTATTCTACTGAGTACTATACCTACCTACCGCTCAGTGGTCATATTAAATATGGCCAGTGTGCAGAACTGGACTTTAACCGATTTTATATGATATCATACAAGGTGGGATAAAAAGATAGTAGTGGGGCATTTTTTTATGAGGGTGATTTGTTTGAGGTTCAAGAGAGCAGTAGGATAGGAGGAAATGTTTTATTTCACAAATAAGGGATAGCTGATTCACTTTTGAGTTTCTCATCGGTTTCACACCACAGCATATTAAAAAAATCACAGCCGCTTAGTAGCCAATACGTGTCTGACAAATTAAAGGAGATTTTGATTTATTACAACCACGTCTGTATTTTTGGTGGCATGTTATAGAAGGGTCCAGACCTTTTTTGTTGTTGTTGCAATTTCACTTGTTTTTGAGAAACATACCCCAACCAGCGAGTCACTTCTTCATCCTCGTTGTGCAGTACAGGAGCTCTGAAAAAACATGAACCAACGCTCCAAAAACACTCAAATCCTTTTAGAAACGGAAAACCTTCAGTACTGTGATGCAGGTCTTTAGATGTTGTACACATGAAATTGTGTCATTCCGAACTTTATCCGCAACATTATATTCTATTTTGTGCAACTCTAGCTGTTTCCCTTATCCAGCTGTTCCACTCTCCTAGTGGCCTGCTGCTACCTGCATCACTATACTGAGATGGTTTCTGTTTCCCTTATCCAGCTGTTCCACTCTCCTAGTGGCCTGCTGCTACCTGCATCACTATACTGAGATGGTTTCTGTTTCCCTTATCCAGCTGTTCCACTCTCCTAGTGGCTTGCTGCTACCTGCATCACTATACTGAGATGGTTTCTGTTTCCCTTATCCAGCTGTTCCACTCTCCTAGTGGCCTGCTGCTACCTGCATCACTATACTGAGATGGTTTCTGTTTCCCTTATCCAGCTGTTCCACTCTCCTAGTGGCCTGCTGCTACCTGCATCACTATACTGAGATGGTTTCTGTTTCCCTTATCCAGCTGTTCCACTCTCCTAGTGGCTTGCTGCTACCTGCATCACTATACTGAGATGGTTTCTGTTTCCCTTATCCAGCTGTTCCACTCTCCTAGTGGCCTGCTGCTACCTGCATCACTATACTGAGATGGTTTCTGTTTCCCTTATCCAGCTGTTCCACTCTCCTAGTGGCCTGCTGCTACCTGCATCACTATACTGAGATGGTTTCTGTTTCCCTTATCCAGCTGTTCCACTCTCCTAGTGGCCTCCTGCTACCTGCATCACTATACTGAGATGGTTTCTGTTTCCCTTATCCAGCTGTTCCACTCTCCTAGTGGCCTGCTGCTACCTGCATCACTATACTGAGATGGTTTCTGTTTCCCTTATCCAGCTGTTCCACTCTCCTAGTGGCCTGCTGCTACCTGCATCACTATACTGAGATGGTTTCTGTTTCCCTTATCCAGCTGTTCCACTCTCCTAGTGGCTTGCTGCTACCTGCATCACTATACTGAGATGGTTTCTGTTTCCCTTATCCAGCTGTTCCACTCTCCTAGTGGCTTGCTGCTACCTGCATCACTATACTGAGATGGTTTCTGTTTCCCTTATCCAGCTGTTCCACTCTCCTAGTGGCTTGCTGCTACCTGCATCACTATACTGAGATGGTTTCTGTTTCCCTTATCCAGCTGTTCCACTCTCCTAGTGGCTTGCTGCTACCTGCATCACTATACTGAGATGGTTTCTGTTTCCCTTATCCAGCTGTTCCACTCTCCTAGTGGCTTGCTGCTACCTGCATCACTATACTGAGATGGTTTCTGTTTCCCTTATCCAGCTGTTCCACTCTCCTAGTGGCCTGCTGCTACCTGCATCACTATACTGAGATGGTTTCTGTTTCCCTTATCCAGCTGTTCCACTCTCCTAGTGGCCTGCTGCTACCTGCATCACTATACTGAGATGGTTTCTGTTTCCCTTATCCAGCTGTTCCACTCTCCTAGTGGCCTGCTGCTACCTGCATCACTATACTGAGATGGTTTCTGTTTCCCTTATCCAGCTGTTCCACTCTCCTAGTGGCCTGCTGCTACCTGCATCACTATACTGAGATGGTTTCTGTTTCCCTTATCCAGCTGTTCCACTCTCCTAGTGGCCTGCTGCTACCTGCATCACTATACTGAGATGGTTTCTGTTTCCCTTATCCAGCTGTTCCACTCTCCTAGTGGCCTGCTGCTACCTGCATCACTATACTGAGATGGTTTCTGTTTCTCTTATCCAGCTGTTCCACTCTCCTAGTGGCCTGCTGCTACCTGCATCACTATACTGAGATGGTTTCTGTTTCCCTTATCCAGCTGTTCCACTCTCCTAGTGGCCTGCTGCTACCTGCATCACTATACTGAGATGGTTTCTGTTTCCCTTATCCAGCTGTTCCACTCTCCTAGTGGCCTGCTGCTACCTGCATCACTATACTGAGATGGTTTCTGTTTCCCTTATCCAGCTGTTCCACTCTCCTAGTGGCCTGCTGCTACCTGCATCACTATACTGAGATGGTTTCTGTTTCCCTTACCCAGCTGTTCCACTCTCCTAGTGGCCTGCTGCTACCTGCATCACTATACTGAGATGGTTTCTGTTTCCCTTATCCAGCTGTTCCACTCTCCTAGTGGCCTGCTGCTACCTGCATCACTATACTGAGATGGTTTCTGTTTCCCTTATCCAGCTGTTCCACTCTCCTAGTGGCCTGCTGCTACCTGCATCACTATACTGAGATGGTTTCTGTTTCCCTTATCCAGCTGTTCCACTCTCCTAGTGGCCTGCTGCTACCTGCATCACTATACTGAGATGGTTTCTGTTTCCCTTATCCAGCTGTTCCACTCTCCTAGTGGCCTGCTGCTACCTGCATCACTATACTGAGATGGTTTCTGTTTCCCTTATCCAGCTGTTCCACTCTCCTAGTGGCCTGCTGCTACCTGCATCACTATACTGAGATGGTTTCTGTTTCCCTTATCCAGCTGTTCCACTCTCCTAGTGGCCTGCTGCTACCTGCATCACTATACTGAGATGGTTTCTGTTTCCCTTATCCAGCTGTTCCACTCTCCTAGTGGCCTGCTGCTACCTGCATCACTATACTGAGATGGTTTCTGTTTCCCTTATCCAGCTGTTCCACTCTCCTAGTGGCCTGCTGCTACCTGCATCACTATACTGAGATGGTTTCTGTTTCCCTTATCCAGCTGTTCCACTCTCCTAGTGGCCTGCTGCTACCTGCATCACTATACTGAGATGGTTTCTGTTTCCCTTATCCAGCTGTTCCACTCTCCTAGTGGCCTGCTGCTACCTGCATCACTATACTGAGATGGTTTCTGTTTCCCTTATCCAGCTGTTCCATTCTCCTAGTGGCCTGCTGCTACCTGCACAACGAGGATGAGGAAATGACTTGCTGGTTGGGGTAAGTTAATAAAAAAAAAAAAAAAAGTGAAATTGCAAAAATAAGTGTCTGGACCCTTGTATAATACTCCAATTCAGTACATAAAAAATAGAGATTTGGTTGTAAAAACACACACTATTCTCCTTTAAGATTTTACAAAAAAAAAATTATGTAGTAGCAAATATTCAGTCTGATTGTAGCGAATATCTATGTGTCCCTCTCTTTACAATGCTAAATCATGCTTAGAAATGCTTTGGTATGAGATTGTTGTGTGTGTGCGTATTTGCGTGTGTGTGTGTGGTCGCGCATGTTTGCGTTTGTGTGCGTATGTTTGCGTGTGAGTGTGTATGTTTGCTTGCTTCGTATGTGTATGCCTGTGAGAGTGAATGAGGAGAGGAACAGACAACTGTATGTATTTTGTACAATGTAAATGTAATTCTTTCTTACATATGACTGTGTATATAATGGGATCTGTAAAGGGGTATGTGCATTTTTTCCACACATTATGATGATAGCACTCCTAATGTTCCACTGGGTTTCTATATGTTCCATGTACAAGATGATAATCATTGTAAATTAACGAGAGCTGCGCAGTTCTCATAAGGAAACACTATTTATAGTGAAGCTTGGATCATAAAGGGCATTTCAGAAACAGAACTGAGCTATATTTTATTATTATGCCCGCTGTTAAAATGAATGCTAATTTAGCAGAAATGCTTTCAGTTCCACTCATAGAAATGGTATGATTCTATTCTATCATTCTAATTCTATACTTCCGTTATATGCACGAGAGCGCTATCTGTACATAAGACAGCCTTCGATCTGCAGAGCATTAATGACATCTAAAGGTTAGTATAATGTAAATGTATATTGTTGTATAGCTAACACTGTTTAAAAAATAAAAAAGCCTTAGTTGTAAAAAAATATATATACGTGCAGCAGCTATGTACTCACCAACCATGGGGTTTGTAAGGGGATAGAGTTTGTCAATGTGACTGGTTGACTACGGCCTGGACAACTTCTCCAGCTGTTTTGTAACTTTCTATAGATGTACAGTTTGTCCAGATCCTATGTAGAATCTTAATCCCCGTTTATACCTGGTGCTAACATACATGCCTTGTCCTGATTGTGTCCACATCCTGATTGTGCCAACATATGCTGACAGGTATAGACGATCAAAAGACACATTATGATCTGATTGTGATTAGATCTTACTGACCACCTCTGGAGGTAGTCGGGGACTCATTCTGTCTGGATATCTCACAAGTCTCTGGACAGTGAAACCATTTAAATCATAATTATATTGCCTTCTAAAATAATTGACATGGGTCTTAAAATAAATAAATAAATATTATTTTGAAAGAAATCCATCAAATAATTGTCATACAGTGAGGGACCATGAAATCTGGTCACAGTGCTGACACGGTGGATTAATAAATATGAATATGAATAATATTCATCCACCGTGATACGGATTTAGTTTTTTTACAAAAAATGTTCACCAGGTATAAATAAGGCTTTAGAGTAACAAAGACAGCCTGTCCTTTTGGAAGCACTCATGCCATATTAATACAAAATCAATGTCACCACAACAGTTTAAAAAACAAACATTTTAAATGAACAAGAACAAGACACAGAAAATGGTGAGTAGTGTATAGTAACAGTATTACGATAATCCATTGACTAGATCAAAGTAATTCAGCTGTTTAGAGGATTTACAGCAACTCCTCCACCCAGTGGTTTTCCTTTTCCCCACTTGCCTGACCCACATTTTTTGGTTTGTGATTGGCTCCCACTAAATGATGACTCCCTTTGATTGGCTTCCCCTGGCCCTGTAGTAATCTTTGATTGGGCAATCTTGATGTCACATTGTGAATCTTTGTCCCCTGATTGGCTCGGTGCCCTTCTATGCAACTGACCTGGTGGTACTATTAGATATGTGATGTAGACTGTAATCACTGCCTTTTAGACACTGTGAATTTTTTGGTACTCTATATTTTTGTATATTGTACATTATAAAGGATAATAAACCTTGATGCCAACATGACGTGTGTGTGTGAACTCCATCATTCCAATGCCTCCGCAAATTACGCTATACTGTATGTACAGGTATCACCTGAAATTGACAATACATCATCCCTATCATTTTATACCTAAACTTCCCTCACACTGAAAGTATCCATATACTGTATGTGGCCTACAGCACTGTGCTTGGCAGGGCTGAAATCAATCTGACAAGTCAGAAACACCCACCCCACTCAGGGACAGTGCCTCCTCATTTGGCTGGGGTGCTGCCCTGGCTGTGCCTCTCCATTACCCAGAGAAGCTTAGGACTAATGAGTGTCTTTATTGATGAATGCAGCAATTGCATTAATCACCTCATCTGCTGAGCTGACCCACAGGCATGGACATGATGGAGTGTGATCATGGTGTGATGGGAAAGCTGGCTCACAGCCAGGGGGTCACTATCCATCTATAGTAGTCTCGTCCTATAGGCTAATACTGCTGAGTATTGCCCTATAGGGATGGCTGGTGTGTGAGGTAACTATCCATCAGATGATTTAATGAGAGTCAGAGTAGAAATGAAGAGGACTATACAGGACACCACTGCTGCAAAAGAGGTGACCCTCTCTCTCCACTCTGGTTTTTAATGATCTATGTCACCATGGGAGTCCATCCTCCTCCTGTACCCCTCAGTGTCCTCTGGGCTGCAGAGCTGCAAGTTAGTACAAAGTGTCCCCAGTTCCGCTGCTAACACATGACTATGCTTATTGGCTCCAGTGCTTTAAAATTAGTGTCAGCATAAGTGTGCCACGGCCCTCTGATGTACATTACACCATGACCAGTGGCCTTTGAGAAACATGGATCTTAAGGACTGTCCTGGTTATTGGCTCCAGTGCTTTACCATTAGCTTAGCATCAGTGTGTCTGTCTGATGTACATTACAACATCACCAGTGGGCCTAGTAGATCTTAAGTGGCCTGCTGCTATCACCAGTGGGCCTAGTAGATCTTAGATGCTCTAGTTCTCTCTGATGATGTTTATCAAGTGGAGGGCCGTTGTTGATTGTGTTGAAGTATTACTTCCCCAGAGGGAGGATCAAGAGTGGGATGCAGAGACAGACGTGTTTGTGTGTTTACATGACGGAGAAGATCACACAGAACCACATCTCTGAGGCAGACGATGGCTCTCATCGCAACGTCTGTGGGTTCTGGATCGTGTCGTCGTGTTCAGTGGCCAGTCACACACACCCTCACAAAAGCTCAGATCTCCATCCTCTGAGAAATACTGGGAAATTGTTTGATTTGACGCATCGGCTAACAATCCACCAGCCAACTCTTCTCTGAAGTGAACGATGGAACTTTGCCTGAAATTAACTCAAAGGGACTTCATGGCATTTGAAATCTAATTAAAGAGTCTAAATTCTACTGAGTTAGTGTTTTGAACAACAATTATAAGGTCCATCTACAGATTTGTAGACATTTGGGTTTTGACACTTTCAAACTGACCATTTCAGTGATCTGTGATTATTATAAGTCAGCAAATTTGATGCAGAGGCAAGTTTCAGTGTTTACTCTGCTAATCAACAACCTTTGTCGAATCAGGTAGAGCTGTGGTGCAGTTGACCAGTGGACAACGCTGTAACTATGGTTGAGGCAAGGGTTATGGTTGAACTGGGATGTGGACATGAAAATTAAGCGGAGCCAGTTCAGAAAGGAAACTTGAGGGCCCCGCCTCAGCTGAGATGGTACCAATCAGAGGGTAGTATCAAACACGTCTACCAATCCCGCCTGATAATGGCGCCGGAGGATATGGCTGCAGTTTTACAGTCCCCTAACCAATTGTGCTATTGTGTGTGACCATGTTAGCGTGCAATGCGCCCGGCCCTTCACAGGAGTCGCTAGTGTGCGATGGGACAAGGACATTCCTGCCGGCCAAACCCTCCCCTAACCTGGGCCAATTGTACGCCGCCCCATGTGTCTCCCGGTCGCGGCCGGCTGCGACAGAGCCTGGACTCGAACACAGAATCTCTAGTGGCACAGCTAGCACTGCGATGCTGAGCCTTAGACCACTGCGCCACTCGGGAGGCTACGATCATGTATATCCTACCAACGGACCATTAAAAACTGTAATATCTTATGTTTCACTGAGTCGTGGCTGAACAACGACATGAATAACATACAGGTTTTACGCTGTATTTGCAGGATAGAACAGCCGCCTCTAGTAAGACCAGGAGTGGCAGTCTATGTATATTTGTAAACAACAGCTGGTGCACGAAATCGAATGAAGTCTCGAGGTTTTGCTCGCCTGAGGTAGAGTATCTCATGATAAGCTGTAGACCACACTGCTGTAGACCACACACACCGAGAGTTTTCATCTATATTCTGCATAGCTGTCTATTTGCCACAACAAACCGATGCTGGCACTAAGACGTGACTCAAGGAGCTGTGTACGGCCATAAGCAAACAGGAAACCGCTCATGCAGAGGCGGCACTCCTAGTGGCCGGGGACTTTAATGCAATGAAACTTAAATCTGTTTACCTCATTTGTACCAGCATGTTAAATGTGCAACCAGAGGGAAAAAAAACTCTAAACTGTAACGTTCCTGACCTATTTTTATGTTATTTTGATTATGTTTAGTTGGTCAGGGCGTGAGTTGGGGTGGGCATTGTATGTTGTGTGTGTTTGGTTAGTCCATGGGTGTTGTATGTGTATGGGATAGTGTTTGTTAGGTTGTCTAGTTATGTCTATGGCTGCCTGGATTGGGTCTCAATCAGAGACAGCTGTCATTCATTTGTCTCTGATTGGGAGCCAGATTTAAGGTAGCCATAGGCAGTAGGCTTTTGTGGGTGTTTGTTCCTGTGTCCTCACAGGACAGTTGAAGGTTAGTCTCATTTTGTTGTTTTGTAGTTTTGTAGTGTCTTGTTTGCTGTTTTTATTAAAAGATGGCTTATTTCCCTCAATCCGCATCTTGGTCCTATCCATGCTCCTCCTCGTTTGAGGAGGAGAACAACATTGACTGCCTTTACAGAAACACCCACCCCCACAGGACCAAGCGGATTGAGGAGAGAGAAAAGGAACTAAGGCACTGGACACAGGAGGAATGGTCTTGGGAGATCATGGACGGAAAGGGACCCTGGGGAAGGGTTGGAGAGAATCGCCGCTCTCGGGAGGAGAAGAAGGCCGCCACAGCCCAGGAGCGCTGGTATGAGGAGGCATCACATAGGAGAGGCCGGAAGCCCGAGAGGCTCACCCAAAAATTTCTTGGGGGGGGGGCTAAAGGGGAGTGTGGCGAAGCCGGGTAGGATACCTGAGCCAACTCCCCGGGCTTGCCGTGGAGTGAGAGGGCGTCGTACTGGTCAGACACCGTGTTATGCGGTAAAGCGCACGGTGTCCCCAGTACGCGTGCTTAGCCCAGTGCGGGCTATTCCACCTTGCCGCACTGGGAGGGCTAGGTTGGGGATCGAGCCGGATGCCATGAAGCCGGCCCAACGTATCTGGCCTCCAGTACGTCTCCTCGGGCCGGCGTACATGGCACCAGCCTTACAGGTGGTGTCCCCGGTTCGCCTGCATAGGCCAGTGCGGGCTATTCCACCTTGCCGCACTGGCAGGGCTACGGGGACCATTCAACCTGGTAGGGTTGGGGAGGCTCGGTGCTCAAGAGCACGTGTCCTTCTTCACGGTCCGGTATATCCGGCACCACCTTCCCACCCCAGCTCAGTACCACCAGTGCCTACACCACGCACCAGGCTTCCAGTGCATCTCCAGAGCCCTGTTCCTCCTCCACGTACTCTCCCTATGGTGCGTGTCTCCAGCCCAGTGCCTCCAGTTCCGGCACCACGCACCAAGCCTCCTGTGCGTCTCCAGAGCCCTGGACGCACTGTTCCTTCTCCCCGCACTCGCCCTGAGGTGCGTGCCCTCAGCCCGGTACCTCCAGTTCCGGTACCACGCACCAGGCCTAGAGTGCGCCACGAGAGTCCAGTGTGCCCTGTTCCTGTTCCCCGCACTCGCCCTGAGGTGCGTGCCCTCAGCCCGGTACCTCCAGTTCCGGTACCACGCACCAGGCCTATAGTGCGTCTCAGCCGGCCAGAGTCTGCCGTCTGCCCAGCGGTGCCTGAACGGCCCGTCTGCCCAGCTCCGTCTGAGCCATCTGTCTGCCCAGCTCCGTCTGAGCCATCTGTCTGCCCAGCGCCGTCTGAGCCATCTGTCTGCCCAGCGCCGTCTGAGCCATCTGTCTGCCCAGCGCCGTCTGAGCCATCTGTCTGCCCAGCGCCGTCTGAGCCATCTGTCTGCCCAGCGCCATCTGAGTCATCCGTCTGCCACGAGCCATTAGAGCCGCCCGTCTGTCCCGAGCCAGTAGAGCCGTCCGTCAGTCAGGAGCCGCTAGAGCCGTCCGTCAGTCAGGAGCCGCCAGAGACGCCCGCCAGTCAGGAGCTGCCAGAGACGCCCGCCAGTCAGGAGCTGCCAGAGACGCCCGCCAGTCAGGAGCTGCCAGAGACGCCCGCCAGTCAGGAGCTGCCAGAGACGTCCGACAGTCCGGAGCTGCCACTCAGCCCGGACCTGCCGGAGTCCCTCAGCCCGGACCTGCCGGAGTCCCTCAGCCCGGACCTGCCGGAGTCCCTACGCCCGGACCTGCCGGAGTCCCTACGCCCGGACCTGCCGGAGTCCCTACGCCCGGACCTGCCGGAGTCCCTACGCCCGGACCTGCCGGAGTCCCTCAGCCAGGGCCTGCCGGAGTCCCTCAGCCAGGGCCTGCCGGAGTCCCTCAGCCAGGGCCTGCCGGAGTCCCTCAGCCAGGGCCTGCCGGAGTCCCTCAGCCAGGGCCTGCCGGAGTCCCTCAGCCAGGGCCTGCCGGAGTCCCTCAGCCAGGGCCTGCCGGAGTCCCTCAGCCAGGACCTGCCGGAGTCCCTCAGCCAGGACCTGCCGCCCCTTGTCCCGGTGCTGCCCCTTGTCCCGGTGCTGCCCCTTGTCCCGGTGCTGCCCCTTTTCCCGTATGCTGCCCCTTGTCCCGGTGCTGCCCCTTGTCCCGGTGCTGCCCCTTGTCCCGGTGCTGCCCCTTGTCCCGGTGCTGCCCCTTGTCCCAGTGCTGGTCGCTCATTTAGGTGGTGTTAGTGGGAGGGTGGGCATTGGGAGGGGGATAAAGAAGCGGGGATTGATTATGGTGGGGTGGGGTCCTCGCCCTCAGCCTGAGCCACCACCGTGGTCAACTGCCCACCCAGACCCTCCCCTGGACTTTGTGCTGGTGCGCCCGGCGTTCGCACCTTGAGGGGGGAGTTCTGTCTATAGTAGTCTCGTCCTATAGGCTAATACTGCTGAGTATTGCCCTATAGGGATGGCTGGTGTGTGAGGTAACTATCCATCAGATGATTTAATGAGAGTCAGAGTAGAAATGAAGAGGACTATACAGGACACCACTGCTGCAAAAGAGGTGACCCTCTCTCTCCACTCTGGTTTTTAATGATCTATGTCACCATGGGAGTCCATCCTCCTCCTGTACCCCTCAGTGTCCTCTGGGCTGCAGAGCTGCAAGTTAGTACAAAGTGTCCCCAGTTCCGCTGCTAACACATGACTATGCTTATTGGCTCCAGTGCTTTAAAATTAGTGTCAGCATAAGTGTGCCACGGCCCTCTGATGTACATTACACCATGACCAGTGGCCTTTGAGAAACATGGATCTTAAGGACTGTCCTGGTTATTGGCTCCAGTGCTTTACCATTAGCTTAGCATCAGTGTGTCTGTCTGATGTACATTACAACATCACCAGTGGGCCTAGTAGATCTTAAGTGGCCTGCTGCTATCACCAGTGGGCCTAGTAGATCTTAGATGCTCTAGTTCTCTCTGATGATGTTTATCAAGTGGAGGGCCGTTGTTGATTGTGTTGAAGTATTACTTCCCCAGAGGGAGGATCAAGAGTGGGATGCAGAGACAGACGTGTTTGTGTGTTTACATGACGGAGAAGATCACACAGAACCACATCTCTGAGGCAGACGATGGCTCTCATCGCAACGTCTGTGGGTTCTGGATCGTGTCGTCGTGTTCAGTGGCCAGTCACACACACCCTCACAAAAGCTCAGATCTCCATCCTCTGAGAAATACTGGGAAATTGTTTGATTTGACGCATCGGCTAACAATCCACCAGCCAACTCTTCTCTGAAGTGAACGATGGAACTTTGCCTGAAATTAACTCAAAGGGACTTCATGGCATTTGAAATCTAATTAAAGAGTCTAAATTCTACTGAGTTAGTGTTTTGAACAACAATTATAAGGTCCATCTACAGATTTGTAGACATTTGGGTTTTGACACTTTCAAACTGACCATTTCAGTGATCTGTGATTATTATAAGTCAGCAAATTTGATGCAGAGGCAAGTTTCAGTGTTTACTCTGCTAATCAACAACCTTTGTCGAATCAGGTAGAGCTGTGGTGCAGTTGACCAGTGGACAACGCTGTAACTATGGTTGAGGCAAGGGTTATGGTTGAACTGGGATGTGGACATGAAAATTAAGCGGAGCCAGTTCAGAAAGGAAACTTGAGGGCCCCGCCTCAGCTGAGATGGTACCAATCAGAGGGTAGTATCAAACACGTCTACCAATCCCGCCTGATAATGGCGCCGGAGGATATGGCTGCAGTTTTACAGTCCCCTAACCAATTGTGCTATTGTGTGTGACCATGTTAGCGTGCAATGCGCCCGGCCCTTCACAGGAGTCGCTAGTGTGCGATGGGACAAGGACATTCCTGCCGGCCAAACCCTCCCCTAACCTGGGCCAATTGTACGCCGCCCCATGTGTCTCCCGGTCGCGGCCGGCTGCGACAGAGCCTGGACTCGAACACAGAATCTCTAGTGGCACAGCTAGCACTGCGATGCTGAGCCTTAGACCACTGCGCCACTCGGGAGGCTACGATCATGTATATCCTACCAACGGACCATTAAAAACTGTAATATCTTATGTTTCACTGAGTCGTGGCTGAACAACGACATGAATAACATACAGGTTTTACGCTGTATTTGCAGGATAGAACAGCCGCCTCTAGTAAGACCAGGAGTGGCAGTCTATGTATATTTGTAAACAACAGCTGGTGCACGAAATCGAATGAAGTCTCGAGGTTTTGCTCGCCTGAGGTAGAGTATCTCATGATAAGCTGTAGACCACACTGCTGTAGACCACACACACCGAGAGTTTTCATCTATATTCTGCATAGCTGTCTATTTGCCACAACAAACCGATGCTGGCACTAAGACGTGACTCAAGGAGCTGTGTACGGCCATAAGCAAACAGGAAACCGCTCATGCAGAGGCGGCACTCCTAGTGGCCGGGGACTTTAATGCAATGAAACTTAAATCTGTTTACCTCATTTGTACCAGCATGTTAAATGTGCAACCAGAGGGAAAAAAAACTCTAAACTGTAACGTTCCTGACCTATTTTTATGTTATTTTGATTATGTTTAGTTGGTCAGGGCGTGAGTTGGGGTGGGCATTGTATGTTGTGTGTGTTTGGTTAGTCCATGGGTGTTGTATGTGTATGGGATAGTGTTTGTTAGGTTGTCTAGTTATGTCTATGGCTGCCTGGATTGGGTCTCAATCAGAGACAGCTGTCATTCATTTGTCTCTGATTGGGAGCCAGATTTAAGGTAGCCATAGGCAGTAGGCTTTTGTGGGTGTTTGTTCCTGTGTCCTCACAGGACAGTTGAAGGTTAGTCTCATTTTGTTGTTTTGTAGTTTTGTAGTGTCTTGTTTGCTGTTTTTATTAAAAGATGGCTTATTTCCCTCAATCCGCATCTTGGTCCTATCCATGCTCCTCCTCGTTTGAGGAGGAGAACAACATTGACTGCCTTTACATAAACCACCTTTACTCCACACACAAAGACGCGTACAAAGCTCTCCATCACCCTCCATTTGTCAAATCTGACCATAATTCTATCCTCCTGATTCCTGCTTACAAGCAAAAACTAAAGCAGGAAGCACCAGTGTCTCGGTCAATAAAAAAGTGGTCAGATGAAGCAGATGCTCAGCTACAGGACTGTTTCTCTAGCACAGACTGGAATATGTTCCGGGATTCTTCCGATGGAATTGAGGAGTACACCACATCAGTCACTGGCTTCAACAATAAGTGCATCGATGGCGTTGGCCCACAGTAACTGTACGTACATACCCCAACCAGAAGCCATGGATTACAGGCAACATCCACACTGAGCTAAAGGTTAGAGCTTCCGCTTTTAAGGAGCGGGTCTCTAACCCGGAAGCTCATAAGAAATCCTGCTATGCCCTCCGATGAACCATCAAACAGGCAAAGAATCAATACCGGACTAAGATTGAATCATACTACACCGGCTCCAACGCTCGTCGGATGTGGCAGGGCTTGCAACCTATTACAGAGTACAAAGTAGTACGCCCGCGAGCTGCACAGTGACACGAGCCTACCAGACAAGCTAAATTGCTTCGAGGCAAGCAACACTGAAACATGCATGAGAGCATCAGCTGATCCAGACGACTGTGTGATCACGATCTCCGCAGCCGATGTGAGAAAGACCTTTAAACAGGTCAACATTCACAATGTCGCAGGGCAAGACGGATTACCAGGATGTGAACTTCGAGTATGCGCTGACCAACTGGCAAGTGTCTTCACTGACATTTTCAACCTGTCCCTGACTGTCTGAAAAACCAACATGTTTCAAGCAGACCACCATAGTCTCCGTGCCCAAGAACACTAAGGTAACCTGCCTAAATGACTACCAACCCGTAGCACTCAGGTCTGTAGCCATTAAGTGCTTTGAAAGGCTGGTCATGGCTCACATCAACACCATTATCTCAGAAACCCTAGACCGACTCCAATTTCATACCGCCCCAATAGATCCACAGATGATTCAATCTCTATTGCACTCCACACTTCCCTTTCCCACCTGGACAAAAGGAACACCTATGTGAGAATGCTATTCATTAACTACAGCTCAGCGTTCAACACCATAGTGCCCTCAAAGCTCATCACTACGTTAAGGACCCTGGGACTAAACACCTCCCTCTGCAACTGGATCCTGGACTTACCATCTGACGGGCCACCCCCCAGGTGGTAATGGTAGGTAACAACACATCCGCCACGCTGATCCTCAACACGGGGGCCCCTCAAGGGTGGGTGCTCAGTCATCTCCTGTACTCCCTGTTTACGAATGACTACATGGCCAGACTCGCTCCAACAACATCATTAAGTTTGCCGATGGCACAACAGCCTGATCACCAACAATGATGAGAACGCCTATAGGGAGGAGGTCAGAGACCTGGCCGTTTGGTGCCAGGATAACAAGTTCTCCCTCAACGTGATCAAGACAAAGGAGATGATTGTGGACTACAGGAAAAGGAGGACCGAGCATGCCCCCATTCTCATCAACAGGGTTGTAGTGGAGCAGGTTGAGAGCTTCAAATTCCTTGGTGTCCACATCACCAACAAACTAACGTGGTCCAAACACACCAATACAGTCATGAAGAGGGCACGACAAAGCCCATTCCCCCTCAGGAGACTGAAAAGATTTATCATGGGTCCTCAGATCCTCAAGAGATTCTACAGCTGCACCATCGAGAGCATCCTGACTGGTTGCATCACTGCCTGGTATGGCAACTGCTCGGCCTCCGACTACAAGGCACTACAGAGGGTGCCCAGTATGGCCCAGTACATCACCGGGGCCAAGCTTCCTGCCGTCAGAGGAAGGCCCTAAAAATGTTCAAATACTCCAGCCACCCTAGTCATAGACTGTTCTTTCTGCTACCGCACGGCAAGCGGTACCGGAGCGCCAAGTCTATTTCCAAAAAGCTTCTTAACAGCTTCGACCCCCAAGCCATAAGACTCATGAACAGCTAATCAAATGTCTACCCAGACTATTTGCATCCCCCCTCTTTTACGCTGCTGCTACTCTCTGTTTATTTATTTATTACACTTATTTTTCTTAAAACTGCATTGTTGGTTAAGGGCTTGTAACTACAACAGTTTTAAGGTTGAACATCCCTGTTCAACCCTAACCCTAACCCTAACCCTAGCCTCAACCACAACCCCAACCTTAACACTAAACCACAACCCTAAACCTAACCCTAGTTCAGAAAGAAAATGCCACGTAGAAATATGTTTAACCATTATTAGATTTGGGTATGTAATTTTGGGGGATTTTTTTTTTAAAGGGTCCGATCCTTAAGCAATGAATAATGCAAGTCTTGGCGATATAGGCTCTGCTCCTTCAGGTTAGCTCACTGTGCAAGCAAAGCGCCCATATCAAATATAGCCTATGAGCAGTGAGTGTGGTAAATTATACTATTATCCCGGCAGGAACACAGAACCTAAAAGGTGGAGGCTAAGGTCGTGGTGGGAGCAAGAAGCCAGTGCATAGAAGCAGTAGCAGCAAGTGCCAACAGGATGAGTGATTAGACCCTTCAGCTTAAGTAGCCTGCGCAATAAATCAATAAATCAAATCAAATTGTATTTGTCAAATACACTCTAATGTATTTTGTAACAAGATACTTTCGAGAGCTTATTTTCAAAATACAAAATACTTTGTCATTTTTTATAGCGGTTCACCATTTTGTGGCCCCTTTTCACTCTGCATTAATATCATTAGTCTATTGGCACTATGATGTGATAAGAGCATCTGCTAAATGAACTAAATATAAATGTGTATATATAATATTTTAATTGCAAAGCATGCTGTGTAGTATTCCAATGAGCGCCGCCCCAAAACAAGGTTTTGTTTTGAAGTGATACACTTTTTGCCAAAATTGACTTTTCGTAGCAGGCTGAGGAGACCTTACGCAGCAGGTTAGGGGAATTAGGAGAACAAGGTTAATCCTCAACATTTTACTGCAGTGTGCTAAATCAAGGTCACACAAAGTGATTCTTGGTGTCTTATACAAATCTATGCCTCACACACATGGCTATGGGCTTACAATTAGAAGACACCTGTACCATGTCAGATATAGAGTTGATATTTATTCAATTTTGAGTTTGCATCACAGAAGACTGAAATATAACAAAACTGTTTGACATAGAAACACCGGATTTGTCCGTAAAAAAAAAAAAAATGAATATCATTATAAAATATGAATAACATTCCGCCCATGAGGCCAAAGAGGGCACTTTTGGTCATTGACTGCAGGAAAGGGCTACGAGTCTATTGATTCACTCGTGTGTCAATCTGAGTAACATAATAAAGAAATCCCCATCTAAATCCATCAGTTTAAGCTAGAGATATCTGTTTTGCATGGGCTGCGTCTCAATCCACCACATCAGCAAATGGCAGCCTTCTGTATCTGTGGTGGAAGGTGGCTGAGCCGGTGCTTGTCAGACCATGTGACATCCCGAAAATCGGTCTTCTCACAAAAAACGTCCATAGCGTCCGAACGGTTTGGCCTACAAACTAATATGATGCTGTTCTCCTTTCGGTCTATGACCCCCATAAATGTCACAGGACTCATATGAAGGTAACAATGTACAGGTTAAAACAATTCATGGAAGTATGGAGTTAGTTTGATGCCAACCGAAAAAAGGTTAAATATGTGTCCAAAAAACTAAGATATTTCCTGAGCTTTCTTATATCTCCTAGATATAGGACAGACACTTCAAATCCTTATTCCTTATGATTTCTTTTTTACTGTCTGTTTTTGCCATTTATGAATGTGTAATTCAATGCATTTCTGTGGGCTATAGTATTAAAGGCCAAATTCCTTTTTAAATATAATTTTTTTACCTACAGGTAAAAATTCAAAACATCACCTAGAAACAAGGTCAATGATAAATGGTGTTCATTTTCACATATATATTTACATTTTGTAAATTTAGCAGACACTCTTCTTACAGTCAGTGAATTCAACTAAGGTAGATCAACAACACATATCACAGTCATAGCAAGTAAAACTTTTCTATAACCATTACTGAGAATGTTGTTGCTGTTCATGTTGGCTACTTGCAAATGTATTTCTGTATTTCATAATTAAACACATTTCAAAATATAAGTATTTTTTGGTTTATTTTGATACATTGATCTTTATGGTATTTTGTAGTTGTATTTTGTCATTTTTTCCCATCCCTGTCAAGATCCTCTTTCAACCCTAACCCTAGATGGCCAATAGAGGACCAGAGGTCAGAGTTGATCTAACAACTCCATTGCCTTGTATCCTCCAACCTCCATTAGCCAGACCAACACAAGTGGATGGGTTAATGTTGGTACTGGTTAACATAGCCTGACGGTGAGTGATGAGTGGGAGGCAGAGAAAGGGCAGTGATGTAGGGTCTTCTCCTGTACACCCTTCCTCCCCAGTCCTCTCTAATGAAAGAGAGAGGAATGAAAGAGAGAGGGAACCAAACAATGTTAGAACACCATGAGGCTCCATCCATGCTCACATCGTTAAAAATAAAAAATATATATAGTACCAGTCTCAAATTACATGCTAAAATCAATTCTAGAATGTTTTACTTTTATATTTCTTTTATGAGGGACTCATTTGAGCACCTCCAGTTTAAAGTTGTTGGTCGTTGCGAGGCTGTAAGGTATTGATGGAGACATCCATTTGTGTTTTATTTAATCTACTTAACCACCTGCCAGGGGTTGTAAATGCTAAAGCACACTCTGAGGAGTGGGGATATTGATGACTTGGCCGTTAAACTTACAAAAAAATTGCTGATGGCACGAAAATGTGGATGGGGACATGCATAAATCTAAAGATGGTATAAAAAGGGACTCCACCATGCCCAAATAAAGGAAATAGGGTCTTACTGAATCATAGCGGCCTGTACACACTCAAGTTGCCAAATGATATAACACATTTGACACAATTGTTGGGAAACCACTTATATTTTTGTGATGCTACAGAGAGTTTGTCTGCACAAAAATGTTTACACAACCATTGTCCGGTGTCTATACAGGTAATTACTTTTTGCATAGAAAAACTCTGTTGTATAGGCAGAACCGTTCTGCCAATTGCGTAGTTATTACGACTCAGGATATGGCCCAGATGCAGACACAGGAGGCAGATAGTACAGTTCTCACATGATTTATTGGAAACACAGGGCAGGCAAAGGGCAGGTCGAGGGCAGGCAGAGGTTCGTGATCAGGTCAGTCAGGCAGGTACAGAATGGCAGGCAGGTACGGGGTCATGGCAGGCAGAGGTTTGCCATCAGGTCAGTCAGGCAGGTACAGGATGGCAGGCAGGTTCAGGGTCAGGGCAGGCAGAATGGTCAGAACCGGGAAAAACTAGGAAACAGAACTAGAGAAACAGGAAGGCGGGAGAGAACGCTGGTAAGACCTGACAAGACGAACTGGAAAACAGATAAACAAAGAACACAGGTATAAATACACAGGGGATAATGGGAAGATGGGCGACACCTGGAAGGGGGTGAAGACAAACACAAAGACAGGTGAAAAAGATCAGGGTGTGACAGTAGTACTGTACATTAGTTGTACAATCTGCATGTGTACAGTGTTTTTCATAAGTACAAGGAGTAGCCAGCCAAATAGAAAAAGTTGCCAGCCAGGGAGCTCTGGGCTGGGGGGTTCTGGGGGGACATGCCCCCGGGGAAAGAAATTGTAGTACAATCTCTATTTTTCTGGCCTCTGGTACATTCTAATGCCTTGATTCCATCTGAAATACATAGTGAAATGATTGAATACTTTAAAGGGTGACTGCACTTTCTTTCTCGTTTTAGATTTGGTTAATTAAGAAATACTAGCGGCCATTACTAAATTAAAAGGTGAGTTGGTTTCTGGGTGTGGTTTGATGTGCTCGTTTTGTGTGTGTGTGTGTGTGTGTGTGTTCTTTTTGCTATACTTTTCCCCCCCTACCCTTCCATCCCTACCCTAATTGGAGTAAACAAACGGACAACAATACTTCTACTGTTACTTACGGCAATTTCACTCACATCTACGGTATCTGTAGTTAAATAATTATACATACGGTATATTCTTCATTTCCTTTTTCTTCAAGTGCTGTATTTTCACCCACAGTGGCCAATACACTATTCATTCTGATCTTAACTCCAGTCTTCCGTTGTCCCCAGATTTGTTTTAAAACACACAGAAATTCCAGTGTTTCTATGTCAAACGGTTTTGTTATATTCCAGTCATCTGTGATGTACGTGTATATATGGTTGAAGTCGGAAGTTTACATACACTTAGGTTGGAGTAATTAAAACTCATTTTTCAACCACTCCACAAATGTCTTGTTAACAAACTATTGTTTTGGCAAGTCGGTAAGGACATCTACTTTGTGCATGACACAAGTAATTTTTCCACCAATTGTTTGCAGACAGATTATTTCACTTATAATTCACTGTATCACAATTCTAGTGGGTCTGAAGTTTACATACACTAAGTTGATTGTGCCTTTAAACAGCTTGGACAATTACAGAAAATTATGTCATGGCTTTAGAAGCTTCTGATAGGCTAATTGACTTATTTTGAATCAATTGGAGGTGTACCTGTATTTCAAGGCCTACCTTCAAATCCAGTGCCTCTTTGCTTGACATCATGGACAAATCAAAAGAAATCAGCCAAGACCTCAGAAAACAAAATGTAGACCTCCACAAGTCTGGTTCATCCTTGGGAGCATTTTACAAATGCCTGAAGATACCACAGTCATCTGTACAAACAATAGTACGCAAGTATAAACACCTTGGGACTACGCAAAGGCCCTTGTGAAGATGCTGGAGGAAACAGATACAAAAGTATCTATATCCACAGTAAAACAAGTCCTTTATCGACATAACCTGAAAGGCCGCTCAGCAAGGAAGAAGCCACTGCTCCAAAACCGCCATAAAAAAGCCCGACTGCGGTTTGCAACTGCACATGGGGACAAAGATTGTACTTTTTGATGAAACAAAAATAGAACTGTTTGGCCATAATGACCATCATTATGTTTGGAGGAAAAAGGGGGAGGCTTGCAAGCCGAAGAATACCATTCCAACCATGATGCACGAGGTGCCAGCATCATGTTGTGGGGGTGCTTTGCTGCAGGAGGGACTGGTGCACTTCACAAAATAGATTGCATCATGTGGAAGGAAAATTATGTGGATATATTGAAGCAACATCTCAAGACATCAGTCAGGAAGTTAAAGTTTGGTTGCAAATGGGTCTTCCAAATGGACAATGACCCCAAGCATACTTCCAAAGTTGTGGCAAAATGGTTAAGGACAACAAAGTCAAGGTTTTGGAGAGGCCATCACAAAGCCCTGGTCTCAATCCTGTAGAAAATTTGTGGGCAGAACTGAAAAGGTGTCTGTGAGCAAGGAGGCCTACAAACCTGGCTCAGTTACACTAGCTCTGTCAGGAGGAATGTGCCAAAATTCACCCAACTTATTGTGGGAAGCTTGTGGAAGGCTACCTGAAACATTTGACCCAAGTTTAAACAATTTAAAGGCAATGCTACCAAATACTAATTGAGTGCATGTAAACTTCTGACCCACTGAGAATGTGATAAAATAATTAAAAGCTGAAATAAATCATTCTCTCTACTATTATTCTGACATTTCACATTCTTAAAATAAAGTGGTGATCCTAACTGATCTAAGACAGGGGATTTTTACAAGGATTAAATGTCAGGAATTGTGAAAAACTGAGTTTAAATGTATTTGGCTAAAGTGTATGTAAATTTCCGACTTCAAATGTAAAGTGTAATATTGGGATGCCAACTCAAAATGTAATACATTTCAACTCTATATCTGACATGGTACAGGTGTCTTCTTTGTTTTAAGCCCATAACCATGTGTGTGAGGTGTATACTTTTGTTTCAAAGTATATTTGTTTAAGACTACCAAGAAACACTCTGTGCGACTTTGATTTAGTCCACTGCAGTAAAACGTTATTACACTAGAGACTTACCATGTCTTGTAGTGGTTGCAGCTCAATCACCTCTTTCTGCTGACATAACATGGGACTTGTGAAGGCGGCCTGTTTTCTACACTTGAGAGTATCCGGTTTATGACTATAAGCCTATCAACTCCCGAGATTAGGCTGGTGTAACCGATGTGAAATGGCTAGCTAGTTAGTGGGGTGCGCGCTAATAGCGTTTCAAACGTCACTCGCTCTGAGACTTGTAGTAGTTGTTCCCCTTGCTTTGCAAGGGCGGGGCTTTTGTGGAGCGATGGGTAATGATGCTTCGAGGGTAGCTGTTGTCGATGTGTTCCTGGTTCAAGCCCAGGTAGGGGCGAGGAGAGGGACGGAAGCTATACTGTTACACTGGCAATACTAAAGTGCCTATAAGAACATCCAATAGTCAAAGGTATATGAAATACAAATGGCATAGAGAGAAATAGTCCTATAATTCCAATAATAACCTCAACCTAAAACTTCTTACCTGGGAATATTGAAGACTCATGTTAAAAGGAACCACCAGCTTTCATGTTCTCATGTTCTGAGCAAGGAACTTAAATGTTATCTTTTTTCATGGCACACATTGCACTTTTACTTTCTTCTCCAACACTTTGTTTTTGCATTATTTAAACCAAATTGAACATGTTTCATTATTTATTTGAGGCTAAATTGATTTGATTGATGTATTATATTAAGTTAAAATAAAAGTGTTCATACAGTATTGTTGTAATTGTCATTGTTACAAATAACGAAATAAAAAAATAAAAAATAATCGTCCGATCAATCGGTATCGGCTTTTTTTGGTCCTCCAATAATCAGTATCGGTATTGGCGTTGAAAAATCATAATCGGTCGACCTCTAATACATACATACCGTAGAATGCTAAATCATGCAATTATTATTCTCAAGCTAACCAAAAGCATTGAGCTACGAATGCCTGTTCTCGCCATTTTCAGTTGAATTAATCTAACTTTATTTCATGGCAACTCAAGCAGGCCATGTCGTATTTGTTTCATAGTCGATATGTAATCATATTTCATGACAGTGTAACGGTTAGCTTTGTTTACAGAAGGATGAAAGAACACAATATGTTTGTCAGGGAATGTTATTCTGATATGTCAGATGAAGAGTTAGACCAGAAAGTCAGCGCCATTAAGGCAAGGATGCCCCATGCAGGCTTTAGAATGGTCAAAGGAAGTCTCAGAGCAATGGACCATTGTGTACAATGGCAAAGAGTCTTTGCAGCCTGTAGATGGTGCAGGTATCATTTCCAGAATGATCCAGCTTCGTTGCATTGCTCGGGAAAAATACTCTGTTCTTGCACCCATGTCTCCCATCCACATTGATACAAATCCTAAATTGATAAGGTACTAAGACGTATAATGTCTCCATCAAATCTAAGTTATTTTAACTTTTTATTCTTATTCGTCGACAAATGTTCAATGATGTATGAAATTGGAGTTGTTCTTCATCAATTGGTATTACATAAATAATGAAGCAGGTTAATAGGTTAAACATTTCACTTTTAATTCCAATGCTTTTTTTAAAGATACAGGTAAGAGGTAAGTACATTATTTTGTATACATATTGCATATTTCCCATCACCTAATGAACAACCACAATACCAGTCTGGTGTTAAGCTTTCTGTGCTGTATTGACGTATCCTGAAAATGACATCTGCTGCTTTAGATTGAACGGTCATATCTCAGTTATTGTTTTCATATCTACAAAAAATAAGCTATTTTCTTTACTTTCAGAGTGTGAGCTGATCAAGGGGTCGAAAATGTAGATATTGCCAGATGTTCACTGTCCGAGGAACCGGCCGTGGAAGCTTTATTGCTGGCAAAAGTGTCCATAACCAGAGGTAATTAAACTGTTCTGTGTTCTTTCTCTCTTCCTCTCTGCCTGTCTTGTTGTACATGGAACCTGTCTCACATGCACAGTTTGGAGGAAGAAGGATACCTTGACCTGTCAAATTCTATCCACCTCTTCTGTGTGGGATAAGTGTTCCTACCTCGTCTGCGGGTAGATCTGCAGCATTTCACAGAGAGTTGGAATAATCGCCCCTTAAGTACAGAGGCGAACCTGACACCTCACCAGCTGTGGCATATCGGAATGCAAAAAAAACACCTGTGCACATTTTTGTTTTTGCCTTAGCACTACACAGCTGATTCAAATGATCAAGTCATCATCAAGCTTCAAGTGGTATTTATGTCTAATAATGACACTATCTTCTATTGTTTGTCCTCATGTGTCTGTTTTTCAGCATAAAGTACTCTTTGGCCACTTAGTGTGGACACCAGTTGAGACCACACACACACACAATAACAGTCTCTCCTTCACTTCATCCTTCGCCCTAAATCATCTAGGTTATATCAGCTGTGTCGGTGAACCCGTCCCGCATCTGAACTGGCTGTCAAAGAGGGCACAGCATGATCATAGATGACAGGTCAGGTCAACAGGAAGTATTATTAAAGAGATGCTTTACATTGAAATACAGATAGAGATGTAGTAGTCCGACAGTTAATGATCCAAGATCAGTTTTGCATTTTACCTCCTGATGATTATGATGATTGACCATGTTAGAATAAAAAAAACAAGGCATAATAATGCTCTCTATCCATCTGTCTCTCGTCTGCAGGTATGTCTTGATGTGAGAGAGGAAGCCAGTCCCGTCATCGCCACCTCACCCGCTCTTAAGATAACCTTTGGGCATGCTGTGGGCCCAAGGCTGGTTAGGAGACACCGCTAGAGACACTGTAATTGTGATGAACTGAGAGAATATTAGGGTAGCACTGTAATTCATTAATCATATGCTGTCTGCCTCTGTTCTTACCTCTTTCCCTTTCTGTCTTCTACACCTCTCTCCCCACCTCGTCTTTATTCTTTGTTTTATAATGCACACCATACGTGCATTGAAGTACAGATTGAACTTGTATTTATAATATAATATTACAATGATCATAATTATAATGCATGTATTATGTATTTATAACACCTGGATAATGAACTTCTTTCAATAAAGCATTTCACATTCTCTACTGGTTGAAATTAAGTTTCTCATTGAAATACTATCCTGTGTCCTCAGATTAATGCAGATGAAGGGAGTTAGATATGCATAGTTTTTTTTCTGTATATATTAATTACAAATCACTCTTTACTTAAATCATGTTTCTAGTCTATTGCATAGTTACAATGTGTAATCATTGATGTTCCAGGAACAGGAGTGGTAAACACTGTTGAAGTGTATAATTGTAATACATACATGCAGACACAGCATCATTCAAAGAATGGAGTTTGATACACCTGGTATTGGATATGACTGAAAAAGAATGTCTCAGAGATTCATACCTGAACCACACCTTTATTTGCCAAGGAAGAGTACATGATCAGTGAATATATTCAATGTACAGGCTACAATGTGGGGGATCTCATGTATGGTAATAACTACAGCACATGTATATAGGACTTGGCACAATAAAGTTATTATATTCTACTCAATCCATAGACTTCATTAATGCCATTCAGACTTGAAGTTGATGCAACAACCATGATAGCTGAGGCTCATAGATAGGCTCTGAACTAATATTCATACCAAACGTTTTAGGGTCCATACACAGATCGGCTACATACTGTAGCTAGCTACACATCCATAGGCATACAGTTATTTTTATCCTCCACTACACAATTAAGCAAGTAAATCGTTAGCTAACGTTAGCTATGTTACTTCAGCTACATTGCATGGCAAGGCAATCTTACACAATTGTACATTCAATTTGCAGTAAATGCTTCAGCTAGCTAGATTCTTTACATCCATTGTTTCCCAAGACGACAGCCTGGTTTACTGGTTTTCTCAGGAGTCCCTAAAACATTAAACAACACAAATTACAATGTCATACTGTACTCATGTCATAACACCGGCTAGCTAGCTGGCTAATGTTAGCTAGTCAGTTAATTTGCT
Organism: Salvelinus fontinalis; assembly: GCF_029448725.1. Taxonomy (NCBI): domain Eukaryota; kingdom Metazoa; phylum Chordata; class Actinopteri; order Salmoniformes; family Salmonidae; genus Salvelinus; species Salvelinus fontinalis. Next base: position 30,329,908 of record NC_074687.1, on the reverse strand, counting down.
AAATCGCAATTTTCGTAAATTAACTTTGTCAAAAAAATATGCACAATTGTTTGTTTCTACATTAACTAACATATTCCTCTCAATTGTAAATTTTTAGTTTGACTCGTTAGGACGTTATAACTTCTTACATCTGCTTCCCCCGTAATGTTTTGTCAGTCAACTTTGTTGAAGAAAGCCACCAGGGACGGGTGGTTCCCGTCAAATTCGCCATTGGAACCACTCGATATTATCGGTCATATAAAAACCTTGGGACCCAAATGCATAGTGAGTGCTCTATCTCCCCCTTGTGGTGGTCTGGAGCAATGAAGCCGTGATGCTGGGTACCTCTAAGTCCCGCGGTGTAAGCTCGCAACTTTTAAAGGAGGAACCACTGTAGTTACAAGGTGGGCATTTCATAATGTATATTTTTTTAAGTATTGACCTTGGAATATTCAATGTAGTCGGAGCTAGATTCCACAAAGCCTGGTCTCGGATTCACACCGTTGGAAGTTCATCAGAAACTTCCTTCACCATGGAGTGGAGTTTAGTCCGCTAGGCCCCTGCTAGAGCGTCACGTCTCTCTACCTCCTCTCCCTCGCGCTTTATCAGCTCTGGTCAATAAAGTAGTTTAAAAATTGACTTTTCTGCTGCTTCCCTCACTCGGATCGGATCGGACCAGGTCTGGATCCAATCAGGTCTATACGGAATGGGTCTAGTTGTCCTCGGGTCCGTTCAGAACGGGTCTCTATATTTATTTTATTTTATTTATGCATATCAGGTCCGGATCGGAAAGCCCCAGGTCCATTTCGGGAACACGTCCAACTTTTTGGACCCATGAAGGCCTCTACAGTACGGGGCCACAGGGTAGCCTCAATCCCAGCTGTTCTGGGTCTGGTAACGGTGCGATATTTAGCAGTGCAACGCTATACAGAGAGTACTAGTGTAATACACCACAGGGAGCTATCCCCAACATTATATCCTTGTGTCATCATGTATTGGCCTTTTATAGGAACAAGGCTTTTGTCCTAAAAACAGTAAGGTCTTTTTCCATGTTAGCAAACACAACAACTCACCCAGGACCCGAGGGGCATGGTATAGACGATTAAAGCCCAATTCCAGATCCATACTTGATAGTTTCCTCCCTCCTGTCACAACTGATAAGACTTACATCTTAGTTTTGCTGCAAAACAGTTTTTTTCAGGACCTCTGAGATTCAGATCGTTTGTTTTCTTCTACAGAGACTAGTTGCTATTCTCCACAATAGACACACCTTTATTTATATTTAATCCATTCTCACAGGTCTCACTGCGATGACAAATAGGCTTCCTGTTCCCCTGCTCCCTGTGGGAGGTTAATGCGTTGAAACTGAACCCAACCTGGGTAGCTAAGAACAAGTAGCAAAACATGAATAATTTATGTAGAGACCGGCAAGCCTTTTTCTGCCCCCTTGTATCCATCTGAAGTTGAGAGTTCTGAAAGGGGTGCAAGCGCGTGCTTAGGCAACAAAAAAGGTTCTTGGTGGTAGTGCATTAAACTTTGAGAAAAAATAAATCAGGAGGCAGAAAGTAAGTGAAAATCAGTGTGTCAGGTCGTATTCTAGCCATTCTCCACTAGGCTTTTAAGCAAATTTCCTGTCCTTCTGTTTAATTGAAGCATTTTGCTGCTGTGTCCCTGAAAAGTTCACGCACGATCACGGTCGCAAACACACATACACACACACACATACACACACACAAACACACACGACGCACTCTATATGAACCATCAATTTGTTCCAACAAAGCTAAGGTGTTGTTTGAAGTGATGTGTTCTTATTTCCGCCCTCAAAACACTTTCTACTTCTCTGTAGTTTTTCGAAACAGATGTAGATACAAACAGATGTAGAGACAAATGTGTACAACAATCTTGTTTTATGTTGAATAAGCCAACATCAACCAAACATAAAAATCTGAATTCAGTGGAAAACAATGAAACAGGTCAGGCGCCTATAGTCTAAATCAAAGTGCTTTCTATATCTTACTGTTCACAATTACCTACATAAACATCAGTTTTTCAGCAGTACCATGTAACCTGTATACAGTATGTACATTACAGAGTGACAGAACTCCTTACTGACATTTCAGAGCCGCTAAACCACATATTATGCATGATGCTGCTGCTAGTCATCTTACAGACAGTATTCAAATAAAGCTACAGTGCTGCAAAGGCCATACGCACTGTGTATGTACCGAGTGGCAGAGCTTCCCACTGCATGTGTTAACATTTCAGAGCCTTTCCACCATATAATCATAATGCTCCTAGTCAACATGCAGTATTTATATAAAGCTACAGTAGAGGGCTGAGAAGGTCAGGTGTTTTATCTGATTCATAGTGGTCCTTATGGGGAGGAGGGTAACGTAATGGATAGATTGTGAGGTAGCTTTTCCACCTCTCTGAGGCACACACACGCACGTGCACACACACGCATGCACGCACACACACACACACACACACACACACACACACACACACACACACACACACACACACACACACACACACACACACACACACACACACACACACACACACACATAGCCTTCCTCTCAGAGGAGGAAAGGACCTATTTCCTCTCAGCTGGAGAGCATTATGTCTGAGAGGACTGAGAGGGCTGGAGCAGCTATACACAGGGCCTCTTCTAGGACGACTGTGTCCCAAATGGCACCCTATTGCATATATACAATGGTGCACCCATGGCTGGGCTGTTGTCAAAAGTAGTGCACTATATAGGGAACAGGTCAGTTGGAACGCAACTGACCTCAGTCTATGTAATGTTCACCACTCAAATATTTTCAAATGGATCATGCATATGTGCTGAAATGTATTTATGTCTTTGCATTTGTTTCTGTTCAATAGTGATGAAACTGTCGCAAAAGTTTTTAAAGTTTAGATATCCTATAGTATGGTGGGTTTTACTTGGTTTAAATGTGTGCAAGAGTAGAAGAGATATTTTGGTCACTCTTGTGATCTATAACCTTGCCTGAGACCAGAAGACTTGCATTAGCTCCTCTAGCGAATGCTTAGGCTTGAACTTAACAGACAGTTTTGGGTTCCATATTAACTCTGGGTCTTTACCTCCACTGGGCCTATTCAGACTTATTTTATATTAAACTTTTATTTACCAGGAAGTCTCATTTGATGGATTTGATGGTTCTTCAATGAGTCTTTTCTCACCTTACATCTCAGGTAAGCCCCTGTAAGCCTTTGGGGACGCTGGCTCTCCCAGTAGGGGCTCCATGTGAACAAAGACAGAGCTGCACTGTGTTTAACTTAAAAGCAACAAACAGGTTCATTGTTAGCAGATCTCTCCTGGCAGTTGCCTTTCTTTAGCCTGTATTATCCTCTCCTCTATCCTCTCCTCTCCTGCTGTGAAGAGGGCCGTAAGCTGCTGAGAGGACCTATCTAGTCATGCTAGCTCTCTCTTTCACAGCCTGTATACCCTCTATGCTGAGCGTAGGGGAGAGCTGTATAAACTCACAGGAGGTTTTGGCAAAGAGCAAGCTAGAGGGATGTACTGTATGAAGCCCACATAGATACTGTCTCCCATGAGATATGAAGGAGGATGGGACTTTTATTATGGGGGAGGTGTCTGCTCAAGGATTTGAATCGATCTGCTCAAAGATTAGAACAGTTGGCTGATTTGTTGTAGGTAGCAGGGAAATCCAATGACTTTATAATGTGGTAGTTCTCTGCCAACGTACAGTAGGTGGCAAGACAATGACAAAAATATATATTTCACTGTAACCGGTTATGTACTTGGTCAGTCCTCACCTGTGTCTCCCCTCACACCCACTCATCCATTGGCAATGTAAGCCACTCCCTCTGCGAGGCAATGTGTTTCAATCCCAGTGTCCAATTGTGAGTGTACTGGCTGCAGTCACCTCACAGAAGGGAACTTAACAGACAGGGTCCAGGCGCGCTCATCGGCAGCACAAGATATGTATATATATAAGTATTCAGACCCCTTTACTTTTTCCACATTTTGTTACTTTACAGCCTTATTCTAAAATGGATTAAATTCCCCCCCATTAATCTATGCAAAAGAGCCCATAATGACCAAGCAAAAACCGGTTTTTAGAATTTTTTTGCAAATTTCTATATTAAAAAAATTGAAATATGACATTTCCATAAGTATTCAGTATTCAGACCCGTTACTCAGTACTTTGTTGAAGCACGTTTGGTAGCGATTACAGCCTAGAGTCTTCTTGGGTATGACACTACAAGCTTGGCCCACCTGTATGGGGAGTCTCCCATTCTTCTCTGCAGATCCTCTCAAGCTCTGTCAGGTTGTTCAACCAGGTTGAAGTCTGGGCTCTGGCATGGCCACTCAAGGACATTCAGAGACTTGTCCCGAAGCCACTCCTGCGTTGTCTTGGCTGTGTGCTTAGGGTTGTTGACCTGTTGGAAGGTGAACCTTCGCCCCAGTCTGAGGTCCTGAGCGCTCTGGAGCAAGTTTTCAACAAGGATCTCTCTGTACTTCGCTCCGTTCATCTTTCCCTCTATCCTGACTAGTCTCCCAGTCCCTGCCGCTGAAAAACATCCCCACAGCATGATGCTGCCACCACCACAGTTCACCGTAGGGATGGTATTGGCCAGGTGATGAGTGGTGCCTGGTTTCCTCCAGACGTGACGCTTGGCATTCAGGTCAAAGAGTACAATCTTGGTTTCATCAGACCAGGCAATCTTGTTTCTCATGGTCTGAGAGTCCTTTAGTTGCCTTTTGGCAAACTCCAAGTGGGCTGTCATGTGCCTTTTACTGAGGAGTGGCTTCTGTCTGGCCACTCTACCATAAAGGCCTGATTGGTGGTGATGCAGACATGGTTGTCCTTCTGGAAGGTTCTCCCATCTCCACAGAGGAACTCTGGGGCTTTGTCAGAGTGACCATCGGGTTATTGGTCACCTCCCTAACCAAGGCCCTTCTCCCCTGATTGCTCAGTTTGGCCGGGCGGCCAACTCTAGGAAAAGTCTTGGTGGTTCCAAACTGATGATGGAGGCCACTGTGTTCTTGGGGACCTTCAATGCTGCATAAATGTCTTGGTACCCTTCCCCAGAACTGTGTCTCGACACAATCTTGTCTCTGAGCTCTACAAACAATTAATTTGACCTCATGGCTTGGTTTTTGCTCTGACATGCACTGTCAACTGTGGGACCTTACATAGACAGGCGTGTGCCTTTCCAAATCATGTCCAATCAATTGAATTTACCACAGGTGAACTCCAATCAAGTTGTAGAAACATCTTAAGGATGATCAATGGAAACAGGATGCACCTGAGTTTAATTTCAAGTTTCATAGCAAAGGGTCTGAGTACTTATGTAAATGTAATATTTCAGTTTTTTATTTGTGATACATTTGCTAAAATTTCTAAAAACCTGTTTTCACTTTGTCATTATGGGGTATTGACTGTAGATTGATGAGGGAAAAAAATAATTTAATCAATTTTAGAATAAGGCTGTAAACATAAAAAAATGTGGAAAAGGTCAAGGGGTCTGAATACTTTCCGAATGAGAGAGAGAGATGCTACCTCCATCTTCAAGCACTCTACCTCAATATTCATCACTTTCTCTTTCTCTCTCTCTCTCCTACTTTCTCCCCCCCCCCCCCCCCCCTCTCTCTCCCCTCCTCTAAGAGAGCAGCAGTAGAGAAACTTCCCTCTTGTGTGTGACAGATACTTGGAGCCCATCTGACTTAGAGTCCTTGACGTCAGCGCCAGGCCGGTGATGGTCTGGAACAGCTGTTGTGACAGCAGCCGGTCACAGCAGAGGTCTCAGTGCCACTCCGCCATGCCACAGGGACAGGGGACTATAGGTTAATGAAACTGGTGACACACACATTGAATGCCCAGTTGGCTGCTGATTGCACCTTTGAATGAATGTACCTCTGACTCTCCCCCAGCCGTTTCCTACCTAAACCCTGACACGTTTTTTATCCAGAGGGACGAAGCTGTGCCTCTGCATCCCCCAGCAATTCAGTCACCCAAACCCCTACTGATCCACCATGGATGCCCAGTTTTCCACTGAGTACACCTCTGACTGTCTCTTTCCCAGTCAGTCACCCAATTCCCTGCGGATCCATCATGGACCCTCAGTCGCCTACTAACTGTACCTTTACATCCCCCACAGACATTCCCTACCCAAAACTCTGACTGCCACATCATTCAGAGGGACAAAGGAAACTAAGTACCTGATCCACCATGGTGGCTCAGTTGCCTACTGACTGTGCATTTGCAGCTCCCAACCGTTCAGTCACCCAAACCCCTGCTGAGCCACCATGAACTCCCAGTTGTCCAGTCGCCTGCTGACTGCAGCTCTCAGACATTCACTAGTCAGCCAAACCCTGGTTGCAAAGTTTTCATCCAGAGGTAGAAATTAAGCTTAGTCCCTGGCTGTACCCCCTCCTAAACTTTGTTCAGGGTGCTGAGTCACATTGTCTGAACACAGCAATCAAAGGTAACCATGCTGTCCGGTAGCCACATGTAACAAAACAAAAAACATGTTCATTTTTGATGAGGGGAAGGGAAGGGAGGAGGAGAAGGTCTGTATGTGTGTGCGTGAGTGCATCTGTGTGTGAGTGCATGCAAGACACTGCTCCCCAGGAATCCACAGAGGTATAGCCAGGCTTCCGGGGGTGACTTTCTGTGAGCCTGTTTGCATTAGCTAAGAAAGGCATGCATCTCTCTGTAGGTGTGTGTGTGATTTAAGTAGGAAGCCTGCTAGATCAAAGAGTCCAGTGTTCTCCTGGCCGTGGCGTTTCCGCCTGCCTGGTTATCATAATTGCCTTTACTCTGAGGACATGCTGATTCCGTTAGGCCTTGTCTCCCCACATTACAGTTAGGAGACTGAACTCTGGTCTGGCTGTCGGCTTGCTTTTTCTTCTCAACCCTTTACAGTTAGAAATGGAAGTGTTGAAAATATTGATGTACTGTAGCTCTTTTTGGGGTGGACAGGAAAAAGAGAGTTTGTATCATAGACGCTTTTGACAATTTGTAGACTCCATGCCCCGACAAACTGAGGCTGTGATATGTGGTTGTCTAGCTATCTTAAGAGGAAGTCAAAAGATGAAATCAAAAGTAAAATGTCTAACATCTAACCTATTCATAAAGCGTCTCAGAGTAGGAGTGCTGATCTGGGATCAGTTTTGCCTTTTAGATCATAATGAATAGGACAAGGGGTATATGATCCTAGATGAGGTACTCTGAGACACTTTATGAATATGGGGCCTGGAATTTCTTTATATATTGCCAGCTGCTAATCTCCTTCCAAGTATGCCCCTCACACACATCCATACAAGGCCATCTGTTTCCTTCTCTTCTGTCTCCCTTATCCCCCCATCCTCAGTCTTCTGGTTAAAATTGTATACATGTTGGGATTTATTTAAATATATGTCCCCAAAAGATAGAGGCTGGATGGTACCAGACACATGCTAGGGAACACCTCAAAGTCACTTCTGATGGTGTGTGTGTGTTTGCATGTGTGTATACACCTCAAAGTCACTCATGATGGATACTCCAATTAGGATCCAGCTGTCATGCAGCTCGTAGCTCCGGCCCCTAAACCCATCCATCCTCATCAACACTACAGCCCAGTAATATGTAGAAGATAAGTTACAGCCAATATGATAGCATTTATGCTAAATGAGCCATTTGAAAGCGTAGCCCATTTTTCATAATCCAAGGTTTTCAGTTAAGACACATACTGTAGCTAAGGGAGTCCCAAGGAGACAGAGACACAGGAGACTTGCATGCTTGCCAAGGATGGAGGGAAGCGAAGCGTTTTTTCCATAAAAAATAAGGGGGGAAAAACTAACGATATCATAAAAGAAACAACACAGATATGAAGAGTGGCAGTTGGAATGGAAAACAAATGATGGGGTATAAAAATGTCACTTGGGCAGACAGGGAGGCCTATTTTCTACCAGCCAGCCATTTGGTCTCAAAATCTATGACAGACAGGAACAACAACGGGGGGATAGAAAGACAGAGAGAGAACAAAGCCAAAAAGAAAATCACCAAATTGCTTGTCAGACAATGAAAACTATTGTTTCCAACAGGCTTCTCTGCTCCTAACAGACCTGCTGTCAACAACAAAGATGTGTTTGTGTTGTGTGTGTTGTGTGTGTTAAACAGGCAAATTGTTGTGTTTTGTTTTCCTGAACAATTGAAACTGTCTGCATCATTGCCCTATCTCTCTCTCTTTGACAATATAACATGGAGGCTCCTGCATCCACGCTTACTACACTACAGTATAAATACTATTCTTGCCTTTTGCACTGATGCAATGAACTGCAATCCAATTACCCTAAAAGCTAAATAATTGTGTGTTTGACTGAGGCCCTCTCTATTCACATAGAGCAGGGGTTCCCAAACGGTTTTGCTTCATGACCCACCAACTGAGGTGTCTGATTCGCGACCCACCATAACGTTTGAGCAGTGATAAAAACGTACACAAAACAAAGAATTTAAAAAAAGTATTTGCAGGTTCAAAGCTAAACTCCTGCAATTCCACACATCCTGTTATGGAGCTGAAAGAAAATGTTGCAGTTTTAAAGCTAATTTCCTGCAATTATACGCATTTTGCCATAGAACTTGAGAGAAAATATTGCAGTTTATAAGCTAATTTCATCCAATTCTACACATTTTTACATGGCTAATGTTGTGTTCTTATGCTCAAAATCAATGGGGCTCTGATTGTCAAGCTTTTATTTTGTTGATTGTAAATTCTTAAAGACTATAGGCTATTATTAAAAACTATAGAGGTCCATTATCTTTTCATTATACTTTTTACTTGGTTTTAGTCATTTAAGTTTACGCTGAAAGCGTTTTTCTATCCCTAAAATGTATTTCTGAAAAATACATTTTCATCCCGCGACTCACCTGGACACCTGCCACGATCCCCAAGAGGGCCCCGACCCACAGTGTGGGAACCACTGCCACAGAGTACTGTTGAATTCCAGTTCACCCCCTGGGTCATGAGCACTGTGTATTGCGTGTTCTGATCCAGGCTGAGGCACACCATGATGCAGAGTGCTGTGCTGCACCATAGCCTGGTCTCAGATCTGTTTGTGCTGTCTTGCCAACTCTTATGGTCTTTGTCACAAGAAGTTGGTAAGACAGCACAGAGTGGGACCAGGCTATCCAGATCTGGGACATACAGCTTCCCAGTAGCTTCTATCTCTTGTCTTTGAGAACATCTTGCACTCAACTCCAACACCTGACAGAGGGGTTAGGAGAGAGATCAATCAGACACACACACCTATGGGTCAGATAACAAATCTCTCCATTGAGGAGAGAGAAACATGAGTGAGAGAGAAAGAGAGAATCTCTGCAACTAAAATCAATCATAGCATCTAGTGTATCCAGAGAGCCAGTGAGTCAGAATGAGCCAGAGCAGGTCACCTCCCTTTGCATGCATGGGGACCCCAGAGTCCAATATTCAGCCCTGATCGTAGCCTACATATGACTTCAGGCACAGCTGGGAGAGGGTCTTGTGTGTGTCTTCTAGACGGAATAGGCGTCTTCATGGACTTTACACTAGTGAGGTCATGTATGTTGATCTTCATTTGTTTCATTAACTGGAAATGGGGAAATGATTTCTGACATTTCCTGGAAGAAAAGAAGGTGAAATGTCATGCAGTTTTTTGTACTTTTACACTTGGTCTACAGTTGCATTCATTGTGAAATAGAACATGAAGGGGAGGAGAACAGTGGATGATGGAGGAGAAGAGAAGTGGGTATACTGTATTTCAAAATGTATTTTTAATAAGCTACTTAAAATCTCACATACATTTGTTTTTACAGGACAATAACATCTATACCCCCAAAACACACGACAAGCAGTGTAATAGGAACGAGTTTCACTATTGTACACATACTGACTACCTCATCACAGAGTGGGTGGAGAGGACAGAATGCACAGATCACAGGGAATTAAGGCAACATATCACACGGTTTTGAAGGTAAAGAGCATAAAGACAAAACAAAGTGTTCTATCACTGGGTCGTTCCACGAAGAGTGCCTTTGGCATCCCTTTGATATTTTAAGTAGAAATTGTGCATCAATATTGAATTTCAAAAGCCTGTTATATTAAATGAAGTGCCCTTTAACATAGACCACATGTAGAATTTAATCAATCTGAATGAATAAATAAATAAAGTCTTGATTAAGTGCCACAATTCAGCATTTTGACATGTCCCTCTGTCTTCCCTCTGACTTCTAGGAAGATTTTTAACCCACTTAATCCCCACAGGTTCTCACCATCATTGTAAAGCCCTAGTTATTTTGTTTCTTTGACAAAGTAATTTCTGAAGATGATTATTTATTTTGTGTGATTAGGGATTCATTTACATCTGTCCCTCATTCTAAAGGTCTACCCTGTAACGTGAACTGAACTCTCATTGTAATATGGTGAAACTCTTTCTTTTAAATATTTTTTTCAAAAGAAACATTAAACATCTAATAGCCAAATCATAGCGTAAAAGCAGGTGAGATGGTTCTACTCTGAGCGGATCAGGCATAACATGTCAACCCTGTTACCCATACATAGACAGGCTAGAAATATATTTGTAATTTCACCTATTGAGATGGGAAAATGTGTTTTTGTGAACTGAACATGTGCTCTGACAGAATGTTAAAATTAGGTGAAATTATACTTTTTTCTTTGTTATTTTTTCTTTCTTAAGTTAGTTATCAAAAGGCACCGAATTGGTGGAACGACCCCACGAGGTAAAGAGAAAAACTCTTACTGTACAAGGGGAGTTAAAAAATTAACAAGGAGAAAGGAAAGGACAAACGCCATTCAGAACATATAGTTGAAGTCGGAAGTTTACATACACTTAGGTTGGAGTCATTAAAACTTGTTTTCAACCACTCCACAAATGTCTTGTTAACAAAGTTTCGTCAAGTCGGTTAGGACATCTAATTTGTGCGTGACAAGTCATTTTTCCAACAATTGTTTACAGACAGATTATTTCACTATCACAATTCCAGTGGGTCAGAAGTTTACATACACTAAGTTGACTGTGCATTTAAACATCTTGGAAAATTCCAGAAAATTATGTCATGGCTGTAGAAGCTTCTGGTAGGCTAATTGACATAATTTGAGTCAATTGGAGGTGTACCTGTGGATGTATTTCAAGGCCTACCTTCAAACTCAGTGCCTCTTTACGTGACATCATGGGAAAATCAAAAGAAATCAACCAAGACCTCAGAAAAAAAATTGTAGACCTCCACAAGTCTGGTTCATCCTTGGGAGCAAACGCCTGAAGGTACCATGTTCATCTGTACAAACAATAGTACACAAGTATAAACACCATGGGACCACGCAGCCGTCATACCTCTCAGGAAGGAGATGCTTTGGAGCGAAAAGTGCAAATCAATCCCAGAACAACAGCAAAGGACCTTATGAAGATGCTGGAGGAAACAGGTACAAAAGTATCTATATCCACAGTAAAACGAGTCCTATATCGACATAACCTGAAAGGCCGTTCAGCAAGGAAGAAGCCACTGCTCCAAAACCACCGTAAAAAGATCGTACTTTTTGGAGAAATGTCCTCTGGTCTGACGAAACAAAAATAGAACTGTTTGGCCACAATGACCATCATAATGTTTGGAGGAAAAAGGGGGAGGCTTGCAAGCCGAAGAAAACCATCCCAACCGTGAAGCACGGGGGTGGCAGCATCATGTTGTGGGGGTGCTTTGCTGCAGGAGGGACTGGTGCACTTCACAAAATGGATGGCATCATGAAGTAGGAAAATTAGGTGGATATATTAAAGCAACATCTCAAGACATCAGCCAGGAAGTTAAAGCTTGGTTGCAAATGGGTCTTCCAAATGGACATTGACCCGAGGCATACTTCCAAAGTTGTGGCAAAATGGCTTAAGGACAACAAAGTCAAGGTATTGGAGTGGCCATAAAAGTCCTGACCTCAATCCCATTGATAATTTGTGGGCAGAACTGAAAAAGTGTGTGCGCGCAAGGAGGCCTACAAACCTGACTCAGTTACACCAGCTCTGTCAGGAGGAATGTGCCAAAATTCACCCAACTTATTAGGGAAGGCTTGTGGAAGGCTACCTGAAACATTTGACCCAAGTTAAACAATTTAAAGGCAATGCTACCAAATACCAATTGAGTGTATGTAAACTTCTGACCCACTGGGAATGTGATGAAAGAAATAAAAGCTGAAATAAATCATTCTCTCTACTATTATTCTGACATTTCACATTCTTAAAATAAAGTGGTGATCCTAACTGACCTAAGACAGGGGATTTTTACTAGGATTAAAGGTCAGGAATTGTGAAAAACTGAGTTTAAATGTATTTGGCTAAGGTGTATGTAAATTTCCGACTTCAACTGTACATACTATATACAGTATCACCAAGGAAAAACATATTTTCTGTGGTTTGTCTGTGGCACAGCCGAGTAATGGGAGTTGGTGAGTGGTTTTGGGGAGTACCCCCACTTGTGCACGGGCAGGGGGCATGTTGAAAAAATAAGTTCCCTGTTTAAGTCCCTTGTAGATTAGTGCCTTTCAGGACCAGTCACTCCACAATCTGGGCATAGGTGGTTTTTTCCCGTTCCCTTCTTTTTCATGTTGAACATCAGTTCAATATCTGTGTTATTTCTCTGTGGGAAAGTAAGCATCCCATCCAAGTCCATCCCTGACCGTCGAGGCAAGGAGGTGCTTACCGAACCACTACCTGCCTCTTGTTGTCAGTGTCCTCAGCACAGTGACTACTGCTGGTGAATGTTGTGCGGTAGATGTAGAGCAGCTTCTTGGGGACTTAATAAGTGACTTATTAAGTGACTTAATAGTTTGTGGTTTCCACAGAATCAGCCACAGTCTCAGCTGTGCAGCAGCAGTATTCACATATTTCATTGTATTTGTCTCTATATCTACTGTGTTAGTGTTCTGATCCCTCAATAAATACATATCTGAAATAATAATGGACATTTCTACTGAGAAATATTTCACGTTAAAACCATTTTTAAAAACATGCCTTTCTCACTGAAACAAGTTTAGTTCAAAATTCAAAAATCTCCTATATAGTATAACAAACTGTAAACAGCTACAACAAAAAATATTTGGCAATTTTGAAATGTTCGTCTGCATATTAACCAACTCCAAACCAAAATGTCTGACTCCTGCTGTCAGGTCAGAATGACACGGGGAAACTGCTACTTCAAACATCCATATTCTGAACTGCTCATTAAAACGGATTGTGTGGTAACACCAGGAGACCAGCAGAGCCTCGACACACACAGAGATGAGAGTTTAAAGCAGTGACTTTGCATGCAGAGAGAGGCGGTCTCTGGGGCTCATCCAATCATATCCCAAGACACTGGCGTGCACCAAGGTGGTGTCCAATCATAGCCGACGACACTGGCAGGAACCTGCACGGCCTCCAATCAATTCAATCCCATAGGGAGAAAAAATGTCTTGCATAAGTCTTGAGAGAGGGGGATATAGTAAAAAAAAGGCGACCATATGTCACTATTAAAAGACATGTAATATCACAGGTAATTCTACAAAACAGCTTAGTTTGACAGTTTTACCCCCCTGCAATTCATAACCAGCAGTTATGAGTGACAATAAAATGCTATAAGGTCCCTTGTTAGCACAGACTGGCATGGTGGGGCTTGCTGATTGGCTGCTAGAGCTGCTCTGCCAATCAGGCCTCTCTTCTCTCATTAAGATCAGAGGACAGCCAGGCCACAGGGAAACCACCTGCCACAGAGTGCATCTTTAGACAACAACAGTCCCTAATCATGCCATGACCAGGTCCCATTGTAGTTTACATTATAAAAAAAGACAAGACAATGCTGCATCAGAGGACCAACAGACCGACACTGATAAAGAGTTAACATTAATGACTAATTGTCTGAGGCCCTTGGCTGGTGCTTCTCATTGGCTACAAGGAAATCACAATGAATCACCATCATATTACACGTTTACAACTACAGTTATACTTAAAACGTAAAAGAGCGCAAGGTTGCACTTCTGAAATCAATTTTTTCTTCCTCTTCTTCTCTGTGCAGTGTGTTTCAAATGTTCCTGTCTTTGTTCTCCTCTTGTTCCAGTCTTTGTGTGTGTGTCAGACTGAGACAAAGACGTCTAGGTAGAGGCGGTCGTAGGATTCCCTGAAGAAGAGGATGAGGACGAGGCTGAAGGCACAGGAGCCCGTCAAACACCAGTTTAGCCACGACAACTCTGAGGAGAGATGGAAAAGGTTCATTAGATCACTGAAGGTTACTCATTACATCTGTTCCTCTATGCTCACTACAGGCAAGACATGACCGGTACACTACTGTACATCACAATGACCTTTATAACAGACGACAAGAACAACCAATCATATAGTTAAAGTATTGACTTCATGACTGTGTATAAACCCAACCAACGACATGCAATAGTAGTAGTATAATGTGTTCTAATAGTTTAATGTGTGGAAGTTATTCATGTCCGTTAACTCAAAACAAGCCCTAATCATGCAATGTGTAGACTAGAGGGTGACATCGTTCAGAAATTGGCTGAACTTTGTGTCATGCATCTAAATAATGTCAGTAATGGCCTGTTTTCCCTTTCAGCATTGAACTAAACTTGAACCCCAATGTTTTTCCTTTTCCCTCCTGTTTTGCTGTTTAAGCGCCAGTGGCCCTAGCTAGCCTGTAATGAAGAGGTAATGGAAAGACACGTGTAGAGTGGGACTAATTGGTGTGAGCCATGGTTCTAACACACACACACACACACACACACACACACACACACACACACACACACACACACACACACACACACACACACACACACACACACACACACACACACACACTTGACAGACACATTACTTCCTGTTACTGCCCCAGAAAGAAATCGATAGGTCTCCTTTCAGCTGCACAGCACTAGGCATGCCCTCTCAACATGATGCAGAGGTGTGGGTGGGGGGAGAGAGAGAACGAGAGAGGGAGAGAGAGAGACGGAATAGAGAGAAAGAGAGTCACCAGAGAGAGCGAGGGAGACCAGAGAGTGAAAGAGAGAAAGAGAGAGACAGAAAGAGAGAGAGAGAGAGAACAGAGAGAGAAACAGAGAGACAGAAAGAGAGAGAGAGCAGAGAGAGAAACAGAGACAGAAAGAGAGAGCAGAGAGAGAGCAGAGAGAGAGACAGAAAGAGAGAGAGAGCAGAGAGAGAGACGGAAAGAGAGAGCAGAGAGAAACAGAGACAGAAAGAGAGAGAGAGAGCAGAGAGAGAAACAGAGAGACAGAGACAGAAAGATAGAGAGCAGAGAGAGAGAGAGAGAGAGAGAAACAGGGAGACTAAACGAGAGAGAGAGAGAGACTGAGCGGGGTGCCCAGCACCCCTACCACTAAGACAGGAACCACACGGCCTGATAAGGTAGAAGATGACAGCCCTCCAGCAGCTGGCAGGGCCCTGATAAAGAACCAGCAGGACTAAATATAGAGAAATGAGGTCAAAACACACCAAACTGAGTGGAGCATGCATCTTAATTCCCCCTGCAGGGCATTTCAATTTCAGTTGCCCAGTCCTATAATGCAGTTGATCAATTGCCCCTGAAGTGAGCGGCTCAATCGATGGGTGAGAAGTGAGACTCAAGCTAGGTCAGCCGTTTGGCCTGTTTGGGTAAATTATATGATTTGGCCCTCTGGCACATCTCAGAGTGAGTCAGCCAGAATAGATCCACCTCTCCACCAGGGTAAGGTGAAGGAGACAAGGGTGCATTGCACACAGGAGAAAAAAAAAATAGGCCTTTTTGGCTTACTCTTTCACTTATTGTTGCTGCCTATACTTACACAGAAAACATTCATAGTGTCCAGAGGGGAAGGGGACATACGGGAGAGAGTAAGAAAGAGAGAGGCTCCACCTCAGGACAATGTGAAGGAAAATAATATTTTTTCTTGCTTATCCTTTCATTTGTGTCTCCACTAGGGTACAAAAAGAGCCTCTTCCTGAAGCCAGAAAGAGTGAACATCTGTGGATCCAGAGCACAGTGGACAGAGAGAGAACGTCTGTGGGTTCAGTGGACAGAGAGAGACAGAGAGAGACAGAGAGAGACAGAGAGAGAGACAGAGAGAGAGACAGAGAGAGAGACAGAGAGAGAGACAGAGACAGAGACAGAGACAGAGACAGAGACAGAGACAGAGAGAGACAGAGAGAGAGACAGAGAGAGAGACAGAGAGAGACAGAGAGAGAGACAGAGACAGAGACAGAGACAGAGACAGAGAGACAGAGAGACAGAGAGACAGAGAGAGAGAGAGAGAGAGAGAGAGAGAGAGAGAGAGAGAGAGAGAGAGAGAGAGAGAGAGAGAGAGAGAGAGAGAGAGAGAGAGAGAGAGAGAGCGAGAGAACATCTGTGGGTCCAGAACACAGTGGACAGAGAGAGAACATCTGTGGGTTCAGAGCACAGTGGACAGAGAGAGAACATCTGTGGGTTCAGAACACAGTGGACAGAGAGAGAACATCTGTGGGTTCAGAGCATAGTGGACAGAGAGAGAGACAGAGAGAGAACATCTGTGGGTTCAGAGCACAGTGGACAGAGAGAGAACATCTGTGGGTCCAGAACACAGTGGACAGAGAGAGAGAACATCTGTGGGTTCAGAGCACAGTGGACAGAGAGAGAGACAGAGAGAGAACATCTGTGGGTTCAGAGCACAGTGGACAGAGAGAGACAGAGAGAGAACATCTGTGGGTTCAGAGCACAGTGGACAGAGAGAGACAGAGAGAGAACGTCTGTGGGTCCAGAACACAGTGGACAGAGAGAGAACATCTGTGGGTCCAGAACACAGTGGACAGAGAGAGAACATCTGTGGGTTCAGAACACAGTGGACAGAGAGAGAACATCTGTGGGTTCAGAGCACAGTGGACAGAGAGAGAGAACATTTGTGGGTTCAGAGCACAGTGGACAGAGAGAGAGACAGAGAGAGAACATCTGTGGGTTCAGAGCACAGTGGACAGAGAGAGAACATCTGTGCGTTCAGAACACAGTGGACAGAGAGAGAACATCTGTGGGTCCAGAACACAGTGGACAGAGAGAGAACATCTGTGGGTTCAGAACACAGTGGACAGAGAGAGAACATCTGTGGGTCCAGAACACAGTGGACAGAGAGAGAACATCTGTGGGTTCAGAGCACAGTGGACAGAGAGAGAGAACATCTGTGGGTTCAGAGCACAGTGGACAGAGAGAGAACATCTGTGGGTCCAGAGCACAGTGAAAGACAAAAGAAGAAGTGAAAAGGTGAAGGATGTTCCATTGTGCAGTAGCACAGTCATTAATCAAGTTAGCTCAGTAACCTGTTTCCTGTTGGTGTGGCAGTGGTGTGGAGGCCTGTTAACGGAGTTGTGTTTCTCTGACTGTGTTGTCACCACAGCCTGCCTGCCCCTGATTCATCCATTTAGATAGGAGATTAAGGGAGGAGAGATATGTGAACGGGTGTGGAGTCTGAATGAATGCTAATGTGTCTTTGTATGCTTACCAACAAGTATTTGGTGGTAAAGAAAGGGCTAAGTGGCTTGTGCGGTCATGGTCCCTCTGACATCGTCAGTGAGGAGTGGTGGGGCTGTAGTGTGTAGAAAGTTGCTTGAACAGCAATACACAGGGGAATAGGAGTGGACTGAATCTATTTCCCTTTCTGTACATGAATAATGAAAGAGCCTCTGGGGGACATATGTTGATGCAGGCTATCATAGCTCCAGTAGCTCAGTGATAATATCTAACTGACAGTTAGAAAGGACAATTGAAATGATGTTTTCACTTCTCCCTCTGGCTATATTGACGCCTCACCCTGCGCCATCAGCCAAAGCCGCTTATCATACCAGAATTATTCCTAATTGTGGCCGATAATGCTGCGTTTTAAAATGGATGTAGCTTTTCAGAGCTGGTTAAATGTCTTCTCACTTTACAGAGCTGTTTTTTAGTGGAACGGAGCTAGCTGACTGGCTGACATTAGCCAGAAATAAATGAAATGAAATCATAAAACGTTCAATGAAACAAAATGAGAATAATTATTTTCTATTACTGTCAGAATGTTCAGACTGGGTGGGTAGACATTAAGACGGTTTAATATGACTGTGTGTTCCTAATAGGGTGTGTTTGATTATACTGTCAGCTGTTCCCATGATGATCATTCAAAAACATCCCAGAAATAAAAGTGCAACTGCAAAACAAAAGGCTTGTTATGGATCAACGTGGCGCTACAGTCTCCGACGCCGCCATAACATTCACAAAAGGTTAGGAATTACAGATAAGCCAAATAACATGTTATTAATCTCATAGTGTTGTATTTCAGACAAATACTGCAAAGTTTGACAAAAACTAAGTTTAAAAGAAAAAGAAAAGCGGCAATTATTTTCTGTCTGATTCCCTTGTAGAAGTCTTGGCAGCAAACCCAACGATATAGCTGCCTATCCAACACAACCCCTAACTCCTCCACATAGACGAGGAATCTTTGACGCTACACTTCACAATAAGGCTCCCTACTTTGTATTCCACCCACCACTCCATAGCTAAATCACAAACACAGAGACGATGACATCTAAAGTACCAACAACTATAGCTGTATGTTGTCTCCATTTATGTGTTCAGACAGATTCAGTCCTATATAGAGAAATAGGGTGCCATTTGGGAGGCACCCTGAAATACCCTGCTGGAATAGAAGGAAGTTGGGACCCGCTGAAATACCCTGCTGGAATAGAAGGAAGTTGGGACCCGCTGAAATACCCTGCTGGAATAGAAGGAAGTTGGGACCCGCTGAAATACCCTGCTGGAATAGAAGGAAGTTGGGACCCGCTGAAATACCCTGCTCGAATAGAAGGAAGTTGGGACCCGCTGAAATACCCTGCTCGAATAGAAGGAAGTTGGGACCCGCTGAAATACCCTGCTGGAATAGAAGGAAGTTGGGACCCGCTGAAATACCCTGCTCGAATAGAAGGAAGTTGGGACCCGCTGAAATACCCTGCTCGAATAGAAGGAAGTTGGGACCCGCTGAAATACCCTGCTGGAATAGAAGGAAGTTGGGACCCGCTGAAATACCCTGCTGGAATAGAAGGAAGTTGGGACCCGCTGAAATACCCTGCTGGAATAGAAGGAAGTTGGGACCCGCTGAAATACCCTGCTCGAATAGAAGGAAGTTGGGACCCGCTGAAATACCCTGCTGGAATAGAAGGAAGTTGGGACCCGCTGAAATACCTTGCTGGAATAGAAGGAAGTTGGGACCCGCTGAAATACCCTGCTGGAATAGAAGGAAGTTGGGACCCGCTGAAATACCCTGCTCGAATAGAAGGAAGTTGGGACCTGCTGAAATACCCTGCTGGAATAGAAGGAAGTTGGGACCTGCTGAAATACCCTGCTGGAATAGAAGGAAGTTGGGACCCGCTGAAATACCCTGCTGGAATAGAAGGAAGTTGGGACCTGCTGAAATACCCTGCTGGAATAGAAGGAAGTTGGGACCTGCTGAAATACCCTGCTGGAATAGAAGGAAGTTGGGACCCGCTGAAATACCCTGCTCGAATAGAAGGAAGTTGGGACCCGCTGAAATACCCTGCTGGAATAGAAGGAAGTTGGGACCCGCTGAAATACCCTGCTGGAATAGAAGGAAGTTGGGACCCGCTGAAATACCCTGCTGGAATAGAAGGAAGTTGGGACCCGCTGAGCCGAGACCCTTGCAACCCTTCAATATTAAAACAATATGTATAAAAACATTGAATCAGTTAAATCATTGATACTTCAGAATCTGTTATTTTGGCAGTGAGCAGCGAATGGAAATTTTAAATCAACTGTAACCAAAAAATAAATGAACATCTTTGAGCCTGAGATTGCCAATTTAAAATGAAGGATGGAGCGGGGTTGATTTTGAAAAGGCAAAGATTTATATGGAATTCTTCTGCTTTTAATTCCACACCACCGCATATGCCACATCGATTACTGTATAAGGTTGAAATGAATGAAGGATGAATTAGAGGTAAAAAAGAAAATATTGTAGCCCTATCATACAGTGGAGGCTGCTGAGGGGAAGATGGCTCATAATAATGGCTGGAACAGAGCAAATGGAATGGCATCAAACCATGTGTTCGATGCATTTGATACCATTCCACTCATTCTGCTCAAACCATTACCACAAGCCCATCCTCCCCAATTAAGATGCGACCAACCACCTGTGCCATCATACTGTCCTATTCCTCACAAATCTCTGTTTTGTGGTGGTTGAATGTTATCCTCCGTTCATCCACATTGGTTGATAAACAAAACAGATACAACAGGAACTGGATTAAGTCGTAGTTGTCCCCCATAATGAAATCGGGGAGGGGACTGTGGATACGTCTCCGTCCGTTAGTACGTTTGTACGTTTGTCACACACGATATCTCAGACAGCACTGGCCCGATTTTGACAAAACTTGGGTGAATGATGCGTCTTGCCATAGAGAGCCAATATTTACAAAATTGTATAATTCGTGGGGGACAACATGTTTACTGTTACCTTTTAATAAGTCGTCTCAAATACATGTAAACCAATGGTCTAAATTCCTATAGGGACATGTACATATCGTATTAATTGTTCCTAACACTGACTCCTGAGGAACACCAACTGCTCTACTTCTATAGGGCAGAGCTACTGGCAGTCATCAAGAGTGTCCAGTCCTCACAGGAATACCACAAGAGTCTGAACTCAAGATGTCTTGGGCCCTTAACTATAGATCTCAGACCAGTCTCAGCTGGGTATAGTCTCTGAGCATCACTCAGTGCAGAAGAGAGGGAGCGAGAGACCCACGGGTAACATAAACCACACTACTGTCTGTGACCACAACAGGGTTATATTTTAAAAGCTAAAGCTGCGCCAAAGCGCTCTCATCTCAGTTTAATCTCCTGGGTGTCAGAGGGAAAGAGGGTAGGATGCTGCCAACACAGTTCCCTTCACAGTTCCCACCATATGGGCAGCATCCAGCACAGACCCCTCTGTACACATCTACCAAGATGTCATCAACCACCACCACCACCAACAACTAGAAGAGGAAAATGTATACTTTGAGGCCTGTGTCCGTTTGCTGATCCTACAGTACAGACATCTCCGTCTGACACAGCCTGGCTATTGACAGTCGACACTGTGTCTACCTGGGACCAGCCAGACTGTACACCCCCTGTACTCTGGGGGACCAGCCAGACTGTACACCCCCTGTACTCTGGGGGACCAGCCAGACTGTACACCCCCTGTACTCTGGGGGACCAGCCAGACTGTACACCCCCTGTACTCTGGGGGACCCAGTGAATCTCACGAATAGTAATGCAGTACACACAAATATGTGTACGTATATATTCTATCTATTTACTCAAAAGGGTTTGAGGGGGGAATACTGTCAAGTTCTAGAAGCATTATTCATCATTCCACCTGAGTGGCTTTGTGATTAGCCTTTACTGGAAGGTTAGACAATCAGACAAAGAAGAGCTCTGCAAACAGAATGTAGCTCAGCTAACAGAGGAGAGAAACAGAGGTTTCTTCCCAAGTGACACCCTAGTCCCTTCATAGACCATGACCTGGTCAAAAGCAGTACACTATGGAGGAAAATGGGTTCCATTTGGGATGCACCCACAGTGGGGGGAGCATTGTTGCTTCGGATCCACTGACTTTATATTTCTACAGGCTCAAGGAGCAGGTCTGGAGCCTGTAGAAATATAAAGTAATAGAAAAAGAAAAATAGGAGAAATAGAGGTAGAGATAGTCTGTTCTCTGTACTGTGCTCTACTTACAAATGATACATGAACCTACGCTAGACCAAGACAATGAATACCAGGCTGGGAGAGATAAAACATTTTTTTAAATTATTATAATCAAAATAAATATTATATCTTAAAAAGTCTAGGAATCTAATTCTTATATCTATTTGTTAAGATTGAAAATGATCCTGAGTGGATATGTAGGCACATCTGACCTCTTGACCTGGATGTAAATCTGACCCACTGCTCTAGAGCGCTCTCCTATCCACTTCTTTCTCTTCCATCTTGTGTTGTAGCTGTACTCTACCCGTCAGTCTTACCTGTGCTGTAGAAGGTGAGGAAGAAGAGGAGGCAGCCGGTGACCAAGTTACCGAGGAAGGTGACCACACCACAGGTGATGCCCTCTGGCACGGGGTACACGGTCTCGATGAAGAGTTCAAAGAAGATGGGCACACTACTGTTGATGAAGATGCCCACCAGGATACAGGAGGTGTACAGGGTGGCTGCGGGGAAGAGGGGAGGGGGGTTAATCAATCAATCAATCATCACATTTTATAAAGCAGAGGACAGGGATTCATGGGTTAACCAATCAAATGTGACTTATAAAGCCCTTTTTACATCAACAGGTGTCAAAGTATTTTACATATGGCACTTTAACTAGTACGAGATGACACTAGTCTAGTGTGACCATAAGAACAGTGTCACCATGAGAAGGCCTCCAAGTTCTCATTGTTACACATCAAAGCTTAGTCATAATGTCATTCCAGCTAAGACAATGGTGGTTTAACAGTGGGTGGTGGATGGGGGGAAAACACAGGCAAACCCACCTGCTGTGCAGCTTGTGTTTTCATGAGATTGACTACAGTTAGTTATTCTCAGGGCACAGGCAAATTGCGTTGGTAAGTGCCATATGCTGCTGGCCGATTCCCCCAGTGTGTGTGTGTGTGTTTGTATGTGTGTACGGGTGCCCGTGTGTGTGTGTGCATCTCATCTAGTGTGCGCGCGCGCATGTGTGTGTGTGTCTGTATATATTTGTCCCCAATTTGCTTGTACGCATTTGTGTGTGTGTGTATGTGTGCGCACAGTGTCTGCGTGTGTCCGTGCTTGTGTGCCTGTGTGTCTTGGCCACCACTGATCGAGGTTCAGCTGCTCTGAGGCCGAGCTCGGGGGCCCTGGGCTGGGGGAGGAGATTAAGCCATCACCGTGGAGCAGAGCATTGCTACATCCCAAATGGCACCCTATTCCCTATAAAGCGCACTACTTTTGACCAGAGTACTATGGTAGTGCACTATATAAGGAATAGGGTACCATTTGGAACAGAACATGGCTCAGTCTCCTCCGTCTCCTTTATCACTGCAGATTGGGCCAAATCAACTCCTCATTAGCCAGCACCGCTCTAAATCACAATGCTGCCTCAGAGGACACAGCCTGCCTGCCTGCCTGCCTGCCGCTGTCACAGAGGAACTGAGGCGATGCCACTGCACCGACGACACAGTCATCAAATCCGGAAAGAATATCCCCTCTTCCCTCTCATCATCCCTTTGTTCAACCACCCCCGTCCTGCTCTAAGACAGGCTGGTATCAAACACAGACAACCTCTAGTGTCCCACGGCTGCTCTGTTCCTCCCACTCTGTCTCAGTCTCTCCCAGGTTGTAGCTAGTTGATCCCCAGGGCATGGTGCCGCTTCATCGCAACATTTTAGACTTTTCAGTAGAGGAAGTATGGTAGTAGAACCATGAAGAATGTGTCCAATGTGTCCAAGGGAAGACCCCACGCTGTCAGCGAATCCCTTCAAAAAAAAATATTCCAATTACGATCTTTTCTCATCGCTGCAACTCCCCAATGAGCTCGGGAGAGGTGAAGGTGGAGTCATGCGTCCTCTGAAACATGACCTGCCTAACTGCGCTCTTTAACACCCGCCAGCTTAACCCTGAAGCCAGCTGCACCAATGTGTCGGAGGAAACACCGTTCAACTGGCTACCGGGGTCAGCCTGCAGACACCCGGCCTAGGAGTCGCTAGAGCACGATGAGCCAAGTAAAGCCCCCTCGGCCCAACCCTCCCGTAACCAGGGCGATGCTGGGCCAAATGTGCCACGGCCGGTTGTGGCACAGCCCAGGAATGAACCCGGGTCTGGAGTAACGTCTCTAGCACTGCGATGCAGTGCCTTAGACCACTGCGTCACTCGGGAGGCCAGCGAATCACTATTACATGAATGATAATAGATTTCGTTGAAGAACAAAACCAGTGAAGTTGTGTAAAAAACAGACACATTATTATTAATTTACTATGTGCGCAAGCTGAGGATTTCAAAAAAGGGATAACAAAGAGAGGTGTGTAATGTGGAAGAGGCTCCTACCAGAGCTATGTATAATACCACCCATGCACAGTACACCAGATGGATGGGCAATCCTGGGGTCTGTTAGTTTGGCACTGTCAGCCAGTAGCGAGAGGATTGAAAAAAATACTGATGACAAGCATGAAAATTATGATGGATGAGAATGCTTAGAGCTGGTGAATGTGAAGTTCATATGTTTGTTTGTTTCAAGGGAAACTGCTAATGTGCTACTGCATCGCAGTCCATATCTGCCCTGAGATTGGAGGGTTGGGAGTTCCATCCCCGGCCGAGTCATACCAAAGACTGTACAAATGTGACCTATGCTTGGCCCTGCGATAGACAAGAGTCCTGTCCAGGCGGTGTACTTGTACATCAATCTGCCTCACGCTACAGAAACAGGAGATGTACTTGCTTTACTCGGTCCATGCGTCCCTTCCTACATCTAAAGGACAAGTCTGCTATTGAAGTATCCATTGAAGTATCCATTGTGGCTCTAGGATTCTCTGGAAACCATGCTCTACTAGGCCTACCTGCAGTGGAGGGTAGGTGTGTGAGCCTGGTCAGGCAGGTTAATGTGAACCAGGTGGAGGCCAGGGAAGCACCAGCCATCATCAGGACCAGGATGAGCTTCAGCATGCCCCGGATAGAATCTGCAAACCTGGGGAGAGACAGAGATGGAGGTAGTAAACCTGGAGAGAGAGAGATGGAGGTAGTAAACCTGGAGAGAGACAGATGGAGGTAGTAAACCTGGAGAGAGAGAGAGATGGAGGTAGTAAACCTGGAGAGAGAGAGAGATGGAGGTAGTAAACCTGGAGAGAGAGAGAGAGATGGAGGTAGTAAACCTGGAGAGAGAGAGAGATGGAAGTAGTAAACCTGGAGAGAGAGAGAGATGGAGGTAGTAAACCTGGAGAGAGAGAGAGAGAGATGGAGGTAGTAAACCTGGAGAGAGAGAGAGAGATGGAGGTAGTAAACCTGGAGAGAGACAGAGATGGAGGTAGTAAACCTGGAGAGAGACAGAGATGGAGGTAGTAAACCTGGAGAGAGAGAGAGATGGAGGTAGTAAACCTGGAGAGAGAGAGAGATGGAGGTAGTAAACCTGGAGAGAGACAGAGATGGAGGTAGTAAACCTGGAGAGAGAGAGATGGAGGTAGTAAACCTGGAGAGAGACAGAGATGGAGGTAGTAAACCTGGAGAGAGACAGAGATGGTGGTAGTAAACCTGGAGAGAGACAGAGATGGAGGTAGTAAACCTGGAGAGAGAGAGATGGAGGTAGTAAACCTGGAGAGAGACAGATGGAGGTAGTAAACCTGGAGAGAGAGAGAGATGGAGGTAGTAAACCTGGAGAGAGAGAGAGATGGAGGTAGTAAACCTGGAGAGAGAGAGAGAGATGGAGGTAGTAAACCTGGAGAGAGAGAGAGATGGAGGTAGTAAACCTGGAGAGAGAGAGAGATGGAGGTAGTAAACCTGGAGAGAGAGAGAGAGATGGAGGTAGTAAACCTGGAGAGAGAGAGAGAGATGGAGGTAGTAAACCTGGAGAGAGACAGAGATGGAGGTAGTAAACCTGGAGAGAGACAGAGATGGAGGTAGTAAACCTGGAGAGAGAGAGAGATGGAGGTAGTAAACCTGGAGAGAGAGAGAGATGGAGGTAGTAAACCTGGAGAGAGACAGAGATGGAGGTAGTAAACCTGGAGAGAGAGAGATGGAGGTAGTAAACCTGGAGAGAGACAGAGATGGAGGTAGTAAACCTGGAGAGAGACAGAGATGGTGGTAGTAAACCTGGAGAGAGACAGAGATGGAGGTAGTAAACCTGGAGAGAGAGAGATGGAGGTAGTAAACCTGGAGAGAGAGAGAGATGGAGGTAGTAAACCTGGAGAGAGACAGAGATGGAGGTAGTAAACCTGGAGAGAGACAGAGATGGAGGTAGTAAACCTGGAGAGAGACAGAGATGGAGGTAGTAAACCTGGAGAGAGACAGAGATGGAGGTAGTAAACCTGGAGAGAGAGAGAGATGGAGGTAGTAAACCTGGAGAGAGAGAGAGATGGAGGTAGTAAACCTGGAGAGAGAGAGAGATGGAGGTAGTAAACCTGGAGAGAGAGAGAGAGATGGAGGTAGTAAACCTGGAGAGAGACAGAGATGGAGGTAGTAAACCTGGAGAGAGAGAGATGGAGGTAGTAAACCTGGAGAGAGAGAGAGATGGAGGTAGTAAACCTGGAGAGAGACAGAGATGGAGGTAGTAAACCTGGAGAGAGACAGAGATGGAGGTAGTAAACCTGGAGAGAGAGAGAGATGGAGGTAGTAAACCTGGAGAGAGAGAGAGATGGAGGTAGTAAACCTGGAGAGAGAGAGAGATGGAGGTAGTAAACCTGGAGAGAGACAGAGATGGAGGTAGTAAACCTGGAGAGAGAGAGAGATGGAGGTAGTAAACCTGGAGAGAGACAGAGATGGAGGTAGTAAACCTGGATCGAGACAGAGATGGAGGTAGTAAACCTGGAGAGAGACAGAGATGGAGGTAGTAAACCTGGAGAGAGACAGAGATGGAGGTAGTAGACCTGGAGAGAGAGAGAGAGATGGAGGTAGTAAACCTGGAGAGAGAGAGAGATGGAGGTAGTAAACCTGGAGAGAGAGAGAGATGGAGGTAGTAAACCTGGAGAGAGAGAGAGATGGAGGTAGTAAACCTGGAGAGAGAGAGAGATGGAGGTAGTAAACCTGGAGAGAGAGAGATGGAGGTAGTAAACCTGGAGAGAGACAGAGATGGAGGTAGTAAACCTGGAGAGAGACAGAGATGGAGGTAGTAGACCTGGAGAGAGACAGAGATGGATGTAGTAAACCTGGAGAGAGACAGAGATGGAGGTAGTAAACCTGGAGAGAGACAGAGATGGAGGTAGTAAACCTGGAGAGAGACAGAGATGGAGGTAGTAAACCTAGAGAGAGAGAGAGATGGAGGTAGTAAACCTGGAGAGAGAGAGAGATGGAGGTAGTAAACCTGGAGAGAGAGAGAGAGATGGAGGTAGTAAACCTGGAGAGAGACAGAGATGGAGGTAGTAAACCTAGAGAGAGAGAGAGATGGAGGTAGTAAACCTGGAGAGAGAGAGATGGAGGTAGTAAACCTGGAGAGAGACAGAGATGGAGGTAGTAAACCTGGAGAGAGACAGAGATGGAGGTAGTAAACCTAGAGAGAGAGAGAGATGGAGGTAGTAAACCTGGAGAGAGAGAGAGAGATGGAGGTAGTAAACCTGGAGAGAGACAGAGATGGAGGTAGTAAACCTGGAGAGAGAGAGAGATGGAGGTAGTAAACCTGGAGAGAGACAGAGATGAAGGTAGTAAACCTGGAGAGAGACAGAGATGGAGGTAGTAAACCTGGAGAGAGACAGAGATGGAGGTAGTAAACCTAGAGAGAGAGAGAGATGGAGGTAGTAAACCTGGAGAGAGAGAGATGGAGGTAGTAAACCTGGAGAGAGACAAAGATGGAGGTAGTAAACCTGGAGAGAGAGAGAGATGGAGGTAGTAAACCTGGAGAGAGACAGAGATGGAGGTAGTAAACCTGGAGAGAGACAGAGATGGAGGTAGTAAACCTGGAGAGAGACAGAGATGGAGGTAGTAGACCTGGAGAGAGACAGAGATGGAGGTAGTAAACCTGGAGAGAGACAGAGATGGAGGTAGTAAACCTGGAGAGAGACAGAGATGGAGGTAGTAAACCTAGAGAGAGAGAGAGATGGAGGTAGTAAACCTGGAGAGAGAGAGATGGAGGTAGTAAACCTGGAGAGAGACAGAGATGGAGGTAGTAAACCTGGAGAGAGAGAAACGGAGGTAGTAAACCTGGAGAGAGAGACAGATGGAGGTAGTAAACCTGGATCGAGACAGAGATGGAGGTAGTAAACCTGGAGAGAGACAGAGATGGAGGTAGTAAACCTGGAGAGAGACAGAGATGGAGGTAGTAAACCTGGAGAGAGACAGAGATGGAGGTAGTAAACCTGGAGAGAGACAGAGATGGAGGTAGTAAACCTGGAGAGAGACAGAGATGGAGGTAGTAGACCTAGAGAGAGACAGAGATGGAGGTAGTAGACCTAGAGAGAGACAGAGATGGAGGTAGTAGACCTGGAGAGAGACAGAGATGGAGGTAGTAAACCTGGAGAGAGAGAAACGGAGGTAGTAAACCTGGAGAGAGAGACAGATGGAGGTAGTAAACCTGGATCGAGACAGAGATGGAGGTAGTAAACCTGGAGAGAGACAGAGATGGAGGTAGTAAACCTGGAGAGAGACAGAGATGGAGGTAGTAAACCTGGAGAGAGACAGAGATGGAGGTAGTAAACCTGGAGAGAGACAGAGATGGAGGTAGTAAACCTGGAGAGAGACAGAGATGGAGGTAGTAAACCTAGAGAGAGACAGAGATGGAGGTAGTAAACCTGGAGCACACACATAGAAACAGGATTGTATTTAAACAACAACAAATCAACACCTGAAACGCGTACAATATTGCCTACTTTTGGTATGTTTCAAAAATGGCCTAAAGGAAAACTTTATATTTTGGTATTTTCTTCCATTAGTGCACTGTTGATACGGTCTCAAAATGTTTTGCATGTCAGGAGTCAAGTTTTCAAGATATTGGACTTTCAAGAAGCAATGTGTCACCCGCCACATCATGATGATGATGCAAATCATGACATGCTTCAAACCACAACAAAGAGTGTAAACATGTCTCAGGGTGACTTATGTGCCTCCATGTCACCATCGATAAAAGAGAAGCAGTCATGGTGTCAGGAGAATGTAGCTGTCCCTGGGTTACAACTGGTGACAGCTTACAGCGATACACCATGATATGAGTTGATGTCATTTAGATCACCAGTGACTGTGAAGCAAGCAGGCAGATATTTGATGTCTGCTACTCCCTATCCATCCAGACATGCTTTATACACAAAGCCTCGTGTTTTAGCGTTCAAAATCAAATCGTATTTGTCACATGCGCCGAATACAGCAGGTGCAGACCTTACAGTGAAATACTTACTTACAAGCCCTAACCAACAACTCAGTTTAAAAAAATTAAAAACACCCCGCCCGCCCAAAAAAATAAGAATAAGAAATAAAAGAAACAAAATAATTAAAGAGTAGCAGGAAAATAACAATAGCAAGGCAATATACATGGGGTACCGGTACAGAGTCAATGTGCAGGGGGTACCGGTACAGAGTCAATGTGCAGGGGGTACCGGTACAGAGTCAATGTGCAGGGGGCACAGGTACAGAGTCAATGTGCAGGGGGTACCGGTACAGAGTCAATGTGCAGGGGGCACAGGTACAGAGTCAATGTGCAGGGGGTACCGGTACAGAGTCAATGTGCAGGGGGTACCGGTACAGAGTCAATGTGCAGGGGGCACAGGTACAGAGTCAATGTGCAGGGGGTACCGGTACAGAGTCAATGTGCAGGGGGCACAGGTACAGAGTCAATGTGCAGGGGGCACAGGTACAGAGTCAATGTGCAGGGGGTACCGGTACAGAGTCAATGTGCAGGGGGTACCGGTACAGAGTCAATGTGCAGGGGGCACAGGTACAGAGTCAATGTGCAGGGGGTACCGGTACAGAGTCAATGTGCAGGGGGCACAGGTACAGAGTCAATGTGCAGGGGGTACCAGTACAGAGTCAATGTGCAGGGGGCACAGGTACAGAGTCAATGTGCAGGGGGTACCGGTACAGAGTCAATGTGCAGGGGGCACAGGTTTGTCGAGGTAATATGTACTTGTACACTACCGTTCAAAAGTTTGGGGTCACTTAGAAATGTCCTTGGTTTTGAAAGAAAATATATTTTTTTGTCCATTAAAATAACATCAAATTGATCAGAAATACAGTGTAGACATTGTTAATGTTGTAAATGACTAGCATCCTGGAGTCGTCTCTTCACTGTTGACGTTGAGACTGTGTTTTGCGGGTACTATTTAATGAAGCTGCCAGTTGAGGACTTGTGAGGCGTCTGTTTGCTATGGAATTGGCTAGATGTCAACATCAAGCTTCTTGGTTACAGCAGAGATTTTTTATCCCCTTTTGGATCAAGATCCCTGTTGACAATATATATATATATATATATATATATATATATATATATATATATATATATATATATATATATATATATATTTTTTTTTTTTTTAAATAGTGTTAGTAACTTTTAGAAATAGTGTTTGCCCCTTGTACTGTATGCACTTCTGGTAACACTGTATACCCCGGTATGGTACAGAAATTGTATGAAAATATGGATACTGCCCAACCCTACTGACAAGGTTTACTCCTGGACTGACAAGGTTTACTCCTGGACTGAAAAGGTTTACTCCTGGACTGACAAGGTTTACTCCTGGACTGACAAGGTTTACTCCTGGACTGACAAGGTTTACTCCTGGACTGACAAGGTTTACTCCTGGACTGACAGGGTTTACTCCTGGACTGACAGGGTTTACTCCTGGACTGACAGGGTTTACTCCTGGACTGACAAGGTTTACTCCTGGACTGACAAGGTTTACTCCTGGACTGACAAGGTTTACTCCTGGACTGACAAGGTTTACTCCTGGACTGACAAGGTTTACTCCTGGACTGACAAGGTTTACTCCTGGACTGACAAAGTTTACTCCTGGAATGACAAGGTTTACTCCTGGACTGACAGGGTTTACTCCTGGACTGACAAGGTTTACTCCTGGACTGACAGGGTTTACTCCTGGACTGACAAGGTTTACTCCTGGACTGACAAGGTTTACTCCTGGACTGACAAGGTTTACTCCTGGACTGACAAGGTTTACTCCTGGACTGACAGGGTTTACTCCTGGACTGACAGGGTTTACTCCTGGACTGACAGGGTTTACTCCTGGACTGACAGGGTTTACTCCTGGACTGACAAGGTTTACTCCTGGACTGACAGGGTTTACTCCTGGACTGACAGGGTTTACTCCTGGACTGACAGGGTTTACTCCTGGACTGACAGGGTTTACTCCTGGACTGACAAGGTTTACTCCTGGACTGACAAGGTTTACTCCTGGACTGACAAGGTTTACTCCTGGACTGACAAGGTTTACTCCTGGACTGACAAGGTTTACTCCTGGACTGACAAGGTTTACTCCTGGACTGACAGGGTTTACTCCTGGACTGACAGGGTTTACTCCTGGGCTGACAGGGTTTACTCCTGGGCTGACAGGGTTTACTCCTGGACTGACAAGGTTTACTCCTGGACTGACAGGGTTTACTCCTGGACTGACAGGGTTTACTCCTGGACTGATAAGGTTTACTCCTGGACTGACAGGGTTTACTCCTGGACTGACAGGGTTTACTCCTGGACTGACAAGGTTTACTCCTGGACTGACATCCTGGACTGACAAGGTTTACTCCTGGACTGACAAGGTTTACTCCTGGACTGACAAGGTTTACTCCTGGACTGACAAGGTTTACTCCTGGACTGACAAGGTTTACTCCTGGACTGACAGGGTTTACTCCTGGACTGACAAGGTTTACTCCTGGACTGACAAGGTTTACTCCTGGACTGACAGGGTTTACTCCTGGACTGACAGGGTTTACTCCTGGGCTGACAGGGTTTACTCCTGGGCTGACAAGGTTTACTCCTGGACTGACAGGGTTTACTCCTGGACTGACAGGGTTTACTCCTGGACTGATAAGGTTTACTCCTGGACTGACAGGGTTTACTCCTGGACTGACAGGGTTTACTCCTGGACTGACAAGGTTTACTCCTGGACTGACAAGGTTTACTCCTGGACTGACAAGGTTTACTCCTGGACTGACAAGGTTTACTCCTGGACTGACAAGGTTTACTCCTGGACTGACAGGGTTTACTCCTGGGCTGACAGGGTTTACTCCTGGACTGACAAGGTTTACTCCTGGACTGACAAGGTTTACTCCTGGACTGACAGGGTTTACTCCTGGACTGACAGGGTTTACTCCTGGACTGACAGGGTTTACTCCTGGACTGATAAGGTTTACTCCTGGACTGACAAGGTTTACTCCTGGACTGACATCCTGGACTGACAAGGTTTACTCCTGGACTGACAAGGTTTACTCCTGGACTGACAAGGTTTACTCCTGGACTGACAAGGTTTACTCCTGGACTGACAGGGTTTACTCCTGGACTGACAAGGTTTACTCCTGGACTGACAAGGTTTACTCCTGGACTGACAGGGTTTACTCCTGGGCTGACAGGGTTTACTCCTGGACTGACAAGGTTTACTCCTGGACTGACAGGGTTTACTCCTGGACTGACAGGGTTTACTCCTGGACTGATAAGGTTTACTCCTGGACTGACAGGGTTTACTCCTGGACTGACAGGGTTTACTCCTGGACTGACAAGGTTTACTCCTGGACTGACACCCTGGACTGACAAGGTTTACTTCTGGACTGACAAGGTTTACTCCTGGACTGACAAGGTTTACTCCTGGACTGACAGGGTTTACTCCTGGACTGACAAGGTTTACTCCTGGACTGACAAGGTTTACTCCTGGACTGACAAGGTTTACTCCTGGACTGACAAGGTTTACTCCTGGACTGACAAGGTTTAGTCCTGGACTGACAAGGTTTACTCCTGGACTGACAAGGTTTACTCCTGGACTGACAGGGTTTACTCCTGGACTGACAGGGTTTACTCCTGGACTGACAGGGTTTACTCCTGGACTGACAGGGTTTACTCCTGGACTGACAAGGTTTACTCCTGGACTGACAAGGTTTACTCCTGGACTGACAAGGTTTACTCCTGGACTGACAGGGTTTACTCCTGGACTGACAGGGTTTACTCCTGGGCTGACAGGGTTTACTCCTGGACTGACAAGGTTTACTCCTGGACTGACAAGGTTTACTCCTGGACTGACAGGGTTTACTCCTGGACTGACAGGGTTTACTCCTGGACTGACAGGGTTTACTCCTGGACTGACAAGGTTTACACATGGACTGACAGGGTTTACTACTGGACTGACAGGGTTTACTCCTGGACTGACAGGGTTTACTCCTGGACTGACAGGGTTTACTCCTGGACTGACATCCTGGACTGACAAGGTTTACTCCTGGACTGACAAGGTTTACTCCGGGACTGACAAGGTTTACTCCTGGACTGACAAGGTTTACTCCTGGACTGACAGGGTTTACTCCTGGACTGACAGGGTTTACTCCTGGACTGACAGGGTTTACTCCTGGACTGACAGGGTTTACTCCTGGACTGACAGGGTTTACTCCTGGACTGACATCCTGGACTGACAAGGTTTACTCCTGGACTGACAAGGTTTACTCCTGGACTGACAAGGTTTACTCCTGGACTGACAGGGTTTACTCCTGGACTGACAAGGTTTACTCCTGGACTGACAAGGTTTACTCCTGGACTGACAAGGTTTACTCCTGGACTGACAAGGTTTACTCCTGGACTGACAAGGTTTACTCCTGGACTGACAAGGTTTACTCCTGGACTGACAGGGTTTACTCCTGGACTGACAAGGTTTACTCCTGGACTGACAAGGTTTACTCCTGGACTGACAAGGTTTACTCCTGGACTGACAAGGTTTACTCCTGGAATGACAAGGTTTACTCCTGGACTGACAAGGTTTACTCCTGGACTGACAAGGTTTACTCCTGGACTGACAGGGTTTACTCCTGGACTGACAGGGTTTACTCCTGGACTGACAGGGTTTACTCCTGGACTGACAGGGTTTACTCCTGGACTGACAAGGTTTACTCCTGGACTGACAAGGTTTACTCCTGGACTGACAAGGTTTACTCCTGGACTGACAGGGTTTACTCCTGGACTGACAGGGTTTACTCCTGGGCTGACAGGGTTTACTCCTGGACTGACAAGGTTTACTCCTGGACTGACAAGGTTTACTCCTGGACTGACAGGGTTTACTCCTGGACTGACAGGGTTTACTCCTGGGCTGACAGGGTTTACTCCTGGACTGACAAGGTTTACTCCTGGACTGACAGGGTTTACTCCTGGACTGACAGGGTTTACTCCTGGACTGACAGGGTTTACTCCTGGACTGACAGGGTTTACTCCTGGACTGACAGGGTTTACTCCTGGACTGACAGGGTTTACTCCTGGACTGACAGGGTTTACTCCTGGACTGACATCCTGGACTGACAAGGTTTACTCCTGGACTGACAAGGTTTACTCCTGGACTGACAAGGTTTACTCCTGGACTGACAAGGTTTACTCCTGGACTGACAAGGTTTACTCCTGGACTGACAGGGTTTACTCCTGGACTGACAGGGTTTACTCCTGGACTGACAGGGTTTACTCCTGGACTGACAGGGTTTACTCCTGGACTGACAGGGTTTACTCCTGGACTGACAGGGTTTAACTGACAAGGTTTACTCCTGGACTGACAAGGTTTACTCCTGGACTGACAAGGTTTTCTCCTGGACTGACAAGGTTTACTCCTGGACTGACAAGGTTTACTCCTGGACTGACAGGGTTTACTCCTGGACTGACAAGGTTTACTCCTGGACTGACAAGGTTTACTCCTGGACTGACAGGGTTTACTCCTGGACTGACCAGGTTTACTCCTGGACTGACAAGGTTTACTCCTGGACTGACAAGGTTTACTCCTGGACTGACAGGGTTTACTCCTGGACTGACAAGGTTTACTCCTGGACTGACAGGGTTTACTCCTGGACTGACAAGGTTTACTCCTGGACTGACAAGGTTTACTCCTGGACTGACAAGGTTTACTCCTGGACTGACAAGGTTTACTCCTGGACTGACAGGGTTTACTCCTGGACTGACAAGGTTTACTCCTGGACTGACAGGGTTTACTCCTGGACTGACAAGGTTTACTCCTGGACTGACAAGGTTTACTCCTGGACTGACAGGGTTTACTCCTGGACTGACAAGGTTTACTCCTGGACTGACAAGGTTTACTCCTGGACTGACAAGGTTTACTCCTGGACTGACAGGGTTTACTCCTGGACTGACAAGGTTTACTCCTGGACTGACAGGGTTTACTCCTGGACTGACAAGGTTTACTCCTGGACTGACAAGGTTTACTCCTGGACTGACAGGGTTTACTCCTGGACTGACAAGGTTTACTCCTGGACTGACAAGGTTTACTCCTGGACTGACAAGGTTTACTCCTGGACTGACAAGGTTTACTCCTAACTGTTCGACAACGCACATATTGAAGCTCGTAGTGGAAAGACACTAATTGCCTTTGTTTTGTTGTGCTCAGACAAGATGCTTCAGAAATATTGTTCAACCCAACAAAGAACTATTTGTGAAAAAACACCCGCAGGAAATGTTGAATTTGTCAAACAGTCTCTCAGAGTTCAATAAAACTGTAGCAGGGAAATCCGTTTTGGACAGCCTCACAGACAACAAAACTATTTAGCTTCAAACCATTTATTTTGCACTGTCTGTGTGTGGCTAGGAACCGTATGTCACTCAGACTGTCTGATAGTATGACCCCCATAGTGTTCTGTCTGAGTGAAAAATACATCTAGGATCGACTTTCTATTCATGAATGGACAGAGCAGTCTGACTAACATGTACCCTTTGGAAGAAAACACAACAGGGATGCTGGGCCATGGAGGGAGGTGCTTTGGCAGAGACAGGCAAGCACTGCCCAGTCTGCTCTCTCATTCCCCAGCCAAAGCCAGCCTCTGCTCCTACCCATCTGCCACTAGCTCCAACTCTCCCCTGGCTGTGCCAGAGACTACAGCCCTGCACCTACCCAGTCAACCCCTCTCCTCTCTGGGTAGAGGACCACAGCTAAGTCCTCTACCTAACCAGCACCAGTATCATATTCTATACGCCACCTACACCCAGCCAAACCCTTGTCTCACTGGGTAGAGGAGCACAGTTAATGGTCCTCTACATCAGTGGTTCCTAAACCTCTCCTCAGGGACCCGCAGCCATTCCATGTATTTGATCTATTCCAGAGCTAGCACACCTGATTCAACTTGTCATCTATCATCAAGCCTTTGAATAGGTAAGCCAGGTGAGTTAGTTCGGGGCTATTACAAAATAGTGAAATGTCTGGGGTCTCCGAGAAGAGGTTTGAGAACCACTACCCTACACCACCAGTATCATAATTACTAATCTCCGCCGTCTCACATCTAATTTGTTTACAGACACCTGCAATAAATGCAGCATGCATCTAAGTAGTATATTTCAAGACTCCTTTATGCCCTATAATGTCAGCTGACAAGACTGGAGCATACTGTACACCTATCTTGCTGTGAGGTAATGTCTAAATTAAAAGCACATCAATAACAGTTGTGTCAGATTTATTGGCTAGAAGATAGTGACGCTTAAATCTCCTCTGGCACCAGATTTTATTTTGTGCATTCTCCTCTGGCTAACTGCAGGAATAATTCAATTCTGATTCCATTCGACATTATCATTATTAGGTCTATTTGTCTCCATTCTGTACCAAGACAAGGGCATGTACTAAATGAACAAACCAGTCTGATAGATGGCCGTAATGATATCACTGACAGACAACGGCCAAAACAAATTCAGTTATTTCCATTTCCCATTTTAAATATCTTGTTTACCCCTCGTTTATCTAAGATAAATACCTGATCATCTCTCAGGTCTCTAGTGGCAGTTAATGTGGTTAAAAACTCTTCCACCTCCCTCCCTCCCTTCCCTCCTGCCTCCCTCCCTTCCCCTCTCCCTCCCTCCCTTCCCCCGTGTCGCTCCTCAGGTTGATAATGGGGCTTGGCTTATAATGGTGGGGATAATGTTTGACAAAGGATAATGGGAGGTGGTTATTATTATTCATTTCCACCAGCTCTGTTCTGTTCCAGGTATGGTCTTAAAGCAGCAGTTTAGCACCAACCACAAGCTGCTGGCCGACAATTAAACGGCGCAGGCTCATTTGTCAAATGTGTCTCTGACGCACGACACACACACAGACAGACACAGACAGACACAGACAGACACAGACAGACACAGACAGACACACCTCTGAGCACCTGTCGCTAATTGCCCCCACAGTGACAAATACTGCCATCCATCTAGTGGTGGGAGCATCTCAGGGGGAAGAAATATTAGGAATCATGTGTGTGTGTTGTGGAGTGAGTGTGTTTGGCTATCACAAAGCCCTCCCGGAAAGCAAACCACTTAGTATTTGCAACCATAACACCTGCAGCAAAAGTTCTTGAATTTCTGCTGCCTGTGGCAAGCTGCTCTCTGATGTGTGTGTGGTGTAAGGTGAGACAGAGGTGTGTTATAACTTACGTTCAGGCACGAGAGAGTGTGTGTGTGTGTGTGTGTGTGTGTGTGTGTGTGTGTGCGCGTGTGCTCTGTACTGTAACTCAGCAGCTCCATCAACACCAAACCGTCAGGCAAATGATCATTAATGGTTCCACAAAGGACCCAGTATTATAGAGGTAAACAGGGGCATCTGCTACTGTGCTTCCCAAACACAACACATCACCAATCACAGCAAAACCCAAACAAACACATACATGGAACGCAACCCCACCCGAAGCACCGCTCTGCTCAGATCAGCTCCCCAAGCTAACCGCCAACAGACGCCCAATTAAGTCAGACGTGAGAAGGAAGCCAATCAACTGGCTGACAGACTCTTTAATGAGTTAGTTTCCGTTTCTCTGCCATGACATCAACATCTACTGAGATTGCAAACATTAGCAAACCTTACCCAACCCTGATTAACTTTTACTGCCTCAGAAACCCGGATCCGGGATCGGAAGCTTCAAAATAGACAAAGCATAGCAATGGAAAGACACAGATCTTGTGAATTCAGACACCATTTCAGATTTTTAAAATGTTTTACAGGGAAGACACAATATGTAAATCTATTAGCTAAACACGTTAGCAAAAATCACAATTTTTCTTGTCCACCATTTTCTCTCAACATCAGTAGCTATCACCAATTCGGCTAAACTAAGATATTGATAGCCACTAACCAAGAAAAAACCTCATCAGATGACAGTCTGATAACATATTTATGGTATAGGATAGGTTTTGTTAGAAAAATGTGCATATTTCAGGTATAAATCATAGATTGCCATTGCAGCCACCATCACAAATCTCACCAAAGCGACTAGAATTACTACAGAGAGCAACGTGTATGACCAATTTACTCATCATAAAACATTTCATAAAAATAGACAAAGCATAGCAATGGAAAGACACAGATCTTGTGATTTCAGACAATATTTCAGATTTTCTAAGCGTTTTACAGCGAAAACACAATAAATCGATAAGTTAGCATACCACATGTGCAAAAGTCACCCCAGCATGAATTCAAGCCAAAGGGAGCGATATCGTTATCATCGCCAAAAGATATAATTTTTTTCACTAACCTTTTCAGAATTCTTCCGATGACACTCCTGTAACATCATATTACAACATACATATATTGTTTGTTCGAAAATGTGCATATTTAGCCATAAAAAAACGTGGTTATACAATGAAAATAGTAGCAAATCAAGCCTCAATATGTCGGACGCCATCTTTCATAGTGATCTAGTTTAATCGAAAGCTAATCATATACTTGACTAAAAAATACAGGGTTGACAGGAATCGAAAGACAAATTAGTTCTTAATGCAATCGCTGATTTACATTTCTAAAATTATCCTTACTGTGCAATACAGGGTTCGCCAAGCGAAGCTATAGCAAACAAAATGGCGGAATATGCGTTTAAAATATTTCGACAGAACAACGATTTATCATATTAAATATTTCTTACTATGAGGTGATTTTCCATCAGATTCTTGGGCAATGTATCCTTTCTTGGGTCTAATCTTCTTTTGGTCGAAAGATGTCCTCTGTCCGTCGAAATGCCCACTAACGTTCGACCGGGACCCCGAAACGTGCCCAAAGCTTCAAAGAGCATCACATAGAAATTCCTCAAAATCTCACTAAACGGATATAAATTGCTATAAAACGGTTTAAATGAACTACGTTATGATGTTTCTAACTCCTATATCGAATTAAGTTACAGACGGATACATTTCACGTTGATAACCGAGCCTTTGAAAATGGCATCCCGAGGTCCTCTTCTGCGTAATGGCCAGAGTCGAAAGAAAGGCTACCCTCACTCCTTGGCCTTTTATAACCTCTGAGAGCTACGCAGAAAGCCCATTCCACTTCTCATTGGTTACTGACATCCAGGGGAAGGCGGGTGCAGTTCATGTCGTTCCATAGGATATACACAGACTTTTAAAACTGATCTGAAATCAGAGCTTCGCTCTCAGACCATCGCAGTACCTGTCATGGATTTCGCTGTAGAAAGAGTTCTGGGTCACCCACAGACAAAATTCCAACGGCTATATAAACTAGAGAGTGTTTTCTATCCAATAGAATGAATAATATGCATATTGTACGATCAAGAATTGAGCACGAGGCAGTTTAATTTGGCGACACCCAGAAAAAAAAATGCTAACTGCGCCCCCTATTGACAAAAGGTTTTAACCATGGATCTATATTTAACACACAATAGTTTGTTAGATTGCTCCAGTCCACTCCAGCCTATACCAAGAACAGAACAGTTCCATGAATCAAGGCTGGAGTTATGGCCTAGTTTTCCTAATTACAGCGTTGTGAGACTTTGGCCCTGCCTGGAAGTGCAGATTGGACCGGGCGATGAGCATATACATGTCAGCTGGACGACGGATCCCTTCCTTTTGCAGAGTCCACAGTTTGGGGCCTACGGTGAGTCAGTCTATCCATCAGCTAGAGAGATGTGGCCCATTGCATTAGCATTCACTTACTCACCTCCGTCTATCACAACAACCATGGATTTAATACACTAAGAGAGATGGAGGGAAGGAGTGGATGAGGCGAGCTAAGGGGTTTGAGACTGCAGGCGCCTCCCAAATTGCACCCTTTTCCCTATGTAGTGGACAACTTTTGACCAGAGCTCATAGACATTTAGGACACACCCTGAGACTCCTACCCCCCTCCAATACCACTAAACACAGTAATGTTTCAAGAAAGTGAGAGAACCAGACTGGAATGCAGCATAAGCAGACAGAGTAATAGACTCATTTATTCCTGTGAACATGCTTAGTAATGGGTTTCTAGTTGCTAATCTTGTTGACAGGCCTTGGAGGCAGAGCCAAAGCTATTACGACCAAACATGGGCCGTGTATTTTCATGCATACTTAATCTGAAGATACTAAGCGAGTGTATGGAGTTCACGATAAATGCTTATCCTCCAATTTGACGGCTCACCTGGTCCAAGGAGATGGTTTAGGACTGAAATGATGAGACAGGCTTATTAATGGGAAGATCTCTCCTCACACATCGCTGGACAGAGCTAGCTGTTGGTAGTCAGGCTCAGTCCAAGCCCAGCCTACCTTCAGTCTGTACTGGGCCTACTCCAGACAACCTCTAACTAGAAGCCGGATTCACCGTTGAGATAAGCACACTCAACTCAGACTTTCACAAAATTCATTCAGTGACGTCAATAGGAGAAAATCTGAGTTCAGCGAACGGATCTCAAGTCAGAAAACTGTCCGGGGCCTTTCAGGAC
Organism: Salvelinus fontinalis; assembly: GCF_029448725.1. NCBI lineage: Eukaryota > Metazoa > Chordata > Actinopteri > Salmoniformes > Salmonidae > Salvelinus > Salvelinus fontinalis. Next base: position 30,289,373 of record NC_074687.1, on the reverse strand, counting down.
ATCAAATATCTGACACCCCATCAGGGGTTATTTGTGGGCACATTCAGGACAAGTCATGCTACAATGCTAAACCACATGGAAATGGTCTGCTGTTTCTGTTGCTTACCTGGCCATGGCCACTCCAAACACACAGCCGCCCACAATGGACCAGAACCCGATCCAGCCAGCATCCACCTTGAGAAACAGACAGAGAGAGAGATAGATGGATACAAAAGGAGAGATCGAGAGAGAATGAGGGTATTGACAGAGAACGAGATAGCAAGGAAGAGAGTGTGGAAGTGAGAATGAGAGACAGAAAGAGAGGAGCATTATTCCATGTTCAGCATGCCAAACACGGCTCAGGGGACCGAGGCTAAACAGAGAGCAGGCACTGTGTCTGAAGACTGGGGAAAACGGTCAATCAAGCCCAGGGTAAATTGCAACCCTGTATTCTGATAGTGGTGGGAGTCAATGGCTGGTGGTGTCAATGTGATGATTCATCAGAGACAAACGCCTGCTCTGACAGATGGAGAAGAAAAAACAGACATTATGACCAGGGTCTTGTTCTGTAGGGAGAAAACAGAGCCAAGCAGGGAAACACTCCCACAACTTGCCCAATAGGAAGACAGATGTTAGATTTGTGTTGCAAAAGGTTTTTCTACAGTGTTCCCTACTGAAGCATTCACCAGGGTCTGCTGCTGCAGCATCAGCATGAGCGACTGACTGCATCACAGACGGAGGCCAATGTGTCACCCACACAACACACACGCTCTCACACAAACACCTCTCTGGGGAAGCTGAGTGCCAAGGAAGGTGTGCTGCGGTTCACATCAATCTACCTTACGCTATAACTCAGGTAGAAAAAAAGAGGAGCCACGTTGAAAGAGGCCAGATGTGGGTATAAACAAGATGAGACCAGAATGTAAATAAAGCATCTAGAGGCCTTTTCTGAAACTTTCTTGAAAAAGTACAAAGGTTGTGAAGCTGAATGCAAATCGTTCTGCATGCTATTTAAGTGTCAAGGAAGAGATCATAGCAGTGTGTGTGTGTGTGTGTGTGTGTGTGTGTGTGTGTGTGTGTGTGTGTGTGTGTGTGTGTGTGTGTGTGTGTGTGTGTGTGTGTGTGTGTGTGTGTGTGGTTAATTAACTGCAATATGCTCAGTCCTAGATGCAGCCGAACAGGCCTGATTTGTCCGTGCTCAGCTTAATAATCATCAGTGTTGTTACTACTGTGTCAATAACCAGGAAATGGTTTCCGTGCCGAAGTTATGTATGGTGTGGAAGCCAGGGCTTCAGGCTCCTGGCACATTCACTTATTTGTCTTTCTTTAATTTTCTCTTGTTTCTGAGCCTTTTAGGCCAGTAATCATGGCACTTACCCGTGGGTGTTGCACGACACGATGGCATTGCCATGCTAATTCATTCAGAGGTAACCACGGAGAGCATCAAAAGACACCACGGAAGTTAGTTGGTACACTGTATGCCTGCCTGCCTGCCTGCCTGTCTGGAGGCATAACCAACCACCACTCGGACTGGGCCCATAGCCACAAAGCATTTAAGAGTAGGAGTGCTAATCTAGGAACAGGTTTCCTCTCGTATACATTATTATTTCAAAGTCAAAATCGATCCTAGCTTAACACTCCTTCTCTGAGAGGCATAAAGGTTACAGTTCACCGTCTGTCTGGGAGCAGCAGAATTAACCACCACAGCTAGATGTAACTCTAGATCAGGAAAAGTACAACAGTGACTTTCTCAGTGCAGAAAGCCTCTCTGTAATCAGAAAGCTGAAGCCACTGCTGTGCTTTCAGGTGAAGTATCAACTTTCAGAGTTTTTTTCCTGCGTAGCGACTTAATGTTTACTCTCCATTAACGGAGCAATTACATATGAGTGATTAACGCAGTGTGGGACCTTGTTCTTAAAACAATGCTAATTACGTACAGAGACACAGAGCTACGTGCCTCAGGACACTGTCTTGCCTAGCACTGGGCTGGGTGTCTGGAGGGAGGAAGGGCTCCTGCTGAGTTCAGACAATAGCCCAGGTTTACCTCAGCCTCATCTCCTCAACACTTCCCAAGTCACGTTCCAAACTCCAGCCCCTTCAACCATCCCATAACTCCACCTGTCCCCAGCATACTACTCTCTCATGACATATCCCCAGCTGCTGCCACATACATGTCTATTATTTATAGGATCACTTCCCTTCCCCGTGTGGAGAGGAGACACCGGTTGTGTCCCAAATAGCACCCTATTCCAGAGGCCTATGGAAATAGGCTGCCATTTGGGATGCACCCACAGTGTGGAGAGAGACGCTATGGGATGTCACAGAATGCATTCTGTCAGCAGGAAGAAAGGGTCACCTTAGAGACACTGCAAACGGACACTACTCATCAGCTAGGCAGCGTGGTGGTTGACACTGTTATTGCCACTGGTGGGTGAACCATCTTAGGTTGGACAGCTACAAAATGAACAGGAAACAATCTCAGAAGGCTGGTAGGAAGGTTGGGACGGCGGAGGTGAGGGTTTGTGCGTTCTGGGAAAGACAGGATGACGCAGAGGTGAAAAACAAAGTAGACACCTTCACAGATTTTTTTGTATAAAAAAATGCTCTGGCTGCTTTGTCTGCACACACACACACACACACACACACACACACACACACACACACACACATACACACACACACACACACACACACACACACACACACACACCCCCCCCCCCCCCCCTCCCCTGTGGGTGGATGTACTACATGGCGGCAGATTGAAACCAGTGTTTGATATCTGCAGAACAGAGCCTGCTAATGGGAATGCAGAGAACAGCACGGTCGCTGCAATGGCTGGAGGGACACGGCAGCAGTAAGATTGGCAAGTGGCATTTGAGTGGAGAAGTGGAGAGCAGCTGGGAGGTGATTGGAAGGCAGTGAAGGGGGACGAGGGGCTAAAGCAGCGCCTCTGTATTGATCGCCTCGCTGCAGAGAGAGAGAGAGAGCTGTGTCTGGGATGACAGTGGGACCGCACAGCGTGTAGTGTAGAGGGAGAGAGAGTGTGTGTGTGTATCACATCACCCACTTTGTCAGCACTGTTTTCCTCTTGATCCCTGACCTAAATACATTTAGTATGTGTGTCAGACTGTCACATCTATAGAGATATCATGTCACACCTTATATCTACCCTCATTGTATTCCTCAATGCATGTTGCTGCTGATAGCATCTTATCAGAATATGGTCATGGTTTGTTGGTGCCAAGGCACCTTGCAGGCTGTATGGGATCGGAAGTTAGGGAGGCTAATGTGTTTTACAGTAGTGTGTGGTTTGCAATGTGAAACTCTAAAATCAAGATCAAACATAAAACATAGTGAAAGTCAAACTTACACTCCTTACATTCTGAGGAGTGAATGCTGCCATAGTGATGCATTTTAACAACTCGGTTTCTAAGTTTTGAGCCTGGGAAAAACTCTGTACAGAGTTTAGGTAAGGCAGCATCTTTGTGACACCATCTTTAGACAGCCAGATAAAGGCAACTTGGATGAGAAAAGTTCCTTAACATTTCCTTTTGACGACAAATGCAACTGTAAGACATAAAGAGTATAAAGAATTGATGATACTCCCTGTGGGTTCTGACAGAAAGGAAAGATAGCGAAGCGAAGGTGTATGTGTGTTATCCCACAGCTTTGTGATTTCTTCTCAAGTACCTGTCTGATGGTAACCTTGAAAAGAAGCCTCTTTTGTCTCCTTTGAGCCACTACGATCGTGTTAAAAGTAGAGGGTGCTCTGCTCTGTATCCCAACATCTCTCCTCTCGTTCTCTCTCATCCTGGATCTCTGATGCTAATCCTGTACCGTTGAAGGGTCTGAGATGCAGCCGGTCTAATTAAACTAAGAATCTAAAGTGTTAAGTGCCTCGCTTTCTTGACATACTCCACGTTTCCTCATATGCAAATCATGGGCTGTGGATTCCACCCATGTTTTATTAGACCCTTAAAAAGTTAGCTACACTTAGAGAAGAAGATGGTCCGATAGGAGAGAGAAGAGGACGGACCAACCAACCAAACAAGCCTATGCGGAATGGAGGATAGTTATAAAAACTTGTAATTAGGTATTTTTTGAGGGTGGGTTTTGAAGTTCAAAGTGGTATTCACAAGGGCCTGCTGCTTTTTAATGAGTCCAGGATGGGAAAGTAAAAAGGAATTTGTGAAGAAGATATTTTGAGTTGCCATGCTGGGCTCGAAGTTATGTCAATACTGTATGGCATGGGCCACTGGGGGTTAATTATGAGTCAACACCCATTTCCGTCCCAAATGGCATCCTACTCCCTAGATAGTGCACTACTTTTGACCAAGGTCCATAGTGCACTATGTATGGAATACAGTGTTATTTGGCATGTAAACGTTCACTTCAGCAAGGGAAATTACACCTCTGCCAAAATTTGCCACATCACAGGTGCTTTTAGGATGATGGGGATGTTTTCAGGAAGGCTAGCAGTCCCGTTTCAGTGCTTCAATAGGTGAGCGCCAACACTGAACGTTTTTCATTGTGTGTTGTACCAGAGCAGATAATTTGGAGGAAATTGGCAGCAGATGTTATAAATACTCTGTTGTAATAAATGCCCTTTGTAATGATCAGTTTGAACATGTCTAAATTGTCTTCCAGAACTGCTATTACTGTACTACCATTCAGAGTGAATAAAGTGAGTAATGGATAATTGGGAATAGACTCGTCAACTTTGCAGACAATCTGTATCTTTGGTATGTTCTAAACTCAGCGGACATGTTATTGGTGTTGGGTCAGGTGTGTGTTCCTTACCTGGCTGACTCTGGCAGGGGTGAGGATCATGTCCAGAACTCCTGACCAGCCTGCCACCACCCCTGTAGGCACCGCGTAGGCCAATGCTATCATCAGGAACCGGAAGTTACTGGAGGGAAAGAGAGAGAAACAAAGGCTTTTTAGCAGCAAGTCCTACAGTATCCCTACCTAGCAAACTTCCTTCTCTCTGGTTGACAGTGTCTGGAGACCTGCCACCAGACAGCCTCCTGCTTTCCTATCCTGTCAGCTCACACCACACAGCATCTCTTATTGTCAGGGAGGATCGATCCCACCTCAGTGTAGTGACAGAGAGATAAACACCTGGAACCAGGAAGAGCTGCCTGGCAGGCTGGCAGGGATAGGCCGGAGGTGACACCATGATGAGGTTTGAATACAGGGGAGAACAACAGCTATGAAATGAGATTGAGATGAAGAACCAAGATCATTTGATGAGGTGACACCAACCACACAGACGCACTAAACTGATGAATCAGCCGAGGCTCAAAACAATAGGATTAACTGATCTACTTAATCAAGTATTTATTCATATTAATGGGTTTGGCAATAGTATCATGTCCACAAACAAAGTCATTTCACATGACAGACTATTTATTTCCCACATCTGAGATGATGATCCGAGACAATGACTCCCTCTGATTGTTCTGTGAATCAAAAGATCCCTGGAAGGAAGGTCATTCCAAAGTCAAAAACTATTTAGCTCCATCTAATGCCCCCTCTAACGTCCCCCACAGGCATACTTTCCCAGACCAGATAGTGGCATTATCGCTTTTGCTTTCAAGTAGATTAAGCCAATCCCATTTAAATCAATTCCCCAGCCCTGATTCCTCTCTGTGGGTCTACAAACGACACATTTACCACCTGCTGTAAACAGTTTGTTGATGGTTATGAGAACGTTCTAGGTTTATGCTCTGCTATTGAGACATTATACGGGTGTATCGGGTAGAACCAAGGCATCGTTCAAACAAGGGAACTAAGTGAGATACCTACAATATGGAACAGAAGCTCATTTTGTGTGGTCTCTGGCCAAGTAACAGTCTGAGATGAGAGACCAGGGGTAAATCTAATAGAAATTGTTGGAGTTGGTGATATCAATGTTGACTTTGGCCAGGTCTGTCGGTCTTTGTAAACACTGACAAACCACTAAGAGGTGGGTTATTCTCAAGCATGAATTTTACAAGATGCTAATCACGATCATGTCCACGATGCTGGTTGTTTGACCATCAAAGGAGGCCATGGTTAGTAGCCAGGAACAATGTCACACCTGGGGAGTGTGCAAGTGTACACTTCGGGTACTGCTTTGGGAGAATACGAAGTATCATATGACAGACCCTGGGTGGGTGCTCCATGAATCTGTATCTCTACGGAGGTTCTCTTCAAGGAGAATAAAACTGCAACATTGCTGTCTAAAGTGCCAGAGGAATACATTGATGTCGTATAGTGCTATGCAGCAACTTGGGACAAGTTTCCTCCTCAACTTAGCTTGAAACAAAACAATAGACTTTCAAGTCTAAGTCTATGTAGCTGTGAACTAGATTTTCCTCAGAGTTGCTTTTCATCCCCCCTCCCTCCCTGAGGATGAGGAACGCCTTAAGCATTCGCCAGATGTCCCTCCGAGATACATACAGGACGCATCCGGCATATCAATGGATGTCATGAACAAATGCATGAGTAAACGCCAGCCGTCCATCCTGAACAGAAGCTAGGAAAACAAACAGTCCTGAGAGAGAGAGAGAGAAGAGAGAAGAGAGAGAGAGAGAGATTTCCCTTTCTATGACGGCTGCTGTCACCGTCAGACCAGACGGCTGGAGATTTAATGGTGCTGTTAGAGAGGGGTGAAGTGATGGTCCTCAAATTAAATCAGCGACATGGCAGAGACAGGGTTTTGGGGTGGAGGCGGCAGTGATGAGAACAAGGTGTTATGGATGATTGTAATTGGGCAGAGAGTGATTGGAGGGGTGCCAGACAGACAGTGTTAGCAACTAGTTGAGACGGAGGGTGGGGTGGGAGTAGGGGCTCCTCTGTTAGGGGGAGTCTTCTCTCTGTGTTCACACACACACACACACACACACACACACACACACACACACACACACACACACACACACACACACACACACACACACACACACACACACACACACACACACACACACACACACACACACACACACACTCCTGGCTACACAGGCCTGATGATTGGCGAGACACTCGTATAAATGCTAATAAAGCATGATGGGCTGGCACCACTCTTAACTCTCTCAGCTGATTACCTCAGTCTGTGCTGAGATGAAACTGGGATAAACAAACTCTGAGGAGACAGACAGACAGGAAAGCAGACTAGGGGATGTACTGTATGTATCAATAGTAGGAGTGCTGAGGATCAGGTCACCCCTGTCCATTCATAACAATCAATGAGGCAAAACTGATCCTGGATCGGCACTTCTACTCCTATCCACTGTAAGAGAGTGTACCCCAGTACCCTGTCCTGTGGTACTTGGCCTTGGAGGAGTCTAGACGAGAGAGAGAGAGAGTGTTATAGACTCATAAAAGTGACTTGCCCTCTCTCTCCAGCTACCAGCTGCTACTGTATTATTAACCTTGCTGTGATGGCGGCCGGCGGGAAATCAATATCCTTGCACCTTTTTCCAGCCCACAGCTTATTTAGATTACTGTATAGTAAGGTTTTGTCCCAAATGGCACCCTATTCTCTATGTAGTGCACTATAGCCCATAGGGCTCTGGTCAAAAGTGGTCTATAAAAGTCCATATATAGGGAATAGGGTGCTATTTGGGACTCAACCTAAGTAAGCACAGCACAGGGCAATGCGGCCGAGGGTGAAATATTCCGGGGAGCCACGAAGCCAGCAGCATCATCAGCTAAGTGCCATTTGTCCTTGGAAGGTCTTGGCTGGAGTTCAATGCATCAGAATAAGCAGGATAGAACCTTCCTAGGCAAAATGACTCATACAACTCACTCAGACAGCCGTGCCAGTTCCTTTCCATAGCTTTCAAATCCTCTATATATATGACATCAACCAACTTCAATTCTGTCTGTTTGTATTTAAATTAAAAAACAAATCTACTCACTGTTTCTTTTCAAATTGCTACTCACATTTAATACTCAGGTCCACCACTACTCCACTAGAACTGACACCGATCTCCACACCTCTTTTTCCATAAAAGACTAGGCCAATTTTCCATCTCCTACAGAGTTCCATCTCCTACAGAGTTCCATCTCCTACAGAGGTCCATCTCCTACAGAGGTCCATCTCCTACAGAGGTCCATCTCCTACAGAGGTCCATCTCCTACAGAGGTCCATCTCCTACAGTGGTCCATCTCCTACAGAGGTCCATCTCCTACAGAGGTCCATCTCCTACAGAGTTCCATCTCCTACAGAGGTCCATCTCCTAAAGATGTTTTTGTATCAGTTTCCCGGAACACCTCAAGTACTGCAACTCTATGCACTGTACTTGAATTGTCTTTTTACTTCTTTACCCGCTTATTCATTATCTATTTTGCTACTTATTTTTGTATGGCTTTGTTTTCTAAACATTAAAATCCCATCTGGGTTTCTTACCTCTCCTGCATATTCTTTTAGTTTGCCTTTTAAACCTTCATCATATTGTTTTGTATTTTCTTGTGTAAATAAATAATTTGTAAATAATTATAGTGGAACCATTAGCAATACTAATGCTGCTAGCTAACGTCATTACTATTCCAAGAGTAGTTGTCAGGTAGTACTGATAACTTTTCTACATGTGTGGAGAGCTGGGCTGTGTCCCAAATGACAAAGGTTGGCATTTATTGTCAAGACTCATGTACTGGAGGCAGCTCTGTAGAGTGGTCCCTAGCTTGCACAGCCACATTCATAAAATCAGATTTGAAACCAAACTAAACCATCACCTTAACCACACTGCTAACCCTAAATTAAGACCAAAAAGCTAATTTTGGTTTTCATCAATTTCTACAATTTCAACTTTTGATTTTTCAGCGGCACAATCTAGCAGAAATCGTTCAGTTCTGCTTCCGGGGAAAGATTCTTGACAAATCAAGAGGACCATTGCGCTCCCCAGAAGCTTGGCTGGTGCGTAAAACCCAAAATTCATGACAAACGTCAACCTGCCCAAACGGCACCGTATTCCCTATTAGTGTGTTACTTTAGACCAGAGGTCTTTAGACCCTGGTCAAAGTAGTGCACTATAAAGGGAATTGGGTGCCATTTGGGACACCCCCCCCCCCCCCCCTGCACTGTGTTGTGATGAGGCTCTGCATCAGACCTGAACAGATGGGGTAACCTATCAAGCTCCAGATCATTAACTATGGTTCAAACTCTCTCACCAACAGGAGTGGAAGGAAGGGCAAAAGTGGTGGCTTAGGATACAGCTCAAGACCTAGCTAACTCTGGGAAACACTGGTACAACAGAAGTGGAAAGGCTGGCTCAGAAGGAAGGATACGACTCAAGACCTAGCTAACTTCAGAAAACAGAATTTTGCTGCTAACCCAAGTTTATCTTTCTTTGAAGAGTGGAACTTACACACATAAGGGTCAGCTTTAATTTTTTTCCCTTCCGTCTACAATCCTCAGCCAGACAGCTACTGATGCTGCTTGAGTGTGAAATAGGTCAGACTGGCCACTGGAAGGCTGCCTATCAGTGGGACTCCAGATGTGTGTGTGTATGCATGCGTGCATCAGACAGTGTCTTCATTGGGTTTATGTCAGCTTGACTGGTATTATCCCTCTCTTGAAGCTGTGTGCTTTGCAGGGAGTTTGTTATTGTTTATCAGAGAGAGTCAGTGAGAACTAGGGAGAGAGAAAGCGAGAGAGAGAGAGAGAGAGAAAGTGAGTGAGCAAGTGATAGACAGAGGGAGAGAAAAAGACAGAGCAAGAGAGAGAACAAGAAAAAGAGAAAGAATGAGAGAGATAGAGAGGAAGAGAGAGAAAAAGAAAGAGTGTTCCGTCTGGCTGGAGGGGTTGACTGTAGGGAGTTCAACAAGCCTGTTCACTGGCGGTCTGTCCACAGCCCAGCGCTTGATCCCCGGCCCACAGACAGTGCATTCTGAATGCAGGCTGTATGAGCATGTTACATGACCATGGACTCCAGAGAACCCTGGCTACGTGAGCATGTTACATGACCATGGACTCCAGAGAACCCTGGCTATGTGAGCATGTTACACGACCATGGACTCCAGAGAACCCTGGCTATGTGAGCATGTTACACGACCATGGACTCCAGAGAACCCTGGCTATGTGAGCATGTTACATGACCATGGACTCCAGAGAACCCTGGCTATGTGAGCATGTTACATGACCATGGACTCCAGAGAACCCTGGCTATGTGAGCATGTTACACGACCATGGAATCCAGAGAACCCTGGCTATGTGAGCATGTTACACGACCACGGACTACAGAGAACCCTGGCTATGTGAGCATGTTACATGACCATGGACTCCAGAGAAACCTGGCTATATGAGCATGTTACATGACCATGGACTCCAGAGAATCCTGGCTATGTGAGCATGTTACCTGACCATGGACTCCAGAGAACCCTGGCTATGTGAGCATGTTACACGACCATGGACTCCAGAGAACCCTGGCTATGTGAGCATGTTACACGACCATGGACTCCAGAGAACCCTGGCTATGTGAGCATGTTACATGACCATGGACTCCAGAGAACCCTGGCTATGTGAGCATGTTACACGACCATGGACTCCAGAGAACCCTGGCTATGTGAGCATGTTACATGACCATGGACTCCAGAGAACCATGGCTATGTGAGCATGTTACACGACCACGGACTCCAGAGAACCCTGGCTATGTGAGCATGTTACATGACCACGGACTCCAGAGAACCCTGGCTATGTGAGCATGTTACATGACCATGGACTCCAGAGAACCCTGGCTATGTGAGCATGTTACATGACCATGGACTCCAGAGAACCCTGGCTATGTGAGCATGTTACACGACCATGGACTCCAGAGAACCCTGGCTATGTGAGCATGTTGCATGACCATGGACTCCAGAGAACCCTGGCTATGTGAGCATGTTACATGACCATGGACTCCAGAGAACCCTGGCTATGTGAGCATGTTACATGACCATGGACTCCAGAGAAACCTGGCTATGTGAGCATGTTACATGACCATGGACTCCAGAGAACCCTGGCTATGTGAGCATGTTACACGACCATGGACTCCAGAGAACCCTGGCTATGTGAGCATGTTACACGACCATGGACTCCAGAGAACCCTGGCTATGTGAGCATGTTACATGACCACGGACTCCAGAGAACCCTGGCTATGTGAGCATGTTACACGACCACGGACTCCAGAGAACCCTGGCTATGTGAGCATGTTACATGACCATGGACTCCAGAGAACCCTGGCTATGTGAGCATGTTACATGACCATGGACTCCAGAGAACCCTGGCTATGTGAGCATGTTACACGACCATGGACTCCAGAGAACCCTGGCTATGTGAGCATGTTGCATGACCATGGACTCCAGAGAACCCTGGCTATGTGAGCATGTTACATGACCATGGACTCCAGAGAACCCTGGCTATGTGAGCATGTTACATGACCATGGACTCCAGAGAAACCTGGCTATGTGAGCATGTTACATGACCATGGACTCCAGAGAACCCTGGCTATGTGAGCATGTTACACGACCATGGACTCCAGAGAACCCTGGCTATGTGAGCATGTTACACGACCATGGACTCCAGAGAACCCTGGCTATGTGAGCATGTTACACGACCATGGACTCCAGAGAACCCTGGCTATGTGAGCATGTTACATGACCACGGACTCCAGAGAACCCTGGCTATGTGAGCATGTTACACGACCACGGACTCCAGAGAACCCTGGCTATGTGAGCATGTTACATGACCATGGACTCCAGAGAACCCTGGCTATGTGAGCATGTTACACGACCATGGACTCCAGAGAACCCTGGCTATGTGAGCATGTTACATGACCATGGACTCCAGAGAACCCTGGCTATGTGAGCATGTTACATGACCATGGACTCCAGAGAACCCTGGCTATATGAGCATGTTACACGACCATGGACTCCAGAGAACCCTGGCTATGTGAGCATGTTACACGACCATGGACTCCAGAGAACCCTGGCTATGTGAGCATGTTACATGACCATGGACTCCAGAGAACCCTGGCTATGTGAGCATGTTACATGACCATGGACTCCAGAGAACCCTGGCTATGTGAGCATGTTACATGACCATGGACTCCAGAGAACCCTGGCTATGTGAGCATGTTACATGACCATGGAATCCAGAGAACCCTGGCTATGTGAGCATGTTACATGACCATGGACTCCAGAGAACCCTGGCTATGTGAGCATGTTACATGACCATGGACTCCAGAGAACCCTGGCAATGTGAGCATGTTTCACGACCATGGACTCCAGAGAACCCTGGCTATGTGAGCATGTTACATGACCATGGAATCCAGAGAACCCTGGCTATGTGAGCATGTTACATGACCATGGACTCCAGAGAACCCTGGCTATGTGAGCATGTTACATGACCATGGAATCCAGAGTGTTCACTCGAAATTACACAACGACAAGGTTCCAGTTTAACAAAGTTTACTATACTATATGAACACACTACAAGGTAGCCATTACAATCAAGGCTAGGTCCATCAACCACTAGACTTCCTGCGCATGCGCACTCTTGACTGAGTGACAGCCCCATAATAACAGAAATATAGGGATACTTAAAACATGAACTTAACAATCTCCCCCTTTTCTTTAAAGACAAATAAAACATCAACAACATAATTAAATGTCCAAGTATTATTCAAGATCCCCATTACAAATGGGTTGTGTAACAGTTTTTATTTGTATTACTCAAGCTGCCACGTTCCATTACTGAGAGCCTGTAGGAACGAGAGCCTGTAGGAGCACAAGACCGGATGCTCCTTTTTTAGTCAGACAGTCAGCAAGCTTTTCCTTTGTGGTTGACCACAGAATCCGCTGGATTCTCTGTGCTTGAATAAGTTCCTTGATGCTGCTAATCTCAAAGTCTTTTCTCTGACAGACTTGGTTGACTTCACAGCATCAACTAATGAGTAGTTGTCAGTGACACAAACTACAGGTAGAAAGTGCCGTTTTGTCCCACCAGTGTTAACCTAGCGAAGCATCACTGAAGACAACTAGTTTCAAAGAGTCATCTTTTCCAACATGCTGAAACTTGAAAGTCACTTTTTGTGATTTCAGGTCACGAACAACTTTGTTTGCCTCATGAATGGTTCGTACAGTGGCATGTTTTGTGTTAGATGCAAAGTTGCAACCATCAAACCAGATCTACTCTGTCTCGCAGACCATAACATTTGTCCTATCTTTGACCTCAATTGACCAGCTTCAATTCCACATAGAGGGGAATTCCTTTGTACGGCTTTTGAAGAATCCATGTGGATGGGTTGAAGATTCTTGATATAGCTCTCCTGTTGCATCAGCATTTTTCCATCAACTGTAATAAACTCTATGCCAACATAACAAAAATGATCATGCTCCTCATGGCCAACCTAGAAAACAGCTTTGAGGTGTGGAATCACAGTTGAAGCAAAGGTCTGTGAGCCACCCCAGATAAAGTCCTCAACATGACAGGCAAGTACTCCAGTCACATTGCAGTCTTGATCAAGCCAATAGAAGACTGCAGGGTCCACTTGTGACATTTTTCCACCTGTATTCAGCATTGTTGCCTTGACTTTGTTGTACCAGTAGAGCGATCCATCTGCCAGTCCATACACACACTTTTTTAGTTTCCACAGTGTTCCTTCTCTTTTAGCTTCAGGCGGAGGTCGGATGTGAATGTCCCTTGACAGCTCTGTTCCCTGCAAAAATCCAGATTTGATGTCTATGGAATTAAGTTTCCATTTTTTTCTGGCAGATCACTGACATCAGCAATCTGAGTGACTCTGAGGCGCATGTCGGTGAGTCTTTTGGGAGTTCTTTAGCAGCCAGCTCCTCAAAACCTCTAGCCACTAGACGTGCTTTAGGCACTATTCCAGTTAAGGATTCTTTAAGGGTACACACCCACCTTGTTGAGACGCATTTTTGGCCAAGGTCTTTGACTTCCTCAAACACTCAATTTTTCCTCCAATTACTGAGCTCATCTAGCTTAGCTGAGTCAAATGACACGTCCTTTGTTTCAAGTACATCATCATTTTGAATGTCATTCTGTTTTTCTCGATTTTCCATTGGTTCAATTCTGATATTATCTACAAGTGACAGGTCAGCTGACCCTGTTGTACCAGAAAGTGTAGCTGGTTCAGAGTACTGCAAGTTGTACCAGTTCTTGTGTTTTGCTTTTCCTGCTCGTCCAATGACGGTTGCTGTATGTGGAATACCACTTTCTCTGTCCATGTATTTAACAGTTTGTCCAGTTTTCAGATCGGAACAACCATGTTCTCTTAACACATGTGGCTGTTGTTGAATGTTTTCCTCATTTGAACCCTCAACAGTATTACCTGTGGCATGGTTGAAGGTCTCTGCTCCATTTCCTGTGTCAGTTTTGTCATTTTCATTAGGAGACTGATTCTCAACAACAGCCCCTCTATCTTGTTGATCATTTACTTTCCGCAATCTTGAGTGATGCACCCTGACAATCATGCCTCCGTGCCTCACAAATATCACCACACCATCTTGACCAATGACTACTCCCGGTCCTTTCCACTCTTGACAGTCAACTCGTTTGTAGTACACTTTGTTTCCAGTTTCGTACTTCTCATCATCATTATTCCCTGAACTGCTGAGTAACTTCTGAAATCTGTCAACTGTATCATGTCCAAACTGTTTGTAAAGCTTTAACAATACTTTGTGTTTTTCTTTAGTGCTCATGTTCTCTGTGACTGTCAGAATCTCCATGTTCTCTGTGTCAGTTAGAATCTCATTTTTGCATGGAGTCTCTGTGATGTCTTTGTCTAAAATGTTTACACAATAGTGGCCTGAGGTAGTAAGTTCAAGAGTCACTGGTTGTTTAAACATCACTGCCTTGTCATTTTTTATGTCTAGTACAGCCTCTGCCTTCTTTAGGGAGGCTTTGCTTAATAGTAAGGGGATATCTGTAGGGACCACCTCTGTTTCAATGTGACACAGTCTGACCAATTTTTGCTGGTATCTTAACTCTCTTGGTAGAATGGACAATTCTCCCGTCTCCAAATTTGAAAGCTCTGTTGCTTGGTGTGTCAATCATATTTTGTACTTCTTTCATATTTAGTTCACTGACATAGCTATCAAGCCATTTTGCACCACACACTGTCCGTGTACATGCAGTATCAATCACAGCAGATCCTAAGGATTCAACTATAAAACTCTCAGTATCAAAAGCAGATTCATTTGAAAACAGTGTAATGTTACACTGCTCTCTGTGTTTACATTTTCCTCTGTTAGTTTAACGTGTTCATTTTTATGAGGACAGTCTTTAACCCAATGGTAAGTGCTTTGACAAATAGCACATTTCGATCTCCTTCCATATTTGTCCAGTGGATTTGTGCCGGGAAATGGCGCCCTCTTCTGGTTGTCTTGAGAACGTGACTTGTTGGCGCCTTTTCTGTGCTGTTCGTGTAATATGCTGCGCCACTCACTTGCATTCCATCTGTTATTGGCGCGACAGACGTCTTTTCACCAAATATTATTTTTAGTGACGACTTCAAAGATGCAAAAGTCAGCACAGTACAAGCAGTCAAAGCCAACTGTTTCTCCCTACCATCTAGACAGGCAGTGTCTAACAACTTGAACCCTAACACTGCATCCGGGAGAACCATGTCGTACTTGCGCATCCTATTGTACCTCTGTTCGAAATCAATGATGTAGTCCGTCATTGCAACCAAAATATCTCTCGTAACACTGTCAAAGTTTGAATATGCCTCGTAGGCATGGTCTTTCTCTTCTTTGAGAAATACAGAATCCAGTGCTGTGATCAAAGTTCCCATATCGTCATCCTTGTTCAAATCCTCCAGGGATATTTCCAGTGCTGTATCTCTCGCTCTTCCCTCCAGCGATAATACCACCGCAAGTGCTTGCTTTTTCGCCTCCAGATTAGTAACGCGTGTTCAGATTCCCAGTTCATTTTTCCAACTTTCGTACGACCTCTTCTCGTCAAAGCGAGGTGGCACATTGTAGTTAGAAACCATCCTCTGCTACCAATGTTAACTCGAAATGACACAACGACAAGGTTCCAGTTTAACAAAGTTTACTATACTATATGAACACACTACTAGGTAGCCATTACACTCAAGGCTAGGTCCATCAACCACTAGACTTCCTGCGCATGCGCACTCTTGACTGAGTGACAGCCCCGTAATAACAGAAATATAGGGATACTTAAAACATGAACTTAACACAGAGAACCCTGGCTATGTGAGCATGTTACATGACCATGGACTCCAGAGAACCCTGGCTATGTGTGGATGAGGAGAAAAGGATGATGATGATCTATGTATTAAGCAGGGCCAGGGGAATGCCAGTGCCATCTTAAGACTGTGTAATTAATCTAGGGGGAGAGAGGATGTCTTTGATGCACATTAACTAGCAGGCCAAACAGATGGCGCATGGCAGAGCAACAAGACCCCTTCATTTAGTTTCTCCACACCCACTAATCAAACAGACCCATTCATTCCTCCCTCATCTCAAAGTTAAAACAGGACAAAGCATGTTGAGAGGCGACCGAGGACACCCTAGGCCCTTTTGTGACTGTCGTGATGAATCATTTTAATCATTTTAAGGTCTAATAAAAAAAATGGCCACTTAAAGTGTGTGATGACGGCAAAGGACCCGACAGTACATACCTGAGTAGTCTGCAGATGCTGCTCCTGTAGCTGAGTCTCTGGCTGGCAGCAGCCACACTGGGAGGCATGGGGGGTCGGGAGGGGAAGTAGAGCAGCACCGCAGCAAACAGCATCGCCACCACACCAAACTCTTTATGTCAGGAGGGACACAGAGACACAGGAAAAGACAGATCAGTCAAATAGAAGGGTTATTATTCGTTTACTACTTACCTGAACTCAGTCAATGTGTCACTAACAAAACCATTCAACCCAGAATCACATGTCTCTGATTCCACCCTACTTTCAGATAGAACTGTGTAGGACTGGCAGAGCACAGAACCTGAGGACATACGGTGCCTTCAGAAACTATTCACACCTCTTAACTTTTTACACATTTTATTGTGTTCCATTTTAAATTCAGGCTGTATTAAATTGAGATGTTTTGTTACTGGTCTACACACAATACCCAATAAAGTCAAAGTAGAATTATATTTTTAGAAATGTTAAAAGAAATGAAAAGCGGAAATGTCTTGAATCAATAAGAATTCAGCCCCTTTGTTATGGCAAGCCTAAATAAGTTCAGGAGTAGAAATGTGCTTAACATGTCACATAATATGGCTCGCTTCGAGGCAAGTAACATTGAAACATGCATAAGAGCAACAGCTGTTCCAGACGACTGTGTGATCACGATCTTCGCAGCCGATGTGAGTAAGACCTTTAAACAGGTCAACATTCACAAGGCCGCAGGGCCAGACGTATTACCAGGACGTGTACTGCGAGCATGCGCTGACCAACGAGCTGTCACGCCCTAGCCTTAGTTATCTTTGTTTTCTTTATTATTTTAGTTAGGTCAGGGTGTGACATGGGGAATGTATGTGTTTTTGTAGTGTCTAGGGGTGTTGTATGTGTATGGGGCAGTGTCTAGTGTAGTTGTCTAGGTAAGTCTATGGTTGCCTGAAGGGTTCTCAATCAGAGACAGCTGTCATTCATTGTCTCTGATTGGGAGCCATATTTAAGGCAGCCATAGGCATTAGGTTAATGTGGGTAATTGTCTATGTTGTACGTTTGTAGCTTGTGTGTGCACTTACGTCTATAGCTTCACGATCGTTTGTTGTTTTGTTTTGTAAAAGTGTTCGTTTCGTGTTTCGTCATCTTTAATAAAAGAAGATGTCTTCATATCCCGCTGCGCCTTGGTCTGCTTATTATGACGATCGTGACACTAGCAAGTATCTTCACTGACATTTTCAACCTCTCCCTGTCTGAGTCTGTAATAGCAACATGTTTCAAGCAGACCATCATAGTCCCTGTGCCCAAGAACACTAAGGTAACCTGCCTAAATGACTACCGACCCGTAGCACTCAGGTCTGTAGCCATGAAAAGCTAACTTCAACACAATTATGCCAGAAACCCTAACACACTCCAATTTGCATACCGACCCAAAATATCTACAGATGATGCTAGCTCTATTGCACTCCATACTGCCCTTTCCCACCTGGATAAAATAAACACCTACATGAGAATGCTATTCATTGACAGCTCAGCATTCAACACCATAGTGCCATCGAAGCTCATCACTAAGCTAAGGACCCTAGGACTAAACACCTCCCTCTGCAACTGGATCCTGGACTTCCTACCACCCCCAGGTGGTAAGGGTAGGTAACAACACAACCGCCACTCTGATCTTCAACACGGGGGCCCCTCAGGGGTACGTGCTCAGTCCCATCCTGTACTCCATGTTCACTCATGACTGCACGACTCCAACACCATCATTAAGTTTGCTGATGACACAACACTGGTAGGCCTGATCACCGACAACGATGAGACAGCCTATAGGGAGGACGTGATCTCTCAACGTGATCAAGACAAAGGAGATGAATGTGGACTACAGGAAAAGGAGGACCGAGCACACCCCATTCTCATCGACGGGGCTGTAGTGGAGCAGGTTGAGAGCTTCAAGTGGTTGAGAGCTTGGCGTCCACATCACCAACAAACTAACATGGTCCAAGCACACCAAGACAGTCGTGAAGAGGGCACGACAAAACCTATTCCCCCTCAGGAGACTGAAAAGATTTGGCATGGGTCCTAAGATCCTCAAAAGGTTTTACAGCTGCACCATCGAGAGCATCCTGACGGGTTGCATCACTGCCTGGTATGGCAACTACTCGGCCTCCGACCGCAAGGCACTACAGAGGGTAGTGCATACGGCCCAGTACATCATCAGGGCCAAGCTTCCTGCCACCCAGGATCTCCATACCAGGCGGTGTCAGAGGAAGGCCCTAAAAATGGTCAAAGACTCCAGCCACCCTAGTTATAGACTGTTCTCTCTGCTACCGCACGGCAAGCGGTACCGGAGCGCCAAGTCTAGGTCCAAGAGGCTTCTAAACAGCTTCTAGCCCCAAGCCATAAGACTCCTGAACATCTAATCAAATGGCTACCCAGACTATTTGTTATTTTTATCATCTCTTACTTTTTGGGGTGGGGAATTTTCTTAAAACTGCATTGTTGGTTAAGGGCTTGTAAGTAAGCATTTCACTGTAAAGTCTACACCTGTTGTATTCGGCGCAGGTCACAAATACAATTTGATTTGAATAAGTTGCATGGACTCACTGTGTGCCATAATAGTGTTTAACAATGATTTTTGAATGACTACCTCATCTCTGTACCCCACACATACAATTATCTGTAAGGTCCCTCAGTCGAGCAGTGAATTTCAAACACAGATTAAACCACAAAGACCAGGGAGGTTTTCCAATGCCTCACAAAGAAGGGCACCTATTGGTAGATGGGTAAAAAATAAAAATAAAGCAGATAATGAATATCCCTTTGAGCATGGTGAAGATATTAATTACACTTTGGATGGCGTATCAATACACCCAATCAGTAAAAAGATACAGGAGTCCTTCCTAATTCAGTTTCTGGAAAGGAAGGAAACTGCTCAGCGATTTCACCATGAGGCCAATGGTGACTTTAAAACAGTTACAGAGTTTAATGTCTGTGATAGGAGAAAACTGAGGATGGATCAACAACAGTGTAGTTACTCCACAATACTAACCTAAATGACAGAGAGAAAAGAAGGAAGCCTGTACAGAAGAAAAATATTCCAAAACCTGTATCCTGTTGCAATAAGGCACTAAAGTAAAACTGTGTGTTATGCATGTGGCAAATCCAACACAATACATTACTGAGTACCACTCTCCATATTTTCAAGCACAGTGGTGGCTGCATCATGTCATGTGTATGCTTGTAATCATTATGGACTAGGGAGTTTTCAGTATAAAAAAAGAAACGGAATGGAGCTAAGAACAGGCAAATTCCTAGTGGAAAACCTGGTTCAGTCTGCTTTCCACGACGGGGAGACAAACTGACCTTTCAGCAGGACAATAACCTAAGAGACAAGGCCAAATCTACACTGGAGTTGCACCAAGAAGACAGTGAATGTGGCCGGAGTTACAGATTTGACTTCAATTTACTTAAAAATCTATGGTAATACCTGAAAATGGTTGTCTAGCAATGATCAACCACCAATTTGACAGAGCTTGAAGAATTTTGAAAAGAATAAATGGGCAAATGTTGCACAATCCAGGTGTGGCAAGCTCTTACAGACTTACCCAGAAAGACTCACAGCTGTAATCGCTGCTGAAGGTACTTCTAAAAAGTATTGACTCAGGAGCGTGAATCCTTATGTAAATGACATATTTCTGTATTTCATTTTCAATAAATTTGCAAACATTTCTAAAAACATGTTTTCACTTTGTCATTATGGGATATTGTGTGTAGAAAGGTGGGGGGGGGGAGATATATTTAATCAATTTTGAATTCAGGCTGTAAGAACAAAATGTGGAATAAATCAAGGGGTATGAACACTTCCTGAAGGCACTGTAGAGTTCCAGGCCTGCTCTATTGCAGATGCCCAGATTAGTCAATTAAGAGACAAGCGGTTTATCAGAGAGCTGGGCCTGGGACTACATCACTCAGCTGGCACAGAGACTGTAGAGGTCTCTGATACTCTCTCTGTCAGCACGCCCTAACAGCCCTGCCTTCCAGACAAGCTCCTAAATCCCCCAACCCCTTTCACTGGGCTTGGCCTGGCCTGGCATGGGCAACCAAACAGGACCCATTTCTCTTTGATAGGCCACAGCATTTGTAGTCTGTCCATTTCCCAAAAAGTACCACCAGAATCATAAATCATGCTTTTTCCTATCATAATGTGCAGTTTGATTGGACAGCAGCTGCATTTTTACTCTCTGGCTGGCACAGGACAGGGTCCATGCCAGCTCACATTGATTTTTCTAACCAAAACACTTGGCACCACTGTTGATTGCTGCTTTTCTGTAGTGCAGGTGTGACTGTGGAAGTGTATAATTTATTCTCCTCAGAGGAGCAGGAGGAAAACATCAATGAATTGAATTCCATCTAAATGCTTTCTGACCTCTAAAGCTCTCAGTTCAGGAAATGTGTCAGTTTTGTCCTTTGAAATGTAATACTAATAGTTAACACAAAGCCTCAATCTACTATTGTTGGGGATGATGTTTTTTACTTTCTTTAAATGCTTTTATTTTCTGAATCAGTTAAGCAGAACAGGCTAAGCCTCCATCTCTTTATGGCAGCCAGTTCTGTTCTGAATGTTATATTTTTGAGATGTTTGAGTCTGATATTTGCGTGATGAGACAGACAGTCGCATCACTTTCAGCTGATCGTATTTCTCTCCCTGGACTAGACAGGGCAGACATGATCCAGAGATGATCTGCTATTGATTCCTGTTGGGTAATGATGAATGACTGAGAGGCTGTGGTGCTGTCAGTACCTACCTGCATACATAACATGAGAAGATATTCAGCTACTCTTGGTAGGACAATTGTGCTATAGAGTTGCTGAATATCTTCTCATCTTCAGTATGCGCCAGTGTTTCAAAGTGAGGTAGAGACAGCATTTCTTTTTCTCAGTACCTGCCTGCATACATAACCATTTGGATCTTGTCTCTTATGTATCTGAATAACACTTCACAGTATGCCTCCTTATAAAAGCTTTATGAATGCATACATTACAGCCAAATAAGATATTATAACATCAGTACCTGCATACAAAACCAGTTGGATTCTGTCTCGCATGTGGTTCATCTGGGTGTCTGTTGAGACGACGGCTCGGTTCACCATGGCACGCGTGGTGTCGTTGGGGGCGGGCACAAGCAGTGGGCCGACAATGAAGGAGCACGCCGCCCCCAGGTAGCTCACCAATGAGGCGACAGCGGTGGCTGTGGCTCGCTGGTCCGGAGCGAACCATGTGGTGGAGAGGAGGGGGCCGGCACTCATTATGGTTGGACCAGCCAAACCATTCAGCAGCTGACCGGCATGTATTAACCTGCAGAGAGAAACATTAATATCACATTATGCATATAGACAACAGATGCAATGTAGCCAGACAGTGTAACCAGAGAGATGCCATTAACTAGAAATAATCAATTTCCCTCAGCATGTTTCTATGTGAGAAACAACCTGTATTTTTCATTCCAGTGTTAACCTATAGGGAAAAGGAGTTTAATTAAAAAATGAATAAATATAATTCAATTTTTTTTAAATATATCTCTATGGGTATGGTTATTTATGACCATATTTCTTCTTCTTTCTATTTACTCCGGTCGGAGTCAGGATTCTCTCATGAAGTCTGAGTCCTGCTGGTGCAGTTTGAGATTTGAGTCGTCCCCTGTGCCATGCCAGCCCTGCCCAAACCAGTGTGTCTGAGTGGCAATAGAAAACATCATCTAAACAGGGGTGGACAAACTACGGATCTGAACCCATTCAATCAGAACCGAGGGAGGTTTGACGTAATCTCTTTTTTTAAATATATATTATTTGGGTTAAAAAAAACACTCCAGGCCACTCTTGAACGTCTAAAACTAGATAAAAAGTATGTCGGATTTACAATGGACCTATTATTTTCAAATAACTTCCCCTTTTCTGGCCAAATTGCTTTTGACAACAACACCCCCCCCCCCCCCCCCCCAAATCCTTTAACGATTTTCAGTATTAGCATTAATGTGGGTATGATTTAAGATAAAATGGTTATCTTTCCAGATAGAAGCTTCTTTTATTCACATCAGCTTGGTAAATGTACAATAACTCTTCTAAAAGATTACAAGGCAGGCAACAAAGGTGAGACTAAAAATAACTATTAAGAACCTGTGCATCTTCTTTGCGGAGTCTTATCTCGAGGAAAAGAACACAGCACTAATATTGACAGACATTCTGCTACAGTTCTGGCACCCGTAAACCAGTCGAACACTGCTGTCTGCCTTGAGTTCAAACCAGATAAGCTCATAGCAGAAGACAAAGAGCTGTCAACGCTGGCAAGACAGATCGATGGAAGTGTAGCTATCCCATATCTCCTCCTGAGATCTTCTCAAACGACGGTTAACTCCCCCTCCAACACTCTCCCTCACTTCTCTCATGTCTCTCTCTCTCTCTCCCACTGCTTTCCCTCGATCCCTTTCACCTTCCTCCTGTCTCTCTCCCTCCCCTCACTTTCCACACTCCTTCTCCAGCTCTCTCTTCCTTCCCCCCCAGTCTCTCTCCCTCCATCTCGCACCCGTCCCCAGTCTCTCTCCCTCTCACGCTGTGATCATTCATTCCATTCAAGTCAAACAGAATGATCAAAATAATTAAATTATTTATGTTCCCGCTTGTCCACAAATCTATTTTCCATCTTGTACACTTGATGACAACACATCCTGAAACTGACCTGCTGATAATTCTAAATCTTTTGGATTACTTTCCCTTTAAGAGGCATTAGAAGACAAAAAGGATCCATCAAACACATAAAACTGGCACCTTTATTCAATGCTGAATTGCATGTCATTGAGAAAACAGAAAGGTGTCAATGTATTTTTTTTCACAAACATCTTTTCGGAATCCAAAAAGTAATCTAGTTTTTCCAATAGTATCTGTAATCTGATTACAATATTTTTGCTGGTAACATAACTGATTGAAGTTAGTTTTTTGTTGTAATCAGATCACATGTAACTGATTACATGTAATCAGTAACTCTCCAACCCTGGGCGTGGAAGAGTGGAAGAAGGAGAGGAAGGAGTGGAAGAGGGGAGGATGGAGGGAGGGCAGTCGTTCTGCGAGAGATGATTTACTTAATGTATATTGATGAACCCTTTCAGAGAAAATCTCATTGCTCTGAGACCAAGCCAGCCCAGCGTGCAAGTCAGTCAGTTAGATATACGATATGCTCGTGTCTCTAACCTGGCACAGTGCGACAGAAATGATACCACTGCCACTTCCAGATACCTGATCCAATCTAATGTGTCAGCGGGTGGCACAATCAGAGAGGCCATGGCAGTATCATTGGCACAGTGGCAAAGTTTGCAGTTGGTACAGGGACACAACACATCGTGTGTGTGTGTGTGTGTAGCCAATCAACAAGACATGAAGATATTTCCGAGAAAGAACCTTTGCATCAGTTTTCTCTGTAATTGTATACATTTGAGCATTGCCTGCTTTAATTCAAGAGTTATCATATTGGTGCTCTGACCTCTGTCAAATTAGTGACCATTGTAATGGTCTCCTGTCTTTTATCCTCCTCCCCTGCCCTGGCCTCTTTTCAGATATTCTGACTCACACAAAGATCGCCTTCAGGTACGTTTCCTTACTTGAACTACACCAGAGAGCAGCTCTGACAACAGGAAGGTGTTTCAATCTCACAACCCACTCCCTTTGATTCTCATAAATGAGCTCCAAACTGAACAAAGTTTACCCTCCAGAGCATATGGTGAAAAAATATGCCCATCGAACATGAAACGATTGTTCTCCCTCTTTAAAAATATGATCTAGTGCGTGCTGTCAGGGGAGCCATCCTGATTCTAAATCAATCTTTAGGAGGGGGTGAAAATCAAAGACTCTGTTTGATCGCTGGCTGCAATGCACTTGAACTCACTCAGAAAAGGAGAGAATCTGAAAGGAGCTATCTTCACCTCTTATTCTCCTCTCAGCACCTGTCCTCATCTCAGCTTCCTTCTTCTCATTTTCTATCTTCACCTCTTCTTCTCCTCTCAGCTTCCTTCCTCTTCTTCTCCTCCTCTCAGCTTCCTTCCTCTCCTTTTCTATCTTCACCTCTTCTCCTCTCTCCTCTCAGCTCCTGTCCTCCTCTCAGCTTCCTTCCTCTCCTTTTCTATCTTCACCTCTTCTCCTCTCTCCTCTCAGCTCCTGTCCTCCTCAGCTTCCTTCCTCTCCTTTTCTATCTTCACCTCTTCTCCTCTCTCCTCTCAGCTTCCTTCCTCTTCTTCTCCTCTCTTCTCTTCTCAGCACCTGTCGTCCTCTCAGCTTCCTTCCTCTCTTCTCCTGTCCTCCTCTCAGCTTCCTTCCTCTCCTCCTCTCAGCTCCCTTCCTCTCCGCTTCTCTCAGCTCCTGTCCTCCTCTCAGCTTCCTTCCTCTCTTCTCCTGTCCTCCTCTCAGCTTCCTTCCTCTCCTCCTCTCAGCTCCCTTCCTCTCCGCTTCTCTCAGCTCCTGTCCTCCTCTCAGCTTCCTTCCTCTCTTCTCCTGTCCTCCTCTCAGCTTCCTTCCTCTCCTCCTCAGCTCCCTTCCTCTCCGCTTCTCTTAGCTCCTCTCCTCCTCCTTTCCTTTCCTCTCCAATCTGCTCCTCTTTCCTTTACTTTCCTGACCTCTCCCCTCTTCTCTTCTACCCTGTCTTCTCCTCTCCCCATTCATCTCCTCTTATTCCCACTGACCTCTCAACAGATCAGCAGAACTTCTTACCATTGGTCGTTTCTAAATCACCATCGTAGCCTCAGCAGCACCCACACTCTTGACATTTCAACAGAGATGTAAATGGAATATTTGTGTGTGTGTGAGACAAGTACATGGCAGCAGCATGGGTAAAAATAACACAAACCCCATGTCTCAGAACTCGAACTGTGCAGCCATAGACCTGTGTGCAGCAGCAGCAAACACAATGCAATGAGTGACACCTGCTGGTGACCTGGGGAACTGTTTCTGAATGGAGCATAGGCTGTTAGATACACAGCTCAATAAGGCTTTACGGTTCAGTGGAAATATTAAGGAATCATATACACCTGAGTGAAAGTGTCAGAGGTTACCTCAGGTTATCTGTTCTGATCTCCAAAGGTCAGAACAATTTTAAGCCCTCTGAGAAACTTCATAAATCTTTATGGTTTCAACGCACAGAAGCTGCTTGCTCAGGAACCACACAACTCACAGAACAGTATGGTTGCCATGGTATGAGGGAAGTATTCCACTCGCATGCCATAAGGATCTACCTTCCCTCTAGGAGTACATTTTGACATCACTAACGCATTTTCATTAAAGACACAAAGTTGATCATAAAATCCCCCCTTACTGGCATTACAACTGTTACGTACTCTTAAATACTACAACTATAAACATAGGTGGACAGGAATCAGTACAGGAGTTAGGCTTGGTAAGCATGGTAAGCATGTCTTCAATTGTTTGTCCCGTATAGGCTAGATGTATAATGTAATCCCAGGAACTGTGAAAGGAGAGACACCTTTTCAGGGATAGTGTTTTACATAGATGGGTGTTAAACCTTTACGTATTGGCACTTTATCACCTCGATAGCAACACTTTCTGGTTCTCAGTTGGATGCGGAGATCTTATAATCACAACAGCACTCCAGAGTACTTCGTCTGCGGAGTGCGGTTGTGTCGGCATCCTTACTGCCTGCAATGTAACGCTCCTCCACGAGTACCGCCTCTCTTGTTTGACGGCGTATGCCTCAGTGTGACCCTGTATTTCTCACATGACAAAGTACAACAGCATATGCCCTCTTCAGCCATGTAGGCATAGTCACTGTAAAAACGTCCA
This sequence comes from Salvelinus fontinalis, assembly GCF_029448725.1. Taxonomy (NCBI): domain Eukaryota; kingdom Metazoa; phylum Chordata; class Actinopteri; order Salmoniformes; family Salmonidae; genus Salvelinus; species Salvelinus fontinalis. The sequence goes on along the minus strand of NC_074687.1, from coordinate 30,262,936 downwards.
CACCAACACCATATATATTATGTCATTATGGATGACCCTAGGCCAAGGACATGTACTGTCAAGTCAGCTTTATGCAGGTCTCTAGGCTAGTACGTACACACACACACACACACACACACACACACACACACACACACACACACACACACACACACACACACACACACACACACACACACACCTATTCTGTTGTTCCATACTCAGCTGCCCTCTGACAGGGAGAATGAAGACTTGTGGGGCATGAAGAGGTTGTTGTCACGTAAATGCAGTCAAGGCACATAGCCTTAGCCTGGTCCCAGATCTGTGTTGCACCATAAACAGATTTGGGACCAGACTTTACAAAGCCTGGGGCAAACACAGTATAAAAGTTTATACTTTCTTCAAACACCTTTAATTAGAGGAATATAATTTTCTACAATGAAGGAATCATTCATTAGTCTCATTTCCTAAGCATCTCTCCTAAAACCAGAGCCAATCTTTCCAATTTATTTTAGACTTTTTAGTCTGTATAAATATTGCAATAAACTTAACTAAATGGTATCATTTTACAGACCCAATCAGACTCCGAGAAAATGTGCAGTTAAAAAATACAATGAGTTTTTACCTAACCTTTGGGAGCAAAATTAACAAACCTAACATCATAAATTCAGTTGGTGAAAGTGCTATACACCTCATTAAGGGAATACAATTTCCTTCCTCAATTGAAATACCCTTCATGTATCACCTGAATCGAACTCATTGTGGAGCCTAATAAGAAATACGTGGCAGATTAACAATAGCGCAGGTAGGATAATAAAAGTACCTTTATACCTAAAGTAATCCAGATAACCTTGCCTAGGCCTCCTTTAAACACACAGATGCTTTTGGAGGAAATATTGACTAAATTTTTTAAAAGAGCAATGGAAGAAAGGACATGGTTTCCTTCTGGGGTTTTTTCAGCTGGTGGAAATAAGGATGACAGAAATGACAGTGTGAATGAAAGCACTAGTCAATAAGAGCAACAAAAAAGAAGCATCCACACAACTCAACTATTAAAATAGAATTCAAATTTTTAGGAGGAAACGGTGCGCCTCAATCCCGTTCCAAGTCTCCGCTATTGTGAGTCATTCAAAAATAGCAGGAACTATTTGAATGCAACAGTTCAATATGAGTGGAAAACAAGCGATTCATGAATTCTTTCATCCATCAAAACTATGCTCAACTTAGATGGGTCCTTTCTTTCCTCCCTAAAGCTGCAATTTAAAAGCAGAAATCAGCATATTACCAAAGCTATTAAAACCATTTGTAATTGTAATAAATATACAATTCTGTGTAGCCTACTTTTGGTCTGAGTTTTCTAGAGAAATAATCTCACAACATTATGGGGCATGATCTTGTATCGAAACTTATGCCAGAGTACAGTGCATTCGGGAAAGTATTCAAACCTCGCCTTTTTCCACGTTTTTACATATTGTTACTTGACAGCCTTATTCTAAAATGGATTAAATAAATAAAAAATCCTAAATCTACACACAATACCCCATAATGCCAAAGCAAAAACAGGTTTTTCAAATCTATTGCAAATTTAGTACAAATAAAAAACAGAAAAACCTTATTTAAATAAGTATTCAGACCCCTTGAAATGAGACTCTAAATTGAGCTTAGGTGCATCCTGTTTCCATTGATCATCCTTGAGATGTTTCTACAACTTTATTGGAGTCAAACTGTGGTAAATTAAATTGATTGGACATGAATTGGAAAGGCACATACCTGTCACAGTTGACAGTGCATGTCAGAGCAAAAACCAAGCCAGGAGGTCGAAGGAATTGTCCGTAGAGCTCCGAGACAAGATTGGGGAAGGTCTCCAAAAACATCATTCATCATTCTTAAATGGAAGAAGTTTGGAACCACCAAGACTCTTCCTAGAGCTGGCCACCCGGCCAAACTCAGCAATCGGGAGAGAAGGGCTTTGGTCAGGGATGTGACCAAGAACATGATGGTCACTCTTACAGAGCTCCAGAGTTCCTCTGTGAAGATGGGAGAACCTTCCAGAAGGACAACCATCTCTGCAGCACTCCACCAATCAGGCCTTTATGGTAAACTGGCCAGATGGAAGTCACTCCTAAGTAAAAGGCATATGACAGCAAGCTTGGAGTTTGCCAAAAGGCACCTAAAGGACTCTCAGACCATGAGAAACAAGATTCTTTGGTCTGATGAAACCAAGATTGAACTCTTTGGCCTGAATACCAAGCGTCACATCTGGAAGAAACCTGGCACAATCCCTACGTTGAAGCTTGGTGGGGGCAGATTCATGCTGTGGGCATGTTTTTCAGCGGCAGGGACTGAGACTAGTCAGGATCGAGGGAAAGATGAACAGAGCAAAATACAGAGAGATCCCTTGATGAAAACATGCTCCAGTGAGCTCAGGACCTCAGACTGGGGCGAAGGTTCACCTAACAGGACAACTAACCTAAGCACACGGCCAAGACAACACAGGAGTAGCTTCGGGACAAGTCTCAATGTCCTTGAGTTGCCCAGCCAGAGCCCGGACTTGAACCCGATCGAACATCCCTGAAAATAGCTGTGCAGTGACACTCCCCATCCAACCTGACAGAGCTTGAACGGATCTGCATAAAATAATGGGAGAAACTCCCCAAATACAGGTGTGCCAAGCTTGTGGCGTCATACCCAAGAAGACTCAAGGCTGTAATAGCTGCCAAAGGTGCTTCAACAAAGTACTGAGTAAAGGGTCTAAATACTGATGGAAATGTGATATTTCAGTGTTTTATTTTTACTACATTTGCAACAATTCTAAAAACTTGTTTTTGCTTTGTCATTATAGGGTATTGTGTGTATATTGATGAGGAGAAAAAACGATTTAATATATTTTGGAATAAGGCTGTAACGTAACAAAATATTTAAAAAGTCAAGAGGTCTGAATACTTTCCAATTGGTACAAATATATAGCAAAACAAATGAAATATGCCACTTACCACTGTTAGGGCAACAATTAAGAAGTTTAAACCACTGGAACAGTGGTAAACTTGCCTGATATTTGACACAGGTGTACTGTATCTTGTTAAGGTCAATGGGATTAAGAACTTTACCAAGTACTAGGACATTATAGCCAAAGACCTGGTTGCCTCTGCCAGGAACCTGAAACTTGGCCGCAAGTGGATCTTCCAGCAAGACAATAATCCCAAGCACACATCAAAATCCACAAAAAAATGGTTCATAAACAACAAAACCCACATTTTGCAATGGCCAACTCAGTCTCCGGACTTTGAAGAGGGCAGTCCTTAAGTGCAGACCGAAGGATATAAAGGCTCTGTAAAGATTCTGTATGGAGGAAAGGTCTAAAGATCCCAATGTGTTCTGTAATCTCATGAAACATTTTTGAAAAAGGCTGTTAAAAAAGTGCAGTTATCCTCACAAGGGGAGGGGTGCTAGAGAATTGAAAGCAGGGGTGCCAATCATTGACACCTATCTTTTTGAGATTTTTTTGTATTACTAAAATGTATTTTCTGAGCAATTGGTGTGTCCTTTTCCTTTTTGTTGCATACAATAACTCAATATCTTAGTTACTAATTTTATAAAGTATTTTTATGTCATCTTTATCATTGCCAAAAATGTTGGACCTGACTGTATCACTATATACAGCAAGGGTGGGCAATAATTTTGGCTCGAGGGTCTCATCGGAATTTCAAAATTCAACAGAGAACGCACAGATCGTTTTTCGACTGGCCAGTAAAAGGGCAGTTATTTGAAAATATATATAGGTCCATTATAATTTCTACACACAACGATTGTTTTACTCAAACCTCCCAGGGTCGGTTTGAATGGACTCGGGCCGTAATTTCCCACCCCTGATACAGTTGAAGTTAGAAGTTTACATACAACTTAGCCAAATACATTTAAACTCAGTTTTTCACAATTCCTGACATTTCATCCTAGTAAAAATTCCCTGTTTTAGGTCAGTTAGGATCACCACTTTATTTTAAGAATGTGAAATGTCAGAATAATAATAGAGAGAATGATATTTCAGCTTTTATTTCTTTCATCACATTCCCAGTGGGTCAGAAGCTTTTTCAGTTCTGCCCACACATTTTCTATAGGTTTGAGGTCAGGGCTTTGTGATGGCCACTCCAATACCTTGACTTTGTTGTCCTTAAGCTTTTTTGCCACAACTTTGGAAGAATGCTTGGGGTCATTGTCCATTTGGAAGACCCATTTGCGACCAAGCTTTAACTTCCTGACTGATGTCTTGAGATGTTGCTTCCATATATCCACATAATTTCCCTCCTCATGATGCCATCAATTTTGTGAAGTGCACAAGTCCCTCCTGCAGCAAAGCACCCCAACAACATGATGCTGCCACCCCCGTGCTTCACGTCTGGGGTGATGTTCTTCGTCTTGCAAGCCTCCCCCTTTTTCCTCCAAACATAACGATGGTCATTGTGGCCAAACAGTTCTATTTTTGTTTCATCAGACCAGAGGAAAGTTCTCCAAAAAGTCAAATTTCGTCCCCATGTGCAGTTGCAAAACATAGTCTGGCTTTTTATGATGGTTTTGGAGCAGTGGCTTCTTCCCTGCTGAGCGTCCTTTCAGGTTATGTCGATATAGGACTCGTTTTACTGTGGATATAGATACCTTTGTACCTGTTTCCTCCAGCATCTTCACAAGGCCCTTTGCTGTTGTTCTGCGATTGATTTGCACTTTTCGCACCAAAGTACGTTCATCTCTAGGAGACAGAACGCGTCTCCTTCCTGAGCGGTATGACAGCTGCCTGGTCTCATGGTGTTTATACTTACCTTCAGGTACCTTCAGGCATTTGGAAATTGCCCCGAAGGCTGAAGCAGACTTGTGGAGGTCTACACATTTTTTTCTGAGGTCTTGGCTGATTTCTTTTGATTTTCCCATGATGTCAAGCAAAGAGGCACTGAGTTTGAAGGTAGACCTTGAAATACATCCACAGGTACACCTCCAATTGACTCAAATTATGTCAATTAGCCTACCAGAAGCTTCTGAAGCCATGACATAATTTTCTGGAATTTTCCAAGCTGTTTAAAAGGCACAGTCAACTTAGTGTATGTAAACTTCTGACCCACTGGAATTGTGATAGAGTGAATTATAAGTGAAATAATCTGTCTGTAAACAATTGTTGGAACAATTACTTGTGTCATGCACAAAGTAGAAGTGCAAACCGACTTGCCAAAATGATAGTTTGTTAACAAGAAATTTGTGGAGTGGTTGAAAAATGAGTTTGAATGACTCCAACCTGAGTGTATGTAAACTTCCGACTTCAACTGTGTATACAGTATGGACCAGGTTGATCATGAGCCACCGGTAACTCTCTGGCCACCTATGTGTAGCTCACCAAACAATTCTAAAAGTACATGAAATGTTCACGTGTTCTACCTCACAAGAATCAGATACCGCAACCTCCCAGCAACAAAACATTGACATTATTTCACCCCTGGTTAGCCAGTATTGGCTTTAAAAGCCAAACCCGTAGCACGCACTCCAGCAGGTATATTTCACTGGTCACCCCCAAAGCCAATTCCTCCTTTGGCTGCCTTTCCTTCCAGTTCTCTGCTGCCAATGACTGGAACGAACTGCAAAAATCACTGAAGCTGGAGACTCTTACCTCCCTCACTAACTTTAAGCACCAGCTGTCAGAGCAGCTCACAGATCACTGCACCTGTACATAACCCATCTGTAAATAGCCCATCCAACTACCTCATCCCCATTATTTATTTATTTATTTGTCTCTCTATCTATCTTACTCCTTTGCACCCCACTATCTCTACTTGCACATTAATCTTCTGCACATCTATCACTCCAGTGTTTAATTGCTATATTGTAATTACTTCGCCACCATGGCCTATTTATTGCCTTACCTCCCTTATCTTACCTCATTTGCACACACTGTATATTGACAATTTTTATCTTTCTACTGTATTATTGATTGTATGTTTGTTTATTTCATGTGTAACTCTGTGTGTTGTATGTGTCGAACTGCTTTACTTTATCTTGGCCAAGTCGCAGTTGTAAATGAGAACTTGTTCTCAACTTGCCTACCTGGTTAAATAAAGGTGAAATTCAATTTAAAAAATAAAAAAAATAACAAGTTCTCTGCCAATTCATTTCCAGCAATAGTGCCCATCTGTCTGTGTGGTGCGCGTGTTTGTCTATCACTCCATGTGTAGACAGTTGATGTGATAACCGCCTTGTGGGTTGACAGAAATACTTTCACCAAAACCTTCTCAATTAAATGTTAACTGCAATGTAGGCTTACCTGGCAGACGTACAGTACCAGTCAAAAGTTTGGACACACCTACTCATTCAAAGGTTTTAATTTATTTTTTACTATTTTCTACATTGTAGAATTATAGTGAAGACATCAAAACTATGAAATAACACATATGGAATCATGTAGTAACCAAAAAAAGTGTTAAACATATCAAAATATATTTTATATTTGAGATTCTTCAAAGTAGCCTTCCTTTGCCTTGATGACAACTTTGCACACTCTTGGCATTCTCTCAACCAGCTTCATGAGGTAGTCATCTGAAATAAATTTCAATTAACAGGTGTGCCTTGTTAAAATGTTAATTTGTGGAATGTCTTTCATTTTTAATGCGTTTGAGCCAATCAGTTGTGTGACAAGGTAGTGGTGGTATACAGAAGATTTGGTAAAATACCAAGTCCATATTATGGCAAGAACAGCTCAAATAAGCAAAGAGAAATTACAGTCCATCAATACTTTAAGACAGTAAATGCGGAAAATTTCAAGAACTTTGAAAGTTTCTTCAAGTGCAGTCGCAAAAAACATAAAACGCTATGATGAAACTGGCTCTCATGAGGACCGCCACAGGAAAGGAAGACCCAGAGTTACCTCTGCTGCAGAGGAGAAGTTCATTAGAGTTACCAGCCTCAGAAATTGCAGCCCAAATAAATGCTTCATAGAGTTCAAGTAACAGACACCAATAATAAGAAGAGACTTGCTTGGGCCAAGAAACATAAGCAATGGACATTAGACCGGTGTAAATCTGTCTTTTGGTCTGATGAGCCCAAATTAGAGATTTTTGGTTCCAACCGCCGTGTCTTTGTGAGACGCAGAGTAGGTGAACGGATGATCTCCGCATGTGTTGTTCCCACCGTGAAGCATGGAGGAGGTGGTGTGATGGTGCTTTGCTGGTGACACTGTCTGTGATTTATTTAGAATTCAAGGCACACTTAACCAGCATGGCTACCACAGCATTCTGCAGCAATACGCCATCCCATCTGGTTTGCGCTTGGTGGGACTGTCATTTGTTTTTCAACAGGACAATGCCCCAACACACCTCCACACCTCCAAGCTGTGTACGGGCTATTTTACCAAGGAGAGTGATGGAGTGCTGCATCAGATTACATGGCCTCCACAATCACCTGACCTCAACTCAATTGAGATGCTTTGGGATGAGTTGGACCGCAGAGTGAAAGAAAAGCAGCCAACAAGTGCTCAGCATATGTGGGAACTCCTTCAAGACTGTTGGAAAATCATTCCAGGTGAAGCTGGTTGAGAGAATGCCAAGAGTGTGCAAAGCTGCAATCAAGGCAAAGGGTGGATACTTTGAAGAATCTAAAATCTAAAATATATTTTGATTTGCTTAACACTTTTTGGGATACTACATGATTCCATATGTGTTATTTCATAGTTGTGATGTCTTCACTATTATTTACAATGTATAAAATAGTTTTTTTTTTAAATAATTGAATGAGTAGGTGTGTCCAAACTTTTGACTGGTACTGTATATCATGAGGAAGTATACAGTATCATTTGTATCTAATATTTGTTATTTGCAAACTAAGCCATGAAATGTGCAGCAGCAGTACAGAACCATCACTAGACAGGCACATTAGACAGCACATTCCTCACTCACTAGATGCGCAATAAAAAATAAATAATCTACATTCGTTTTCTAGTTAGTCATTTTGCAGGGCTCTGGCAGTGCACCTCCTTGCACAAAGGCGGAGGTAGCGGTCCTGCTGCTGGGTTGTTGCCCTCCTACGACCTCCTCCACGTCTCCTGATGTACTGGCCTGTCTCCTGGTAGCCCCTGCATGCTCTGGACACTACGCTGACAGACACAGCAAACCTTTTTGCCACAGTTCGCATTGATGTGCCATCCTGGATGAACTGCACTACCTGAGCCACTTGTGCGGGTTGTAGACTCCGTCTCATGCTACCACTAGAGTGAGAGCACCGCCAGCATTCAAAAGTGACCAAAACATCAGCCAGGAAGCATAGGAACTGAGAAGTGGTCTGTGGTCACCACCTGCAAAATCACTCCTGTTTTGGGGGGTGTCTTGCTAATTGCCTATAATTTCCACCTTTTGTCTATTCCATTTGCACAACAGCATGTGAAATGTATTGTCAATCAGTGTTGCTTCCTAAGTGGACAGTTTGATTTCACAGAAGTGTGATTGACTTGGAGTTACATTGTGTTGTTTAAGTGTTCCCTTTATTTTTTTGAGCAGTGTATATCAAGTATATAGCATGGCTCTGGGAGTGAGGGTTGTTACCATCGTCTTAGATGTTGTTCTGGTACAGGGACACTTCGCAGCGCTGCCCCGATCACCATGAAGAAGGCTGACAGTAGAAGAGACACCCGCAGACCTGCAGCACAAGTGGGGAGAGATGTAGCAAGAAAGGGGCGAGGTGGAGAAAGAGGGGAGAGATGGAGAGAGAGTAAAGAGAAGAGGGGAGACAGCGATGGGAGAGGTGGGGTTGAAGTAGGTTAGGTTGGGGACAAGAGAGAGAAAGATAGGAGGTTATTCTGTATAATTGTTCCAAATGTTACAGTACTACTACACAGTGCATTCGTAAAGTATTCAGACCCCTTTACTTTTTCCACTTTGTTACGGTAGAGCCTTATTCTAAAATTGATTCAATTATTTTTTTTCATCAATTTACACACAATACCCCATAATGACTAAGTGAAAACAGGTTTTTAGAAATGTTTGCTAATTTATTAAAAATTTAAAACAGAAATACCTTATTTACATAAGTATTCAGACCCTTTGCTATGAGACTTGAAATTGAGCTCAAGTGCATCCTGTTTCCATTGATCATCCTTGAGATGTTTCTACAACTTGATTGGAGTCCACCTGTGGTAAATTCAATTGATTGGACATGATTTGGACAGGCATGTTTTTCAGCAGGGACTGAGAGATTAGTCTGGATCGAGGGAACTGCACCTGTCTATATAAGGACTCACAGCAAAACCAAGCCAGGAGGTCGAAGGAATTGTCCGTAGAGCTCCGAGACAGGATTGTGCCAAAGCACAGATCTGGTCCCCAACAACACAGTGCCCTCCATCATTCTTAAATGGAAGAAGTTTGGAACCACCAAGACTCCTCCTAGAGCTGGCTGCCCGGCCAAACTGAGCAATCGGGGGAGGGCCTTGGTCAGGGAGGTGACCAAGAACCCAATGGTCACTCTGGAGCTCTCCCAGAGTTCCTCTGTGAAGATGGGAGAACATTCCTGAAGGACAACCATCTCTGCACCACTCCCCCAATCAGGCATTTATGTTATACTGGCCAGCAAGAGCCACTCAGTAAAAGGCACATGACAGCCTGCTTGGAGTCTGCCAAAAGGCACCTAAAGAGTCTCAGATGATGAGAAACATGGTCTGATGAATCCAAGATGGAACTCTTTGGCCTGAATGCCAAGTGTCATTTCTTTTTTTCTCCTTTTTTTTTACCCCCTTTTTCCCCCCAATTTCGTGGTATCCATTTAGTAGTAGTTACTGTCTTGTCTCATCGCTGCAACTCCCTCTCTCAGGAGAGGCGAAGGTCGAGAGCCAATGCGTCCTCCGAAACACAACCCAACCAAGCCACACTGCTTCTTGACACAACGCACATCCAACCCGGAGGTCAGCCACACCAATGTGTCGGAGGAAACACCGTACACCTAGCGACCTGGTCAGCGTGCACTGCGCACGGCCCGCCACAGGAGTCACTAGTGCGCGATGAGACAAAGACATCCCTGCCGGCCAAACCCTACCTAACCCGGACGACGCTGGGCCAATTGTGCGTCGCCCCATGAGCCTCACGGTCGCGGCCGGCTGCGGCAGAGCCTTGACCTCGAACCCAGAATCTCTGGTGGCACCGTTAGCACTGTGATGCAGTGCCTTAGACCACTGCACCACCCTGGAGGCCCGCCAAGTGTCATTTCTGGAGGAAACCTGGCATCATCCCTTCGGTGAAGCATGGTGTTGGCATCATCATGCTGTAGGCATGTTTTCAGCAGGGACTGAGAGATTAGGCTGGATCGAGGGAAAGATGAACGGAGCAAAGTACGATCCTTGATGAAAACCTGCTCCAGAGCGCTCAGGACCTCAGACTAGGTGAAGGTTCACCTTCCAACATGACAACAACCCTAAGCACACAGCCAAGACAATGCAGGAGTGGCTTTGGGACAAGTCTCTGAATGTCCTTAAAATGGCCCAGCCAGAACCCGGACTTGAACCCGATCGAAGATCTCTGGACTGGAGAGACCTGAAAATAGCTGTGCAGTGACACTCCCCATCCAACCTGACAGAGCTTGAAAGGATCTGCATAAAATAATGGGAGAAACTTCCCAAATACAGGGGTGCCAAGCTTGTGGTGTCTTACCCAAGAAGACTCAAGGCTGTAATCGCTGCCAAAGGTGGTTCAACAAAGTACTGAGTAAAGTTTCTGAATATTTATGTAAATATTTATGTTTTTCATTTTTAATCTACTAGCAAAAATGTCCCCAAAAAACAGTTTTTGCTTTGTCATTATGGGGTATTGTGTGTAGAATGAGGGGTAAAAAACGATTTAATCCATTTTAGAATAAGGCTGTATCAAAACGTGGAAAAAGTCAAGGGGTCTGAATAATTTCCAAATGCACTGTATATACAAAGGTATGTGGACGCCCCTTCAAATTAGTGGACTCTGCTATTTCAGCCACACCCGTTGCTGACAGGTGTATAAAATCGAGCATTTTCATAGACAAACATTGCCAGTAGAATGGCCTTCCTGAATAGCTCAGTGACTTTCAACATGGCACCATCATAGGATGCCACCTTCCCAACAAGTCAGTTCGTCAAATTTCTGCCCTGCTAGAGCTGCCCCAGTCAACTGCAAGTGCTGTTATTGTGAAGTGGAAACATCTGGGAGCAACAACGGCTCAGCCGCGAAGTGGTAGGCCACACAAGCTCACAGAACGGAACCGTCAAGTGCTGAAGCGTGTAAAAATTGTCTGTCCACGGTTGCAACACTCACTACTGTGTTCCAAACTGCCTCTGGAAGCAACGTTAGGACAAGAACTGTCATCAGGAGCTTCATTAAATTAATTTCCATGGCCGAGCAGCCGCACACATGCCTATGATCACCGTGCACAATGCCAAGCGTCGGCTGGAGTGGCCATTGGACTCTGGAGCAGTGGAAACGCATTCTCTGGACTGATGAGTCACACTTGACCATCTGTTAGTCCGACGGACGAATTTGGGTTTGGCGAATGCCAGGAGAATGCTACCTGCCCGAATGCATAGTGTCAACTGTAAAGTTTGGTGGAGGAGGAATAATGGTATGGGGCTGTTTTTCATGGTTCGAGCTAAGCCCGTAAGTTCCAATGAAGGCAAATCTTAATGCTACATCATACAATGACATTCTAGACGATTCTGTGCTTCCAACTTTGCGGCAACAGTTTGAGGAAGGCCCTTTCCTGTTTCAGGACGATAATGCCCCCGTGCAAAGCGAGGTCCATACAGAAATGGTTTGTCATAATCGGTGTGGAAGAACTTGACTGGCCTGTACAGAGCCCCCTGACTGCAACCCCATCGATCACCTTTGGGATGAATTGGAACTCTGACTGCGAGCCAGGCCTAATCACCCAACATCAGTGCCTGACCTCACTAATGCTCTTGTGGCCTAATGGAAGCAAGTCAACGCAGCAATGTTCCAACAAGCCTTCCCAGAAGAGTGGAGGCTGTTATAGCAGCAAAGGGAGACCAAGTCCCCCTAATGCCCATGATTTTGGAATGAGAGATATTCGACGAGCAGGTGTCCACATACCTTTGGTCACGTAGTGTATTTTGTATAATTGTTGAGATCATTCTAAACATTATCCCAAATATGAATCACTAGTCCCCAGTCAACTCCCCCCAAACCACAACATCCCAGTTCTCTTCCTCATATACACACCCAGAGAAATACAGCTTCCTTTCTGACTTAAGTCTACATTTTCAGTTTCCACCACATGACCATCATTTAAGAGAACTTCTGTTCCCCTACAGTCATTATCTGTTCCCCAATTTCCTCTTGGTAGTGATGAGTGAGTCACTAGCTGAGAATGTACACAATTGGTGAGAGTAGAAACAGGCCTAATCCTATCACCAGATAAATTAAATCTGATTTTGATCACTGCCTAGTTAAATAAAGGTTTAATAAACACAAATAAAATAAAGAAATGTTGGGGAAACCTAAATTCTGTATCTCCGAATGTTTCTGCGGGTTCCCTTTAGGAACTCTGTTCCTGTCTGTCAGATCTCCATGTACTAAAGATGGCACAACTAAACAATGGCAGATGCTGGTATGTGGATCCTGTGTACAAAATATATTTCATTCTAATCTCTACCAGACAGTCATTGGGTTGGCCTACATACTACAGTAGCAAAAAATCTGAAGCTTCAAACTTTAAAATAAGAGTGTACTAGGTGGAAATAGGAGAAGTGTGACTTATGCCTGATTATAACTCGATTACAAAATCATCTCCTTCATTTGAGAGTCAGGCAAACCATCTTTGGAAAAACAGCAACATGGAACTAACAACCCCTGCCTGCATTTCAGAGAGTCTCTGAAAATCAATGTCTGATTTTAGTGCTTTAAAATGTTGAAATCAGATGGACCGCTGCACAGCTCTAACACAAACTGACACGGAGTGATCTCCGTTCATATATTTCTCCAACTCTAGAAACCCCTGACTCAGAGGGGAAACTTTACAAACACTTTCCTCTTTAGGGCCATATTTAACAGTCAGGTTTGGGATACTGCAGCCATGATATCACTGACATTCTAAATGTTGTATTGCACTGCATGACCTGTTTTGATTATGTAACACCCATAGCACCGTCATCATTTTGGTTTTAGAGAGACAGTCATGTCCCCAGATGACTAACTAACCACATGACAAACTTATGAAAAATGCCCTTTGCTTTTAATATGCTTTATATGTTATTTGCTTTTATGTTTCCTAGGGGATAAATGAACTGTTTTTGTCACCTGACAGTGTGTTCTGGGTGATAGATGGGTGTTAGCTAACGGTGTCAATCAAGTGATGTGGAGGAACTGGTTTGGTTTGGTGGTTAGCTAGCCTGTATGGGAGCACTTGTCGAAACACTGATACATTGGTCCTTTTAAGTGTTACTTGAACTGCCTGTAAATTACACTTGACTGGACTGTGTTGTTTGAGAGATTGGTGAAAGAGATTTCAGAGACTACACATAAGTGGGTCCTAACAAAAACTCCACAGAGGCAGTAAGTCAGTCACCATTTCTTACAGGAACATGTTATTCTACGGAGGCTGGATTGTAATGGTTACTAAAAAGACGTGGTGAAGAGAACATACTGAAGACAGAAACATTATGTTATTTATGGCCGTGTTATGGCCGTGTGGTGCAAAGACAACAACCTCTCCCTCAACGTGATCAAGTCAAGGGAGATGATTGTGGACTACAGGAAAAAGAGGTCTGAGCACACCCCTATTCTCATTGACGGGGCTGCTGTGGAGCAGGTTGAGAGCTTCAAGTTCCTTGATGTCCACATCACCAACAAACTAACATGGTCCAAGCACACAAGGCAGTCGTGAAGAGGGCACGACAAAACCTATTCCACCTCAGGAGACTGAAAAGATTTGGCATTGGTCCTAAGATCCTCAAAAGGTTCTACAGCTGCACCATCCTGACTGGTTGCATCACTGCCTGGTACGGCAACTGCTCGGCCTCCGACCGCAAGGCACTACAGAGAGTAGTGGGAATGGCCCAGTACATCACTGGGGCCAAGCTTCCTGCCATCCAGGACCTCTATACCAGGCGGTGTCAGAGGAAGGCACTAAAAATTGTCAAAGACCCCAGCCACCATAGGCATAGACTGTTCTCTCTGCTACCGCACGGCAAGCGGTACCGGAGCGCCAAGTCTAGGTCCAAGAGGCTTCTAAACAGCTTCTACCACCAAGACATAAGACTCCTGAACATCTAACCAAATGGCTACTCAGACTATTTGCATTGCACCCCGTCTTTTATACCGCTGCTCCTCTCTGTTGTCATCATCTATGCATAGTACATGTACATATTACCTCAACTAACCGGTGCCCCCACACATTGACTATGTACCGGTACCCCCCTGTTTTTAGTCTCACTATTGTGATTTTACTGCTGTTCTTTAATTACTTGTTACTTTTATTTCTTATCCGTATTTTTTTTAACTGCATTGTTGGTTAGGGGCTCATAAGTAAGCATTTCACTGTAAGATCTACACCTGCTGTTTTCGGTGCATGTGACTAATACAATTGATTTGAACAACAACATTGAAACTAGGTCAGTCTGAGGGAAAATGTTTAAATGTTTCTTTGTTTCCTTTCTTGTGGTTGATTTGATTTGGAGGGTGGGGGGGGGGGGGGTAGCTTAGCTGATCAACTTTGATCTATGATTTCTCAGAAATATCTTATCTTGAAAGTTTTATAGGATTTATGTGTCAACAATTCACAACTTCATGCACTGCAATAAAACGATATAATTTTGAAATGGAGACAATTATATATTTTTTTCAATGACATAAAGGAAAGTACATTGTGTTCCAGTACAGTATTGTCAACTGCCATTTAGAACAAAACAACTCACCCTTTTTGTCCATTAGCCATATAAATAGCAGCCAAGGCGCGAATCCCACTGGCCCCCAAAGAACAAGCACGGCGATGTCAGATTTGGTGAAATCGTACGCATGCATGGCAGAGTTCTGAATTGGGCCCCAGGTGTTCCATACTATCCCTTGCATGAACGCCAACAAGGAAAACAGAGTCAGAACCAGCCATCTTCTCCCGTAGACTTGGCTGTAAACTGGCTGAATGCTCGTCTCGCGGTCAGGAGGAACAAGAAAAGGTTCCCTTTCACCCTCTGTGCTCGATGCAGCACCCATCGCATTTGATACAATGTAGCGTTCGTTCAGCAGCGATTTAGTCCGCGCGCTATGTCCAATATTAGATTACACAATGGCAACAAATGTACCGGTATCTAACTTCAATATCAGTTGCCCAGAGAAACAACAACAATCGATGTCATTGCTACTTCACTGCGCATGCCTGCACGTTCACGGAAATGGTCACAATTTTGAAACCGAAACCTGGGATGTATAGTAGGCATTACTATTAGATGGATTCCGTTGAAGAACGTTTCGTCTGTTGCAAGACGTTTTGCAACGACAAATTAATGTAGGTCCCGCCCTGTTCAGCTCCTTTAGCTAGTGTTTTTTCCGTTTGGTTCCTAAAGTAAACGGTAGACGATATCCGTTGCAAAACATTTTGCAATAGATTAAACATTTTCCAGCGGAATCCGACTAAATTAAATCAAATTTGATTTGTCACATACACATGATTAGCATATGTTATTGAGGGTGCAGCGAAATGCCTGTGCTTCTAGCTCCGACAGTGCAGTAATATCTAGCAAGTAATATTTAACAAATTACACGACATATACCCAATATACACAAATCTAAGTAGAAATGAATTAAGACTATATACATATGAACGAGCGATGTCAGAGCGGAACGGACTAAGATACAGTAGAATAGTATAGAATACAGTAATACATATGAGATGAGTAATGCCAGATATTTAAACATTAAGTGACTAAGATACCGTAGAATAGTATAGAATACAGTATATACATATGAGATGAGTAATGCCAGATATGTAAACATTATTAAAGTGACTAGTGTTCCATTCCTTAAAGTGGCCAGTGATTTCTAGTCTATGCCTATAGGCAGCAGCCTCTAATGTGCTAGTGATGGCTGTTTAACAGTCTGATGGCCTTGAGATAGAAGCAGTTTTTCAGTCTCTCGGCCCCAGCTTTGATGTACCTGTACTGACATCGCCTTCTGGATGATAGCGGGGTGAACAGGCAGTGACTCGGGTAGTTTATGTCCTTGATGATCTTTTTGGCCTTCCTGTGACATCAGGTGCTGTAGGTGTCCTGGAGGGCGTATTTTGCCCCCGGTAATGCGTTGGGCGGACAGCACCACCCTCTGGAGAGCCTTGCCATTGCGGGCGGTGCAGTTGCCGTATCAGGCGGTGATACAGCCTGACAGGATGCTTTCAATTGTGTATCTGTAAAAGCTTGTGAGGGTTTAAGGTGACAAGCCAAAAAAATGTAGCCTCCTGAAGTTGAAGAGGCTCTGTTGCGCCTTCTTCACCACACTGTCTGTGTGGGTTGTCCTTTTCAGTGTGTTAGTGATGTGTATACCAAGGAACTTGAAACTTTCCACCTTCTCCACTGCGGTCCCGTCGATGTAGATAGGGGGGGTGCACCCTCTGCTGTTTCCTGAAGTCCACGATCATCTCCATTGTTTTGTTGACGTTGAGTGAGAGGTTGTTTTCCAGGCACCACACTCCTAGAGCCCTCACTTCCTCCCTATAGCCTGTCTCGTCTTTGTTGGTAATCAAGCCCTCTACTGTTGTGTCATCTGCAAACTTGATGATTGAGTTGGAGGCGTGCTTGGCTACACAGTCATGGGTGAACAGGGAGTACAGGAGGGGGCTGAGCTCACACCCTTGTGGGGCCCCAGTGTCCGAGGATCAGTGGAGTGGAGGTGATGTTTCCTACCTTCACCACCTGGGGGCAGCCCCTCAGAAAGTCCAGGACTCAGTTGCACAGGGTGGGGTTCAGACTCAGGGTTTCAAGCTTAATGATGAGCTTGGAGGGTTCTATGGTGTTGAATGCTGAGCTATAGTCAATAAACAGCATTCTTACATAGTTATTCCTCTTGTCCAGATGGGATAGGGCAGTGTACAGCGTGATGACGATTGCATCGTCTGTGGATCTATTGGGGCGGTAAGCAAATTGAAGTGGGCCTAGGGTGGCAGGTAAGGTAGAGGTGATATGATCCTTGACTAGTCTCTCAAAGCCCTTCATGATGACAGAGGTGAGTGCTACGGGGCAATAGTCATTAAGTTCAGTTACCTTTGCCTTCTTGGGTACAGGAACAATGTTGGCCATCTTGAAGCATGCGGGGACAGCAGACTGGGATAGCGAGCGATTGAATATGCCCGTAAGCACACACGTTTAAATGTTTTACTCACGTCGGCCACGGAGAAGGAGAGCCCACAGTCCTTGGTAGCGGGCCGTGTCGTTGGCACTGTGTTATCCTCAAAGCGTGCAAAGAATGTGTTTAGCCTGTCTGGAAGCAAGATGTGGGTCTCTGCGACGTGGCCTGTTTTCCTTTGTCTGTAGTCCCTGCCACATACTCTTGTGTCTGAGCCATTGAAATGCGACTCCACTTTATCTCTATACTGACGTTTAGCTTATTTGATTGCCTTGCGGAGGGAATCACTACACTGTTTGTATTCTGCCATATTACCAGTCACCTTGCCATGGTTAAATGTGGTGGTTCACGCTTTCAGTTTCGCGCGAATGCTACCATCTATCCATGGTTTCTGGTTAGGGTAGGTTTTAATAGTCCCTGTATGTACTGCATCTCCTTTACACTTCCTTATAAACTCAGTCACCGTATCCATGTATGCATCTAGATTATTTTTGCAAGCTACCCGGAACATATCTCAGTCCACGTGATCAAAACAATCCTGAAGCGTGGATTCCAAATGGTCAGACCAGCGTTGAATAGTTCGAAGCACGGGTACTTCCTGTTTGAGTTTCTGCCTATATCTTAACACGTCGAGATACTGATTGTTTAGGCTGATATCAGTGGTTGGAACCAAAATTATTTTCCAATCGTTTCTTTCTGAACAGAACAATTCATTTTTTTTCATTCTGTTCTACTGTTCCGACCAGCAAAATAAAGTTCTGAACTGGTTCGAACCAAAATAATTATGGTTTATATTGTTCCTTTCTTAACCCTCTGAAATCTTTTTATTTTTTTTATTTTTTTACATTTAGCTCGAAATTCAATTACTTCACGAATGGATACAGAAGCTTGCTATGGCGCAGGAAAGCTATGCATTGGACATACAGGTGTAGTGTAGGGTGCGACATGTGCCTGAAATTTTGCGGGTGAGGAGAGCGTGCTGGGCATCTTGCTGTTATGACATGCATTATCTGAATTAGCTAGGCCCACAGAATTATACCTACGGAGGAGCGGATTCTATGAAGGAACTTTGAATGTCTTTGAACTTCAGAGAGTTGGCTTAACTAACGTTGGACCAGAGCTAGCCCTTGATCATGACTCTCAGTTCCATTACATTGCACATACTGCCGCCTAGAGCTTGAGAGCTAGACCAGAGCTAGCTAACAAGCTTGTGTGTGCAGAGTGGCCCCAGAATTAAGATAAAATAACACATCTTACCTTTTTGTAGTTTAAACATCCAATGTGAAATGTGATAACTATAGTATCCTTAACTAGCATTGAAAAAGTTAATTCATTGTTCTCTAATTAAAATTATAATATCTGAATCACGCCTGTAATGTGCATGCTTCTGAGAGGGTAGCCTACACACACACTGGCAAAGATTTTCAGCTGGCAGGCAGGCAGACACTGGAATAAGTTCCTGAATGACAGTCAGGGCTTTGCATAGGCGCTTTGTGTACAATAACATAACCGTTTCCCATGCTTTTAAAAGAAATGTTCTGTTCCAGAAGAGTATAGATCACTTTCGTTCTCAGTTCTGGTTCTGTTCCTCAAAAAATGTAATTATTTTCTGGTTTTCTGCTCTGTTCCATTAACCAGTTTCAACCCCTCATACATATAGGATATGTTTCTTCATTTCTAGCATTATGTGGCGATTTCCATCTATCCATGTTGTAGAGATCAGCACAGCAGCGCCGTCGTCAAATGTGTGGCGAGCTGGCATATGCCCCAACAATTTTGATTCGGTTTAACAAAACATATTGACACAAAAGTGTTGAAAATAGGGACAAAGTACTATTGTTTAGACTGATTTGCCTCATGATTTGTCAACTCGTGCACAATTAATCTGTGCGTTGCTGCTCCTTTTGCAAGCCTTAAAGAGTTGCCAATCGCCATAAATGCAGTACGTTCTTCATATTGGACGCCGGCTGAGTTCGTAAACTCAGTCCAAGGGCCTTCAAGGCCTGTGGGCTGCCAGTTGCCCATCCATGATCTAGCTAATTAGATGGGTATGTCAGTCTGTAAAGCCTTGTTCACACTGCAGGCCTTAATGCTCAAATCAGTTTTGTTTTTCAAATCCATTTGGGAATATTCACTGCCCAAACAGCAAGTTAAAAGTGACCAAATCATAAATATGTGTGTTCAGACAGCAGTCATTTGCTGGCATTGCTACGCCTTTATTTAACTAGGCAAGTCAGTTAAGACCAACTTCTTATTTACAATGACAGCCTACCGAAAGGAAGAAGGCCTCCTGTGTGGACGGGGGCTGGGATAAAAATGTATTAAATAAAAATATAGGACAAAAAACACATCACAAATGCTGATTGGTGTATAGGCTGATTGGTGGTGGGGCTCGTGCTTCCTATCACTCAGAAGTTACGTAGAAGTTACGTAGCCCGCTAAAGTGACAACAATGCCTGTCATGGATGTTTCCCAGTTGCTTCAAGGTATGTAAAGGAACACTTTCAAAACAAGTTATTTTTGGCTAGCCACAGAAGTCAATTAGCTAGCTAGGAAACCATTTAGCTCTATAGCACATTCACTCATTTGTATGTAAACAATTAACAAGCTAGTTGGCTACCACATGTTCTTGTTAAATTGTTAACAAAGTAGCTAGCAAGCAATAAGATATGCCAAATAACAGTCTAAAAACCACTTAAGAGCAAATAAATCAGATTTGATCATTCAGACACACATTGCATGGCCAGGAATAAGATTTGTATGAGTCTTGAAATATTCGATTCCATGTGTTTTGGGCTGTTCAGACTACAGGAAAAATAACAGATTCGAGTTGGATATGCAAAAAAAATAAGAATTTGATTTGAGTCACTTCAAATTGTGTGGGAGTTAATGTTACACATAGGGACAGATGTAATACTATAGAGCATAAATGTGTTCATCAGACCACAGGAGGAGAAGATGACACTTGGTGCATCTGCTAGCTCTGATGAGGGAAGTACAAAGGCCAAAGACATAGGCCCATAGGACAGCTGGACATACCAAAGTCAGAGGGACACACAAAGGAGGGTGCCAGCCAACTGACCAACAGATGGAGTATAGGCATAATAAATATATTATTTTAGGACATGAAAGGGTCCCGCCACCATTATAACCTAACCGAAAGCAGATGTGGGCGTTAACAAGCAAGCTCTGAGATGAAAAGAAAATAATGGAGAAAGATCAAGGGAAGATATTTTCACATAGAGGGAGGGGACTCTATACGTTATGCAAAGACAGAGTCCTATAAAGGCAGGACTCTGTAATATGAGAATTTAGTCTCTTTCCATGGAGGGGCTCGGCTCTGTTACGTTTGTGATAGGGTCCTTCCATGGAAGGGCTCATTTTTGCTACTTTGTATTAAAGTCTATATTGAATTCACAAGTTCTTGTAAGAGTGTTATATTTCTGAGACGATTTTCCACCACAACTGCCAAAGTGCTTCATCAAATGCCAAACCAGATTTCCATTAGTTTGCATCTCAATAAGGTCGGTCGTTATGCACAATCTTGTTGATGGTTGGAATTACGCACTATAATGCCAGTCAGAAACACGTTAAAGTCTTGTGTAGAAACAATGTTTTATTTATAATTGTAAACAATACAAAAGTAGCTGAGCTAAAAAGTATAAAGACATTTTTGTCTTTATGTGAAATAAAACAAACAACATTTACCAAATAGAGTCAGTCAGTTAAGAACAAATTCTTATTTACAATGACGGCCTACCCGCCCAACCCTAACGACGCTTGGCCAATTGTGCGCTGCCCTATGGGACTCCCAATCACGGCTGGTTGTGATACAGCCTAGAATCGAACCAGGGTCTGTAGTGACACGTCTAGCACTGAGATGCAGTGCCTTAGACCGCTGCACCGCTCGGGAGCCCATACATAGGCCTACACCAATCACCAATCCCCATCCGACTCTCTTATCCCTTCCCAGTCCTTGCAGGTATCTAGCAGAGTAGAATGGACCCCTCTTTTACTGTGACACAATGTAAAATATATTGATAATTGTGCAGATTTTACATAATTCTTGCCCTAATTATTAATTTACAAATTATACAAGACAGGACTCTTATTCTGAAGGATTCCAAAAATCTATGACCCAGAAGTACTTAATTATTATTGCCTGCTTCACAGCGGAACAAAAGACACTTGAGCTTTGTTTAATTCCTCTCTGATTTGTTCGTGCATGTGTAACGCAAGTTTTAGACCCAAATGATTGTTGTTCAGGCAAAACTACCTACTCTAGGTTTCTCTTCGTGAATTAAAAATGTACAGTTGTGTCCTTATTATTTTACTGTCAATAGTCTTCTATGCAGTTGTCAGCACGATTGAGGTGTGTTTGTTTGACTGTCTGTTTCTGTGATTGCCTATTAGATCATTTGATCTGATGATGCAGATGACAAACAATCAAAACTTACATCATGATGCCTTTCATTAATACTCTACAGATGCACACACTATATATGCAGGTGTTTCCAATTTTAAAAATGTTTTTGTCACATGCGCTAAATACAACCTTACCATGAAATGCTTACTTACAAGCCCTTAACAAATAATGCAGTTCAAGAAATAGAGTTAATAAAATATTTACTAAATAAACTAAAGTTTTTAAAAAGTAACACAAGAAAATTACATTACAATAACGAGGCTATATACAGGGTGTACCAGTACCGAGTCAATGTGCGGGGGTACAGGTTAGTCAAGGTCATTTTTAAGGTGACTATGCATAGATATTAAACAGCGGGGGGTATAGGTTAGTCAAGGTCATTTGTAAGGTGACTATGCATAGATATTAAACAGCGGGGGGTACAGGTTAGTCAAGGTCATTTGTAAGGTGACTATGCATAGATATTAAACAGCGGGGGGTACAGGTTAGTCAAGGTCATTTGTAAGGTGACTATGCATAGATATTAAACAGCGAGTAGCAGCAGTGTGAAAAAAGAGGGGGAGGGTCAATGTAAATAGTCCAGGTGGCCATTTGATTAGTTAATCAGCAGTCTTATGGCTTGGGTGTAGAAGCTGTTAAGGGGCCTTTAGGTCCTAGACTTGGCGCTCCGGTAGCAGAGATAACAGTCTATGACTTGGGTGACTGGAGTTTTGAAAATGTTTTGGACCTTCCTCTGAGACTGCCTAGTATAGAGGTCCTGGAAGTCAGGAAGCTTGGCCCCGGTGACGTACTGGGCCGTACACTCTACCCTCTGAAGCGCCTTACGGTCGGAGGTCGAGCAATTGCCATACCAGGCGGTGATGCAACCGGTCAGGATGCTCTCGAAAGTGCAGCTGTAGAACTTTTTGAGGATCTGGTGACCCATGCCATATTTTTCAAGTCTCCTGGGGGGGAAAAGGTGTTGTCTTCACAACTGTCTTGGTGTGTTAGGACCATGATAGTCTGTTGGTGATGTGGACACCAAGGAACTTGAAACTCTCGACCTGCTCCACTTCAGCCCTGTCGATGTTAATGGGGGCCTGTTCGGCCCTCCTTTTCCTATAGTCCATGATCAGATCCATTGTTTTGCTCACATTGAGGGAGAGGTTGTTGTCCTGGCACCATACTACAAGTTCTCTGACCTACTCCCTACAGGCTGCCTCATCGTTGTCGGTGATCAGGCCTACCACTACCACAGGCCTAACACCAACATCCGGTTTGGAGCGAGCGGTCGCATTCGCTCCGCAGGTAGTATAACTTTTCATTACATTTCATTACATTTCATTATAGTACAACGGTTTGATTTGTCTAACCTTAGCAATTTCTTCTTAGCTAGCTACATAGCCGTCTTTGTATCAAAGATAATTGTGTAATTATCGTATTTCGTCGTCGTATCGTAGTCCACACTGCTATCTGCCCAGCAGCTAGCCAGCTAGCCAGCTAGCAAACGTCCACAGTCTACCGAATAGTAGTATAACTTTTCATTACATTTCATTACATTTCATTATAGTACAACGGTTTGATTTGTCTAATCTTAGCAACTTCTTCTTAGCTAGCTACATAGCCGTCTTTGTATCAAAGATAATTGCGTAATTATTGTATTTCGTCGTCCTAACGCAGTCTACACTGCTATCTGCCCAGCAGCTAGCCAGCTAGCCAGCTAGCAAACGTCCACCGTCTACCGAATAGCAGCACTGTAGAAACTATTACACTCAACGGAACGACTTGATTAGTGTAGTGTTAGCTAGCTACATAGTTGTCTTTGCTGTCTTCGTATCCAAGATAATTGGGTAGTTCAGAGTGTGTAGTTTTAGAGTGATTATCTTAATTTACCGAGGTTAGCTAGCCAGCTATTTGTCGTCCTTAACGTAGGAAACACTGCTAGCTAGCCAACAGCTAGCCAACGTCTACCGAATAGAACTTCCGCACTCAACAACCCGGTCGCATTCCGCTTCGCTCCACAGGTAGTATCACATTTTCATTTCATTTCATTACAGTACAACGGTTTGATTTGTTTGATCGTAGCTAGCTACATAGCTAGCTACATAGCCGTCTTTGTATCAAAGATAATTGTGTAGTCTAGAGCGATTTTCTAGGTTAGCTAGCCAGCTATTGTCGTTCTTTTAACGCAACGTAACGTAATCAACACTGCTAGCTAGCCAGCTAGCCACCGAATAGCAGCACTGTAGAAACTATTACACTCAACGGAACGACTTGATTAGTGTAGTGTCAACAACGCAGCCACTGCCAACTAGCCTACTTCAGCAGTACTGTATCATTTTAATCATTTTAGTCAATAAGATTCTTGCTACGTAAGCTTAACTTTCTGAACATTCGAGACGTGTAGTCCACTTGTCATTCCAATCTCCTTTGCATTAGCATAGCCTCTCCTGTAGCCTGTCAACTATGTGTCTGTCTATCCCTGTTCTCTCCTCTCTGCACAGACCATACAAACGCTTCACACCGCGTGGCCGCGGCCACCCTAATCTGGTGGTCCCAGCGCGCACGACCCACGTGGAGTTCCAGGTCTCCGGTAGCCTCTGGAACTGCCGATCTGCGGCCAACAAGGCAGAGTTCATCTCAGCCTATTCCTCCCTCCAGTCCCTCGACTTCTTGGCACTGACGGAAACATGGATCACCACAGATAACACTGCTACTCCTACTGCTCTCTCTTCGTCCGCCCACGTGTTCTCGCACACCCCGAGAGCAGCTGGTCAGCGGGGTGGTGGCACCGGGATCCTCATCTCTCCCAAGTGGTCATTCTCTCTTTCTCCCCTTACCCATCTGTCTATCGCCTCCTTTGAATTCCATGCTGTCACAGTTACCAGCCCTTTCAAGCTTAACATCCTTATCATTTATCGCCCTCCAGGTTCCCTCGGAGAGTTCATCAATGAGCTTGATGCCTTGATAAGCTCCTTTCCTGAGGACGGCTCACCTCTCACAGTTCTGGGCGACTTTAACCTCCCCACGTCTACCTTTGACTCATTCCTCTCTGCCTCCTTCTTTCCACTCCTCTCCTCTTTTGACCTCACCCTCTCACCTTCCCCCCCTACTCACAAGGCAGGCAATACGCTTGACCTCATCTTTACTAGATGCTGTTCTTCCACTAACCACATTGCAACTCCCCTCCAAGTCTCCGACCACTACCTTGTATCCTTTTCCCTCTCGCTCTCATCCAACACTTCCCACACTGCCCCTACTCGGATGGTATCGCGCCGTCCCAACCTTCGCTCTCTCTCCCCCGCTACTCTCTCCTCTTCCATCCTATCATCTCTCCCCTCTGCTCAAACCTTCTCCAACCTATCTCCTGATTCTGCCTCCTCAACCCTCCTCTCCTCCCTTTCTGCATCCTTTGACTCTCTATGTCCCCTATCCTCCAGGCCGGCTCGGTCCTCCCCTCCCGCTCCGTGGCTCGACGACTTATTGCGAGCTCACAGAACAGGGCTCCGGGCAGCCGAGCGGAAATGGAGGAAAACTCGCCTCCCTGCGGACCTGGCATCCTTTCACTCCCTCCTCTCTACATTTTCCTCTTCTGTCTCTGCTGCTAAAGCCACTTTCTGCCACTCTAAATTCCAAGCATCTGCCTCTAACCCTAGGAAGCTCTTTGCCACCTTCTCCTCCCTCCTGAATCCTCCTCCCCCCCCCCCCCTCCTCCCTCTCTGCAGATGACTTCGCCAACCATTTTGATAAGTCAAACGACATCGCTGGTTCTGCTCACACTGCCCTACCCTGTGCTCTGACCTCTTTCTCCCCTCTCTCTCCAGATGAAATCTCGCGTCTTGTGACGGCCGGCCGCCCAACAACCTGCCCGCTTGACCCTATCCCCTCCTCTCTTCTCCAGACCATTTCCGGAGACCTTCTCCCTTACCTCACCTCGCTCATCAACTCATCCCTGATCACTGGCTACGTCCCTTCAGTCTTCAAGAGAGCGAGAGTTGCACCCCTTCTGCAAAAAAATACACTCGATGCCTCCAATGTCAACAACTACAGACCAGTATCCCTTCTATTCTTTTCTCTCCAAAACTCTTGAACGTGCCGTCCTTGGCCAGCTCTCCTGCTATCTCTCTCAGAATGACCTTCTTGATCCAAATCAGTCAGGTTTCAAGACTAGTCATTCAACTGAGACTGCTCTTCTCTGTATCACGGAGGCGCTCCGCACTGCTAAAGCTAACTCTCTCTCCTCTGCTCTCATCCTTCTAGACCTATCGGCTGCCTTCGACACTGTGAACCATCAGATCCTCCTCTCCACCCTCTCCGAGTTGGGCATCTCCGGCGCGGCCCACGCTTGGATTGCGTCCTACCTGACAGGTCGCTCCTACCAGGTGGCGTGGCGAGAATCTGTCTCCTCACCACGCGCTCTCACCACTGGTGTCCCCCAGGGCTCTGTTCTAGGCCCTCTCCTATTCTCGCTATACACCAAGTCACTTGGCTCTGTCATAACCTCACATGGTCTCTCCTATCATTGCTATGCAGACGACACACAATTAATCTTCTCCTTTCCCCCTTCTGATGACCAGGCGGCGAATCGCATCTCTGCATGTCTGGCAGACATATCAGTGTGGATGACGGATCACCACCTCAAGCTGAACCTCGGCAAGACGGAGCTGCTCTTCCTCCCGGGGAAGGACTGCCCGTTCCATGATCTCGCCATCACGGTTGACAACTCCATTGTGTCCTCCTCCCAGAGCGCTAAGAACCTTGGCGTGATCCTGGACAACACCCTGTCGTTCTCAACTAACATCAAGGCGGTGGCCCGTTCCTGTAGGTTCATGCTCTACAACATCCGCAGAGTACGACCCTGCCTCACACTGGAAGCGGCGCAGGTCCTAATCCAGGCACTTGTCATCTCCCGTCTGGATTACTGCAACTCGCTGTTGGCTGGGCTCCCTGCCTGTGCCATTAAACCCCTACAACTCATCCAGAACGCCGCAGCCCGTCTGGTGTTCAACCTTCTCAAGTTCTCTCACGTCACCCCGCTCCTCCGCTCTCTCCACTGGCTTCCAGTTGAAGCTCGCATCCGCTACAAGACCATGGTGCTTGCCTACGGAGCTGTGAGGGGAACGGCACCTCAGTACCTCCAGGCTCTGATCAGGCCCTACACCCAAACAAGGGCACTGCGTTCATCCACCTCTGGCCTGCTCGCCTCCCTACCACTGAGGAAGTACAGTTCCCGCTCAGCCCAGTCAAAACTGTTCTCTGCTCTGGCCCCCCAATGGTGGAACAAACTCCCTCACGACGCCAGGACAGCGGAGTCAATCACCACCTTCCGGAGACACCTGAAACCCCACCTCTTTAAGGAATACCTAGGATAGGATAAAGTAATCCTTCTGACCCCCCCCCCTTAAAAGATTTCGATGCACTGTTGTAAAGTGGCTGTTCCACTGGATGTCATAAGGTGAATGCACCAATTTGTAAGTCGCTCTGGATAAGAGCGTCTGCTAAATGACTTAAATGTAAATGTAATGTGTTGTCAGCAAACGTAATGATGGTGTAGGAGTTGTGCTTGGCCACGGAGTTGTGGGTGAACAGGGAGTACAGCAGGGGACTAATCACACACCCCTGAGGGGCCCCAGTGTTGAGGATCAGCATGGCAGATGTGTTGTTGCCTAGCCTTACCACCTGGGGACAGCCCGTCAGGAAGTCCAGTATCCAGTTACAGAGGGAGGTGTTTAATCCCAGGATCCTTAGCTTAGTGATGAACTTTGTGGGCACTATGGTGTTGAACGATGAGCTGTAGTCAATGAACAGCATTCTCACATAGGTGTTCCTTTTGTCCAGGTGGGAAAGGGCTGTGTGGAGTGCAATTGCGATTGCTTCATCTGTGGATTTGTTGGGGCGATATGCTTTATTTTACTCTTATTATTATCTGTCCTGATGCCTAGTCACTATACCCTACCTTCATGTTCATAGCTACATCAAATACCTCGTATCTCTGCACACTGATCTGGTACTGGTACTCCGAGTATATGCATGTAGTTTTGTCATGAACCCAACGTCAGTTCAATTATTAGAATTTAATTTAATAAAACATTTTCTGTAAGCTCGATATGCAGTTTCTGTAGAGACAAATCAGATCAAGCCTGAACTGTGTGATGTAGTAAGGAGTTGTAGTTTCCAACAGACCAATATTCTACATAGTTTAGCACAGGAAGCTTTGTAATTAACTACAATAACCACAATCCATGCCTGGTGTCAGAGTATTTCGTATTATTCTGAATGTAAATCCAAGACACTCCTTTTAGTATGATATGCTACATTTCGTATGGTATGTATTTTTGGATGTCATCACCCATTTTGTATATGATATGTTACGAATTACACTTTGTATTATGTTACAAATTTGCACAATAGCTCTGCTCTGCTAAGTGCAAGAAGTATGAAATTCTAACTAGAGTGTGCAAAGCTGTCATCAATGCAAAGGGTGGCTACTTTGAAGAATATAAAATCCAAAATATATTTTGATTCGTTTAACACTTCTTTGGTCACTACATGATTCCATATGCGTTATTTCATAGTTGTGATGTGTTCACTATTATTCTACTACTATTCTTCTTCATTCTACAAAAAAAGGAGGTTGTTAGTGTCTCCCTTTCAAAAAAGCCTGCTTTGGGGAGGGACGGGGCCAGAACGCAAAGCACCGCTCCACACAAGTTGTAGTTTTTCAGAGACTGGAAAAAATGTGTCAGCATATATATTTTTGGAATAAATCAGCTGACAGGAACATCGCTGAAAGACATCCATTGGCTCTATCGACCAAGGACAACCATATCAACAAGCACAAAAACAGTGCATCACAATAGTGTGATCAGTATCACATAGAGTCTTTGCGAAATGCCACAAAGCAGGGCTACATTTAATTTCAGCACTTGCCTCCCAGATCAATACACCAGAAGCCGAAATAGGGTGTATATTCAGCACGAAATGCCCAGACCTACCTTCCTACTGGGCAGTTATGTGTGAAACACATCTCACTGACCTAGAAATGCCTTGGACATGATGAAAACAAGATTACCCCAGGGTAAAATTCCCCTTTAAGAGGAGAGGGAAAAGGTGATCGATTGCAGTAGCTTCACAAGGCTGAAAATACATGATCTAAGTGATTGATAGTCGGTATTCCGCAGTCATAAAAGTATGCCGTATATACTTTGCATAACTACTAAAATAGTGATTTTGTCATACAGCATAGGCAGCAGCTCTATAGAGATGAGATTATATGGTTTTGAATGAAAAACAAATATTTTATTAAAGTCATGTAAATAAATGATGCAGTAATGGGCAATCACTACCATCATGGGACGTTTCTTAATTGTTTTATTCAATGTTGTTACAGCATTCAATCCACATAATGCATAGTGCATTTAATGTTGAAAAAAACATGATCTTTTTTTATAATCGCACAGCACTAATATAGCTCCATTGTTCTATTTGATTTCATTACTTGTGTTACTATTTAATTAGAATTATTATTATTAAACTCTGCATCATTGGGAAGGGCTCGAAAGTAAGCATTTCAAGGTAAAGTCTTCACTAGTTGTATTCGGCACAAAATTTATTTGATTAATATTGGCTATGTGTGTCAGACTGTGGACCACCTGTCACGATGTCTAGGAGGGAAGGCTGTCAGATTCAGAATGGGAGACGGCATGAGAAGAAGAGTAAGAGAACGGTCCAGTGCAGAAACAACTCTTACCCCTGGGCTCTTCATGTATCCACTGCCCCTTAGCCAGTGCAGAAACAACTCTTACCCCTAGGCTCTTCATGTATCCACTGCCCCTTAGCCAGTGCAGAAACAACTCTTACCCCTAGGCTCTTCATGTATCCACTGCCCCTTAGCCAGTACAGAAACAACTCTTACCCCTAGGCTCTTCATGTATCCACTGCCCCTTAGCCAGTGCAGAAACAACTCTTACCCCTAGGCTCTTCATGTATCCACTGCCCCTTAGCCAGTGCAGAAACAACTCTTACCCCTAGGCTCTTCATGTATCCACTGCCCCTTAGCCAGTGCAGAAACAACTCTTACCCCTAGGCTCTTCATGTATCCACTGCCCCTTAGCCAGTGCAGAAACAACTCTTACCCCTAGGCTCTTCATTTATCCACTGCCACTTAGCCAGTGCGGAAACAACTCTTACCCCTAGGCTCTTCATGTATCCACTGCCCCTTAGCCAGTGCAGAAACAACTCTTACCCCTAGGCTCTTCATGTATCCACTGCCCCTTAGCCAGTGCAGAAACAACTCTTACCCCTAGGCTCTTCATGTATCCACTGCCCCTTAGCCAGTGCAGAAACAACTCTTACCCCTAGGCTCTTCATGTATCCACTGCCCCTTAGCCAGTGCAGAAACAACTCTTACCCCTAGGCTCTTCATGTATCCACTGCCCCTTAGCCACTTCATACACTGAACAAAAATATAAACGCAACATGCAACCATTTCAACGATTTTACTGAGTTACAGTTCATATAAGGAAATCAGTCAATTATAAATTCATTAGGTCCTAATAAATTCATTAGGTCCTTGACACGTCCGTCGTTAGAATGAGACCAAGGCGCAGCGTAAAATATGCGCAGCGTGGTATTCTCTTTTAATGAATGAATACCGAACAAACCAACAAAATTAACAAACGAAACGTGAAGCTATACAAAATAGTGCTGACAGGCAACTACACATAGTCAAGATCCCACAAACACAAATGAGGAAATGGCTACCTAAATATCATCCCCAATCAGAGACAACGATAAACAGCTGCCTCTGATTGGGAACCATATCAGGCCACCATAGAAATCCAAAAACACCTAGATGACCCACCCAAGTCACTATCACGCCCAAACCAATACAGAGAAAAAACAGCTTACTATGGTCAGGGCGTGACAGTACCCCCCCCCCCCCCCCCCCCCCAAAGGTGCGGACTCCGACCGCAAAACCAGACTCAATAGGGGAGGGTCCGGGTTGGCATCTATGATGGATGACGCAGGGCGTCGGGGGCGGCTCCGGTGCGGGACGAAGTACCCACTCCGCTCGCAGTTACGTCTTCCTCCATGGCGGCTCTGGTGCGGGGATCATCGCCGGAAGCTCCGTATCGTAGGTCGTTGCTGGAGGCACCGGACCGTGGATCGTCACCGGAGGCTCTGGACTGAGAACCCCTGCTGAAGGCTCTGGACTGCAGATCGTCGCTGGAGGCTTTGGACCACCGACCGTCGCTGGAGGCTTCGTCGCTGAAGGTGACTCTGAAAAACACCAAAAGAAAGATGCCCAGGGTCTCTGCTCATCTGCGTGAATGTGCCTTAGGCATGCTGCAAGGAGGCATGAGGACTGAGTTAATTCGGGAAACGTTAACTCATTAAAAAAACTGTTCTCGTGGTGCCCCAAATTTCTAGTGAATTAATTGTTACATGATTAATTTAATCAAGTAATAATTACACGTAGGAGGTAATTATTTGATGAATAGCAGTGATAGAAGAATTTGTATGTTTAAGATAATGACTAAAGTATTCCACCCTGAAACTGTATAACTGTGTGAAATGTGTTAGAATCATAAGAATATAATCTGATGATGTGTGTAGCTTGGTTAGAATTATAACTAGGGCATTGTATTCTTTTGTAGCTATAAAAGCAGGGAGAAACTGTGAGACGAGATAACTATGTATGGGGGTAGTGAGCAAAAAATATTGTGCCTGTCTAAGCAGGGAGTAGCCTATGATTAGAAATTGTGTGTGTGTGTATGTGTATAAAAAGACTGGCTCTGCATTTGAGGGGCGGAGCGCTCTCTGAATAAAGTGTTGATCTATTGCAGACTGAGACTTTGTCTAATTCTTCATTAACCAGAGCCTTACAACCTCTGGGAATTGGTCACAGCTTGAGTGATAGTTGAGTTCAACCATTGAGACAGCAAAATTCTTGTGACAATTTGGTCCTTCGAGCCGGATCTCAATACCTGTTTCTGTTGTTCCAGGGAACACCGAAACCGTGCACAGGCGGATCAAGGATCCGTAAGACAAAGACCTAACCTCTGAAATTGAGGGTTTATTTCAGGCCGGTGGCGAACTGGTACACGACAGGAACGGTGACGAGATCCAACCTACATTGAATTCTCAGCTGCAAGAATAAGAATAAGTATACCCTGGCGCAATAATGTAAAGTACTTAAATAAACATACTTAAAAGTACTACTAAGGTAGTTTTTGGGGTATCTGTACTTTACTTTACTATTTATATTTTTGACAACTTTATACTTTTACTTCACTACATTCCTAAAGAACCGCTCGGCGGTCGTCGTCACCGATCTACTAGCTGCCACCGATCCTTTTTTCCTTTATCGTTTGGTTTTGTCTAATTGTTTTCACCTGTTCCTTGTTGGGGTTTTGGGGTGGTTGTTATTTAAGTTCGATTAGCCCGCTTGTGTTTGTGCGGGCTTGTTTCTGTATTGTGAGAGGTGTTCTTTATTTCTATGGGTTTTCCGCTGTCCGGTTTGATACCAGAGTGTACTTAGGTGGAGTGTATTATGCCTATGTTCGGCATTACCTTTTGGACCTTTTTTGGTTGGACATTAAAGCACGTTTTTCCCCGTATCCTCTGCTCTCTGTGCCTGACTCTACACCCATTCACTCTTTGAGCATTACAAAAATGGTCTAATTCACACAATTATCAAGAGAACATCCCTGGTCACCCCTACTGCCTCTGATCTGGCAGACTCACTAAATATGAAATGCTTCATTTGTAAATTATGTCTGAGTGTTGGAGCATGCCCCTGGCTCTCCGTTAAAAAAAACATGAAAATGGTACAGTCTGGTTTGATTAATATTAGGAATTTAAAATGATTTAGACTTTTACTTTTAATACTTCAGTATAGCAATTACATTTACTTTTGATACTGAAGTATATTTAAAACCAAATACTTTTAGACTTTTACTCAAGTAAGATTTTACTGGGTGACTTTCACTTTTACTTGAGTCATTTTCTATTAAGGTATTTTTACTTTTACTCAAGTATGACAATTGGGTACTTTTTCCACCACTGCCATGCACATGGAATATTTTGCAGTACATCTCTAAATAAGGGAAGACGGGTTAAATGTTTAGTCTTCTTTTACTTAGAAAATCATAAATGTACATTTAATTAATACATTATCAATAATAAAATTGTAAATTCATGTCTTTCTACACAATACCACAACACATTTTTCCAATCTGGGAGGTGAACTTGAAAAGGTATTCAATCATTTCACTATGTATTTCAGATGGAATCAAGGCATTAGAATGTACCAGAGACCAGAAAAATAGAGATTGTTCTGCAAAACCTTTTGAACTCAGGGGGGCAATTCAGTTCAAAAGGCTTTATCAGCATGGGAAACATATGTTCTCTCCCTTTCTATCTTTTCATGGCCAAAGCACTTATTTTCTAGCTCAGTGCTCATATGTAGAGGCCAGACTTGAGGAGTTTCAGTCCAAGTCTGACAGAGGGCCAGACTTGAGGAGTTTCAGTCTAAGTCTGACAGAGGGTCAGACTTGTGCTGAAGATGTTGGGTGTTTTTCTGACTACCACCTCTCACAGTACTGGGCCTATGCAGACTGCAAATACATGGCACTGCTGCTCCAAGACAAGCACAACATGTTTGAGGTAACTACTCTCTATTTCAGATATGCACACCCTCCTCAATCAATCTCATGATGCTACACAGTCACATCTATCTTATATAATAAAGGAAACTGATAAACATAATTAAGAATTGTTAGTCTTTTCAGCACTGACAATGTTGAGATGGATTACATGTTGTCACTCCGCAATTTGTCTGCCTGTGATTTCTTACTTTTTGTATGCTATTTCTGTCCTCAATCACTAACTTTCTGTTTTCAGGTTGCCAGGTGTGATAAGTAACTTTTAGTGCGGTTGAGGACAGGGTTCACATAAAGTGCTCAGCGTTAGACAGATTCAGGCCATGGGGCTAGTTCTATGGAATATTCAAGTGGTTCTGTCACAATCAAAAGCCTGTCCCTTGAATAACTGCTCAATTAAAGCCATTTTGGTTAACACATGGGCTGCTCTGATCTGTTATATTCAAAGCACAGACACAACTATATGGGATTTTTCCTCAGTCAATTCAGGTCAAGAGATGTATTTGAAATTCCATTCTTTAATAAAGTTGTACTCAGAGAAAATAATGGACGATTATCAATTCGTGCCATGATTTTTTATTTATTCATCAATTGAATTTAAATGAAATTGAGTCCAGTTCTGACAGTATCACACCAACATGTAAATGTCAAACAGATGCATGGATATCTTTAATGAATTCCTTTGCCCCATCAGCGATCCTGGAGAAGCTAACTAGCCTAAGCCTAAATTGATACAGACACGTACAAATCAAAAGTGACAACTTTAGCAATCAGCAGACCTTCTTTCTCGTTTTGATGATATCCTGTCGTGATAGGACAGACATTTTCAGTGGATCTTTTCAATGGCAGCCCTTTTCGTTTTGAGTCCTCGGGCAGCCAAGGCCTTGAAAGTCCACTCTAGTTCGAGCTGGCCGCTCCATTAATTCATTTTCCTTTAATGATAATAGATGCTTAAGGGGCGGCCTGCATTTTTGCACAGGTCTGATGAAATTCATGCCTTAAAGACAGGCAGTCAGATGCCTTTTTAAATGATGAATAGCTCCATTTAAAAGTTGCTGAAAGCCAAGATTGTGAAGTCTATCATTTACAGTGCCTGAATATGGTAATGGTTTCATTATCCAGGGTGCTGGGAAGAAACCCCCCCTTTTTTTGTTGCTTTTTGACAGGAAATGATTGACAGCCCAAATGGTTTGACAAAGAGCCTACAGACAACAAACATCTTGTTTCCTCTAGAGTAGTGTTTGTCCCAAATGGCATCCTATTCCTATATAGTGCACTACTTTTAACCAGGGCCCATGAAAAGTAGTACAATATATAGGGCATAAGGTGTCATTTGGGGTGCAAACTTTGTTGCCAGTCATTGCACTGCCTATTATTAAGCAACCAATGAGATGGTGAATGGGCATGCATTTTCACCTGTGTCTAGTGACAATGGAGGTTTCCCTCAGGATGTATTGCTGCCATACTGTAATATTGAAACTGCTCATGGCACATTGTCATATTTGTTCCATGAATATGAATTGTTTTCTTTACAATTACATATTTAAATGTTATACGAGATTATTTAAATAGATGACCGCATGAATTGATATGAGAGATTATAGCAACCATGAATATACAGTATGATTGGTAATTACAGTGTTAGTAATTGGAACTGTATTGTGTGCATTACAGGACGTGGTGTGGTCTCAGTTTGGGTTCCTGGGTTGTAGTGGGAGCCAGAGCACATTGTGAATTGATACAGAAGGTGCCAATACTCTCTGCCACCTGGACTCCTGTGGGTAGAACCTGGTACTACAGGTGCAAGGAAGGTAATTGTACAGAACTGGGTTGTGTTCAGTAGACACAAAACAAGAAAAAAAAAAACTGTGAAATGGAGGGGGACTACCTGGATATGTCCAATAAGAAGCGCTTTTTGTTTTCTGTTGCAAATTGTTTTGCGTCGATGAGCCCTAATGAACAAAACATACCTCACTGGCAAGTGGTAGTAGTGCACACAGACGATGGATGTTTCCCTTCACAGAGGGAATTGTACAATAGATTAGAATGAAACAATTTAACAGCATTATAGCTGAGAAGAAAGGAGTGGTACTGGAGTCAGACAATAGATACAGCAAATCAACAGAATGAGAACTGTCTGTAGGGCAAAGATCTACTCACCATGTAGATGTAGAGGTGGCCGTTTACATTCCTGGGAGGGGAGTGGGGGGCTGAGAGGGGGGAGGTGAGGGGCTGAGAGGAGGGTAGGGAGACAGAGGGGAAGGGGATGAAACTCACTTGGGGACAGAATCAGATGGGTTATCTGGCCCCTGAAAGAGAAAGTCATTTATCGAGGTCTCATGAGAGAGAGATGGGGGTATGAAGTGAGGTACTTTAGAACAGAGAGATATTAGTAATGTGGAGCACTGAATCTGACAAAATATATAAATATATTTTTGTATATTATCTTCTCACTGCTTTCTCACTGCTTTTTCTCACTGCTTTTACATATGAAGAACCTTTCACATTGATGTGATGACCTAAGCAAAGAACTCACATTACATAATTGATGAAGGAATTTGTTTCCTATATGTTCATTAACCAATTTAATTATACAAAGCAAACACTCTGTCCGTTTCTAAGAATTTGTAAGATCCTTATTTGCATAAAATAGACATAGACCTGTGTCCAAATTAATCAATAGCGTTTATTCTCGAGAGATCTCTCCTCCAAAAACCATGTACATCACATTATATATTACGCACAGCGTCATAGAGTCCCTCCCCCTCCGACTAGGACAAAACTGATCAAAAGTTAATTCCAACATACTTACGCACATACCTTACACATAATATCTGGATTATCTCCTGAAATCTCTCCTCAGTTTATTACCACTTAGCTGACAGTTCCAGTCCCCCCCAGACACGGAAAACCTAGAGGGGCTTGAGCTGTCTTCCCTTATCTCCACAGAGTTATAGCTTAGTGGTTCAAACATAGGTTAATGATCCATTTAGTTTTCTTTAGGTACACACAGCCATTCTTTTCTTCCCTCATACATGCTACATAACCTCTTCCTTATGAACTAACATTATTTATCAATATAGAAAAACAGGATAGAGTTCAATTAGTTCTAGTTAAATGTATACATCGTTTAGTAATTTATTCATAAAATTCATAACAATAATATTTCAATAAAGAGAGATTATATTGAACTATAGCTTCTTAAATTGAATGGCGATAGATTCCAGGTTTCCTCAACTACATAGACAATAACCATTGTGGTTTCAAGTTTTATTTGTCACATGCTGAAGTATAGTGAAATGCTTAACTTGTGATGATGAATGCAATGGCTTTGGTAATGGCTTTCCCTTTAAAATAAATTGAAACAAGATCAGCACTCCTACCCTGTTTTGTTTCAGGAAGCGTTGGCACCTGTTCCCCCCCCTGCAAACAAGCTGTCTGTACCCCAGCAGGATCCACTATGAGGAGTCTAGTGTGACGTACTCCAGCCAGACCTCCAGAGGTTCCCCACAGACACGTCAAGGCCCACACGGTCACCCTCTAGTCTGGACAGGTACACACTGTGCCACTTTCCTGGACACAGATTATCCCTTAAGCATGCTTTTTATTTCCAGGACTAGGCTTAATCTGTGACGAGGGAGTCAGGAAGCAGGTGCAGAAGGTGAGTTTAATAATAAGAAACATGAAGATAATCAAAACAGGGGTAGTGTATTCAACGTAAACCATACCAATACCGCCTGAAGACTGAGGCTACTGAGGGCTAAATAAAAGGGAAAGTAATCAGGGTGATGATGAAGTCCAGGTGTGCGCAATGTGCGCAATGATGGTTTCCAGGTGTGCGTAATGTGGGTTGCTAGGACTGGTGGTTAGTAGACTGGCGACGTCGAGCGCCGGAGCGGAAGAGCAGGAGTAGCCGTGACAGTACCCCCCCTCGACTAGCCGCAGGACGACGCCAGGCCAGGGGGAGGACCGTACCCTCCCAGTACACCAGGTACTGGAGCCAACCCCCACGACGTCAGGAGTCCAGGAGGGACCTGACGGCAAAGGTGAGGCACCCATCGATGTCCAGGGGCGTCGCGGGGGACGTCCACCAGGACCCAACAGCGCTCCTCTGGACCGTACCCGTACCCTCATCGGAAGCCACGGCATTCCGATGGAGTCGGAATATATAGGACATCGCTGACCTGGGCGAACTGTTGGATCGGCTGGGGGTCTGGCTCGCTGGGACGACTCGTGGTAGAGGAACCTCCGCTAGTTGGAGATTAATTATCGCGGGTGGTGGAGAACGCGGAGGACCTTATCCATTACCGTACCCAGTTGAGCCAGCTGGTCATGGTGTTGACGGAGTAGGTCTTCCTGTTCATCGACCATCTGGGAGATATCCTTAACTTCTGCTGCTTCCAGTATTCTGTAACGTATACACAGGGAGTCAGGAAGAATGTGAGTTTAATAATAAAACCATGAATATGCTCAAAACATGCGTAAACAAAACCAAAACTGACCGAAAGACTGAGCTACTGAGGGCTAAGTAAAGGGAGAGTAATCAGGGTGATGATGAAGTTCAGATGTATGTAACGATGGGGAACAGGTGTGTGCAATGATGGTTTCCAGGTGTGCGTAACGTGGATTGCCAGGACCGGTGGTTAGTAGCACGTTGAGTGCCGGAACAGGAGAGCGGGACAATGACATTTTTATTTTATCGGTTAATAATTGAGTAATCGTGACAGAACAGAAGCTTTAATGTTAAACATTATTGCAGCGATTCATTATGGACGAAGAGGACAGGTATGCTGCATGAAAGTAAGATTGTGCCATCAGCCACCGAGACTTCTAGGAGTTCCAAATAACACGCTATTCCCTATATAGGGGGCGGAGTTGCAATCTACTGCAGAGATAGCCTGCAGAGTTCTGTCCTACTATCCAGGTCTGTACCCAAACAATTTGAACTTCTACTTTTAAAAATCCACCTCTCTAAAAACAAGTCTCTCACCGTTGCCGCCTGCTATAGACCACCCTCTGCCCCCAGCTGTGCTCTGGACACCATATGTGAACTGACTGCCCCCCATCTATCTTCAGAGCTTGTTTTGCTAGGTGACCTAAACTGGCACATGCTTAACACCCCAGCCATCCTACAATCTAAGTTTGATGCCCTCAATCTCACCCAAATGATCAATCAACCTACTAGGTACCACCCCAAATCCGTAAACACTGGCACCCTCATAGATATCATCCTAACCAACTTGCCCTCCAAATACACCTCTGCTGTTTTCAACCAAGATCTCAGCGATCACTGCCTCATTGTCTGCATCCGTAATGGGTCAGTGGTCAAACGACCTCCACTCATCACTGTCAAACGCTCCCTGAAACACTTCAGCGAGCAGGCCTTTCTAATTGACCTGGCCCGGGTATCCTGGAAGGATATTGACGTCATCCCGCTAGTAAAGGATGCCTGTTTTTTTTAAATGCCTTCCTCACCATCTTAAATAAGCATGCCCCATTCAAGAAATTTAGAACCAGGAAGAGATATAGCCCTTGGTTCTCTCCAGACCTGACCAACACAAAAACATCCTATGCCGTTCTGCATTAGCATCGAACAGCCCCCGTGATATGCAACTTTTCAGGGAGTTAGAAACCAATATACACAGGCAGTTAGAAAAGCCAAGCTAGCTTTTTCAAGCAGAAATTTGCTTCCTGCAACACAAACTCAAAAAGTTCTGGAACACTGTAAAGTCCATGGAGAATAAGAACACTTCCTCCCAGCTGCCCACTGCACTGAGGATAGGAAACTCTGTCACCACCAATAAATCCACTATAATTGAGGATTTCAATAAGCATTTTTCTACGGCTGGCCATGCATTCCACCTGGCTACCCCTACCCCGGTCAACAGCACTGCACCCCCCACAGCAACTCGCCCAAGCCTTCCCCATTTCTCCTTCTCCCAAATCCAGTCAGCTGATGTTCTGAAAGAGCTGCAAAATCTGGACCCCTACAAATCAGCCGGGCTAGACAATCTGGACCCTTTCTTTCTAAAATGATCTGCCGAAATTGTTGCAACCCCTATTACTAGCCTGTTCAACCTCTCTTTCGTGTCCTCTGAGATTCCCAAAGATTGGAAAGCAGCTGCGGTCATCCCCCTCTTCAAAGGGGGGGACGCTCTTGACCCAAACTGCTACAGACCTATATCTATCCTACCCTGCCTGTCTAAGGTCTTCGAAAGCCAAGTCAACAAACAGATTACCGACCATTTCGAATCCCACCGCACCTTCTCTGCTATGCAATCTGGTTTCAGAGCTGGTCATGGGTGCACCTCAGCCACGCTCAAGGTCCTAAACGATATCTTAACCGCCATCGATAAGAAACAATACTGTGCAGCCGTATTCATTGACCTGGCCAAGGCTTTCGACTCTGTCAATCACCACATCCTCATCGGCAGACTCGATGGCCTTGGTTTCTCAAATGATTGCCTCGCCTGGTTCACCAACTACTTCTCTGATAGAGTTTAGTGTGTCAAATCGGAGGGCCTGTTGTCCGGGCCTCTGACAGTCTCTATGGGGGTGCCACAGGGTTTCATTCTTGGGCCGACTCTCTTCTCTGTATACATCAATGATGTCGCTTTTGCTGCTGGTGAGTCTCTGATCCAGCTCTACGCAAACGACACCATTCTGTATACTTCTGGCCCTTCTTTGGACACTGTGTTAACAACCCTCCAGACGAGCTTCAATGCCATACAACTCTCCTTCCCTGGCCTCCAACTGCTCTTAAATACAAGTAAAACTAAATGCATGCTCTTCAACCGATCGCTGCCTGCACCTACCCGCCCGTCCAGCATCACTACTCTGGACGGTTCTGACTTAGAATATGTGGACAACTACAAATACCTAGGTGTCTGGTTAGACTAAACTCTCCTTCCAGGCTCACATCAAACATCTCCAATCCAAAGTTAAATCTAGAATTGGCTTCCTATTTCGCAACAAAGCATCCTTCACTCATGCTGCCAAACATACCCTCGTAAAACTGACCATCCTACCCATCCTCGACTTCGGCGATGTCATTTACAAAATAGCCTCAAATACCCTATTCAATAAATTGGATGCAGTCTATCACAGTGCCATCCGTCTTGTCACCAAAGCCCCATATACTACCCACCACTGCGACCTGTACGCTCTCGTTGGCTGGCCCTCGCTTCATACTCGTCGCCAAACCCACTGGCTCCAGGTCTTCTACAAGATCCTGCTAGGTAAAGTCCCCCCTTATCCCAGCTCGCTGGTAACCATAGCAGCACCCACCTGTAGCACGCGCTCCAGCAGGTATATCTCTCTGGTCACCCCCAAAGCCAATTCTTACTTTGGCCGCCTCTCCTTCCAGTTCTCTGCTGCCAATGACTGGAACGAACTACAAAAATCTCTGAAACTGGAACACTTATCTCCCTCACTAGCTTTAAGCACTAACTGTCAGAGCAGCTCACAGATCACTGCACCTGTACATAGCCCATCTATAATTTAGCCCAAACAACTACCGCTTCCTCTACTGTATTTATTTATTTTGCTCCTTTGCACCCCATTATTTATATTTCTACTTTGCACATTCTTCCACTGCAAATCTACCATTCCAGTGTTTTACTTGCTATATTGTATTTACTTCGCCACCATGGCTTTTTTTTTGCCTTTTACCTCCCTTATCTCACCTCATTTTCTCACATTGTATATAGACTTATTTTTCTACTGTATTATTGACTGTATGTTTGTTTTACTCCATGTGTAACTGTGTTGTTCTATGTGTCGAACTGCTTTGCTTTATCTTGGCCAGGTCGCAATTGTAAATGAGAACTTGTTCTCAACTTGCCTACCTGGTTAAATAAAGGTGAAATAAAATAAATAATAAAATAAATGTAATCCACTTATATTGACCAGATTCACCAATTCAGACGTAGCAGCCCTAGTCAATGGAATATTAATCATTGGAAGGTTCAGCCCTACTCAACCCCACATTGCTGCTGCACAGTATGAGGTCTGAGTGAGTTTGCAAAACATTATTTGTCTCATCATTGATACTTTGGTTTGTGACCACTGGCCTTTTCCTGTCTTGACACTGACTCTAGAAGCTAATTAGGAGAGGGGTTGTGTTGTCTTTGGTCTCTGTGATACCCACTACTCTTTCACCCTTCAGATTCCAGCAGCATCAGCCGGCACATCCACACGCTCTCTCTTTGAGTCAAGACAGTGGAAAGCAATGAGCGTCTGTCCCACTTACTATCTCTGAGAACATAGTGCTCCTGCAGAATACTAATGAAGAAGCTACCACTAAGAAACAAAACAGTGGGGGCTGTTCATGTGGTTTATAAGTTAAACCTATAACCTATAATGTAGGTACATGACACCTAGTTTTAAGGGGACTTCAAAGAATTAGGTCTTTAGAGGTTATACACTGTTATAACAGACGTCTGTTGTACAAAGCTGTGGATGGGAAACCAAGCATTATCGTACAGGTTATCCTGCACTATTATCTCATAGGTGATTAACTTTCAGATTTTTAGCAACTAATTTCAGTTGTTTTCCACGGGTCCATGTCTGTAGAGTTGAACTAGGACCTATCGTCTGTTGTGTCAAGACTAAGCCCAGTTACCCCTAGAATAAAACACTTATCACTATGTGATTTATTGAAATATTGCTAAGTCTGTCCAAATCAAGCAAAGCACGCAGCAGACCGCTCTCTAGGCTGAATGAATTAAGACTGCAGTGGATCCGGAGGATCAATATGTCCTGTTCACTTGAATAAAGACCAGAGCCACATTATGAATTGGACAGAAGCCTCTTAGAGGGAGTGGAGGGAGGTCAGAAGCTGCCATCTAGTGGCTAGTGTCCCCCACTGTGTTGAAGCAGTCTCAAATTTCTGTTTCAGATGTCATGAACCGGCTCGAAGCCCGTAACAAAAAAAAGAGACTTGGAGATAAGGAATAACAAAAATATATTTAACTGAGGCAACCTATTTACAAATACATCTGGGGACCAACAAGGACCCCGGAACACCACACCAATCACACAAACAACAAAACACTGCCCTGGATCCTAGTCCCACTGCTCCAGCCAACCTCGTCCTTCCCAGACCTCAACAACCTTTGGCAACAGGAAGCAACCTTTAAGAGGAAAGAAGAAAACAGGACAATACCAAACAAAATAAACAACGGTCAGTCATGTAGACATTCAGGAACAGGGCATACGAGAGAGCGCGTCAGCAACAAGTTCCAACGAAAAGAGCGTCTCAGGGTCCTTCCATTAAATTTTGTCAACAACCATACGTTTACAACAATATCAAATGAGCCCAGGCACAACCAAGAGTGACCCCTGGGTAAATCTGGGTCACCTTCCCAGAACCAACTCTCCCTGAGAGCTTTCCTTCCCTAACCAACTCTAGCCGCTCTTGTTGCAACTAGATTTTAGTACGCTCCAATCCTGTCTAAATGCCAATTCCTTTTCATACTTTACTCAATCATGCTCTAGCTTAACACAATCATACTCTAGTTGTAACAGACGCAGTTCTTTCTGGAGTTGAAAAGAAAGACTACTAGGGCTAACAGATGGAGCGGCCATTGAACTGGGGAGACGGGCGAGTCCTCAGCAGAGGCTGCCCCAGTGGTAACTGTAAGAACACCACTCTCCATCAGATTGGCCCTTCAATATCAACCTAACATAATGACATTTATCACTAATAACAACCTGGTAGTGATCAGCGATCTTCAACAGATGTACATAATTCAAACAGTTCCTC
Organism: Salvelinus fontinalis; assembly: GCF_029448725.1. Classification (NCBI taxonomy): domain Eukaryota; kingdom Metazoa; phylum Chordata; class Actinopteri; order Salmoniformes; family Salmonidae; genus Salvelinus; species Salvelinus fontinalis. Next base: position 30,219,796 of record NC_074687.1, on the reverse strand, counting down.
TGATGGAAAGCGAATGAACTTGTCTATATTAGACACCATAGTCACAAGTAAATACAAAAAAATTATCTTCCCTCTGCTGAGCACACCAGACCACAAGATAAATGCAATCACACTAGGCACCACAGAAGACAGATGAGATATATTGAGCTTCCCCAAATCCTACAATAACTCAACCCTAGTCTTCGTGCGGATTCGCGGTGGGTAATTACACACTGTACCCCGCTAGCAAGGGAAAACCCCCACCAGCACACTGGCAGATTCCCCCCAAGCTACAGATGTGCCACCGAGACAACTGCTCAGTCCACAGACACCACACAAAAACAACAAAATAACCATGCCCAACCTATTCCAAAATAAAACACGTCGCTAAGCCTAACAGGGGAAAAAAGAAAGGCTATAGCTCCAGGTAGTAAATGGCACTACCCTACCCATTTCTCCCACTGAGGTACACTGCAGATTGTATTCACCTCAGACCGATGTCCCAACAGCAAGTAGAGCAAGAGTTTCCAGTCTGGGCAGGGGCCTAGAAACTAACCAATGTACTCTCCAACGCAGCACACAACCAACTATCCACCGCAGTGGCAAGTTTACCAAACTAAAAGGCAACCAACTCTGGGCACCAAACATTACAACTCAAAATCTGTAACAAAAGATGCAAACAAAGCACCTACAGAGTTTTCGAACATTAACTCCACATTTTCTACCAAACAATACACATACCAGTTAGCCTAATGACTAGTATTAGTCCTTCATAGTGCAACAAAGTGCAATACAACTAAATGTCAGGAACCAACCTAATGATCCTGGATGACTCACACCACAAAGCAACAATCATAACTTCAAAATCCCAGCTGACTCTCACCACAACTCGAGAAACATACCTTCAAAACCCCAGATGAGCCCCCACTTGTCATGAACCAGCTCAAAGCCCGTAACAAATAAGGGAGACAACATGGAGATATGGAATAACAAAGATATATTTATTAACTGAGGTAACCTATAAACAAATAAACACTGGTGTTTAGTCAGTAGTGTTAGTGAGTGGTTGCATGTATAGATGTGATAATGAGGAGCGTTGAAAGATGCCAACACAAACAACCCAGCCACAACCAAAATCAAACAGCATGTCTGCATGGAGATGAATAGGGAAGAGGTCTATTTACCCCATTTCGCAGACGACCCTCCCGGCTCCGCCCACCGACATCCTAATAAGGAAAACAAGAGCAAAGAGAAAGAATTCGGCAGACAGAGTCGGAGGGTCATCACACAGAGCACTCAGCATTCTAATCCTTACAGTCCTTGACTCCTTCAGCTCTGCTATTTATTGACTGGCTGTGCTCTGCTCTCTGACCCCTGGACTGTGATCTGTGGTGCTAGAAGACAATTCCAGACATTTTTGGCTCCTTCAGTGCTCCTACTAAGAGATACGTTCCTTATCCATATTCCTACCTATCACATTGTGTTTCTTCTGACATCTGACCCTGTTGCCCTCCTACTCCAATATGTGCTATTTGTTCCCAGACACTGGGGGCACCATGTGGAGTCTGTCGACCCTGTTAATGTCTCCGTCAACTCCTGGATTGAGTTGGTAGGTACAGTAAAGTCACCTCATATGCTTCAGAGGGCCATATTTACAGCTTGATGTGGTTTTCCCACCACAAGCTACCCCTACCGCCCATAGGGCCCTGGTTAAAAGTAGTGCACTATATAGAGAATAGGGTGTCATTTGGGACGCAGCCTCACAGGGGATGGAAGTGACGGGTGTTGAGACTCCCTGATGATGACTGTGGGTTTTTGAGTAATGAACAGGCCTCAGAGTAAAGCTATGGCTGTCATAATGATTTGTGGGTGAGCATGTAAAGGAGTGGTGCACTGCATAACACATTGATATATCTAGATGAGAGGAATGTGTATTCAGGTAGTGTGTCACCTCTGGTGCCTCCTGATAACTGGCTCTGAGACAACGTCACAGACACAATCAATTATGCCTGCTGCACATGTCTTTATCAGCGACTTCTTTCTCATGATAGGAGTTTTTCTTTCTTCTTCCTGATCTGATACAGGAAGTTGATGATGAGGCAAGAGCAGGCGAGGCCCTCACCAAAGCCATTGTCTGTGCTCTGAGGACGACACTTAGTAACGACAATGATGATGACTGGCTCAATCCCACTGAGGTACAGTATCCTGACCCTTGGTCAGAGATCTGTTTGTGCTGTCTTTAATTTATTTATATTTATTTCAACTATATTTAACCAGGTAGGCTAGTTGAGAACAAGTTCTTATTTACAACTGCGACCTGGCCAAGATAAAGCAAAGCAGTGTGACACAAACAACAACACAGAGTTACACATGGAATAAACAAACATACAGTCAATAATACAATAGGACATATATACCAATTGTCATTGACAATGACCACAAGACTTGGGAAGACGGCATAAACAGATCTTGGACCAGGTTACCTTGACCCCGACTTATCCTCTTCACACTTTACTGTATGTCAAAATATTGACAGTTCACTTGGCACTGCCACAAGCCACAACAAACCCTGTACCTTGTAGAATCTGAAGGTACATTTGTCATGCACACTCTGGGTCATTCTCGGTGCAGTCCGACAATTTGTTGTCCTTATAAGAACATAGATCACAGGGAGGAATCTGTCCCGTTTGGCTGAGGTCCAGGGAAAGACAAAAGTCCCAGGAATGCAGCATATAACAACAGAGAGGAGATGACTGAATTCCAACCCACCCATATTGACAAATCTGTCTAGCTCCAATTAGCATTCAAGCATTTGGGTTGTTGACTGACCTTATGCTAGAGATTGCCTAGCCTAAAACTTGGCTTTTTATGTAAGAAATTAAGAGCTCGAAAGAGACTACAGAACAAAGGATTACGTGTGTGAGACTAGTTAAGAGACAGAGACCTTGTACACATACAGTACTGACCATAGTCCCCGAGGTATGTCAACCCTGAGTAAGGTGGATAGTGCCGAAACATTGGTTATTTTGGTTTCGACTTCCTTTCTTTTTTTCTGAAGGAGGGGTTGGTGGTACTGATGTGAACATGCAGTACCTGAAGCTGGCTGTGGGGGCCTGAATAGAGAAGAGAGGGACAACAAGTCACTGTGACCAACAGACCCAGGATACCCCAGCAGGGGGGCATCCAGGGACCCGTACAGGGGCATATCGTGACTCCAATGGCCAAGCTTAGAACACTAGCCCTTCATCACCACCAGCAGAGGACTCATACTCACCCTCCTCTTCCTCACAATCTACTGTACCCCACCATCCAAAGACTGTGACATAGTCAGGCCTAGCAGCATAACACAAAGCATCACACCCAGACCTGGTTGTGGGAGTAGAGCCCACACCAGCATGGAGGGGAGGCATGTCCAATCTCCAGTTCAGCCTCAGACCCTCTAGTGTTACCAGAGCCAGGCTACAGAGATATAGGAAGGCCACCACCTGGGGACAGAGACGAGGGTGACGGAGCACACTGCCCCATCTCCATCATCACCAACGACCTGCTGCAGTGCCTGGTTCACCCTGAGGTCATCACTAGAGTCCCTGAACTACTGATGGAGAGACAGTCAGATCAGGGACAGCCGCACCATAGCCTCATAGTCTGCATTACAATGTTCATACTAGCATACTACTTAGGATGAATGCCATACTATATTACTTCATACTAAGTGGTAAGCTAATATATGGATATTGCAGCAGTCTAACACTCACAGAAGAAGTAGATTGACTGTTAAAAGAGTAGTTAATTATTTTACAACTTAATGTTGGATGGTTAATTGCATGGAAAGTAATCTATGGGCCAGGAGAAACTGTAATCTATGCTTCAGATCTCTTTAAACATCCACTACAAACTTCAGCTAACTTTAGCCACCACAAGCTAACAATCAATGGAAGTGATGGGGCATGTGAGCTTGTTTTTTTCAATGGCCAAATTACCTTTAACCTCTAACGCCTACCAAACCCGGATCCAGGATCCCCCCCATCACAAAAGCTGACTAGCATAGCCTAGCCTAAAGCCACAGGGATATCATATAATAAAATGTTCATGAAATCACAAGTCCAAGACACCAAATGAAAGATACACATCTTGTGAATAAAGCCATCATTTCTGATTTTTAAAATGTTTTACAGGGAAGACAAAATATGTAAATCTATTAGCTAACCACGTTAGCAAAAGACACCACATCCATACTCCACCATTTTCTTACTGCATCAGTAGCTATCACAAATTCGACCAAATAAATATATAAATAGCCACTAACCAAGAAACAACCTCATCAGATGACAGTCTGATAATATATTTATTGTATAGCATAGGTTTTGTTAGAAAAAGTTGCATATGTCAGGTATAAATCATAGTTTACCAGTGCAGCCCCCATCACAACTCTCACTAAAATGACTAGAATAACTACAGAGACCATCGTGTATTAGCTAATTACTCATCATAAAACATTTCTTAAAAATACACAGCGTGCAGCAGATGAAAGACACAGATCTTGTGAATCAAGACAATATTTCAGATTTTCTGTTATGCTGATGAAGGAGGACCCAAAAGCGACGTAATAGAAACAGAGTCTTTATTCCAGTCTTAGACAAAAAACGATACTCCTGATATATCTAAGGTAAAAAACAAAACAGGAAAACTGAAATCCTCTCGTCAGTAGAGATGAACGACTGGAGACGCGACCACTAGACACCTGCTCACACGCAGCATCTGATGAAGGCAAAAACACGACAGGGCGGAACAAGGACACAGAACAGCAAACATCAAACAAGAATCCGACAAGGACTGAAGCGGAAAACAGAGGAAGAAATAGGAACTCTAATGAGGGCAAAAATAGGGGACAGGTGTGAAAGAGTAAATGAGGTCGTTAGGAGAATGAGAAACAGCTGGGAGCAGGAACGGAACGATAGAGAGAGAGCGGGAGAGGGAGAAAGGGAGGAGGAGAGAGAAGGATAGAAAGAGGGAAAGAACCTAATAAGACCAGCAGAGGGAAGCACAGGGACAAGACATGATGATCAAAAACATGACAGTACCCCCCCACTCACCGAGCGCCTCCTGGCGCACTCGAGGAGGAACCCTGGCGGCAACGAAGGAAATCATCAATCAACGAACGGTCCAGCACATCCCGAGATGGAACCCAACTCCTCTCCTCAGGACCGTAACCCTCCCAATCCACTAAATACTGGTGACCACGTCCCCGAGAACGCATGTCCATGATCTTCCGTACCTTGTAAATAGGTGCGCCCTCGACAAGGACGGGAGGGGGGGAGGGAAGACGAACGGGAGCGCGAAGAAAAGGCTTGACACAAGATACATGGAAGACAGGGTGGACGCGACGAAGATGTCGCGGAAGAAGCAGTCGCACAGCGACAGGATTGACGACCTGAGAGACACGGAACGGACCAATGAACCGCGGAGTCAACTTGCGAGAAGCTGTCGTAAGGGGAAGGTTACGAGTGGAAAGCCACACTCTCTGACCGCGACAATACCTAGGACTCTTAATCCTACGTTTATTGGCGGCTCTCACAGTCTGCGCCCTGTAACGGCAAAGTGCAGACCTGACCCTCCTCCAAGTGCGCTCACAACGTTGGACAAAAGCCTGAGCGGAGGGAACGCTGGACTCGGCGAGCTGGGACGAGAACAGAGGAGGCTGGTAACCAAGACTACTCTGAAACGGAGATAGCCCGGTAGCAGACGAAGGAAGCGAGTTGTGAGCGTACTCAGCCCAGGGGAGCTGTTCTGCCCAAGACGCAGGGTTTCGAAACGAAAGGCTGCGTAAAATGCGACCAATCGACTGATTGGCCCTTTCTGCTTGACCGTTAGACTGGGGATGAAACCCGGAAGAGAGACTGACGGAAGCACCAATCAAACGACAGAACTCCCTCCAAAACTGTGACGTGAATTGCGGACCTCTGTCTGAAACGGCGTCTAACGGAAGGCCATGAATTCTGAACACATTCTCAATGATGATTTGTGCCGTCTCCTTAGCGGAAGGAAGCTTAGCGAGGGGAATGAAATGTGCCGCCTTAGAGAACCTATCGATAACTGTAAGAATCACAGTCTTCCCCGCAGACGAAGGCAGACCGGTAATAAAGTCTAAGGCGATGTGAGACCATGGTCGAGAAGGAATGGGAAGCGGTCTGAGACGACCGGCAGGAGGAGAGTTACCTGACTTAGTCTGCGCGCAGTCCGAACAAGCAGCCACGAAACGGCGCGTGTCCCGCTCCTGAGTAGGCCACCAAAACCGCTGGCGAATAGAAGCAAGCGTACCCCGAACGCCGGGGTGGCCAGCTAACTTGGCAGAATGAGCCCACTGAAGAACAGCCAGACGAGTAGAGACAGGAACAAACAGAAGGTTACTAGGACAAGCACGCGGCGACGCAGTGTGAGTGAGTGCTTGCTTTACCTGTCTCTCAATTCCCCAGACAGTCAAACCGACAACACGCCCTTCAGGGAGAATCCCCTCGGGGTCGGTAGAAACCACAGAAGTACTAAAAAGACGGGATAATGCATCAGGCTTGGTGTTCTTATTTCCCGGGCGATAGGAAATCACGAACTCGAAACGAGCGAAAAACAACGCCCAACGAGCTTGACGTGCATTAAGTCGTTTGGCAGAACGGATGTACTCAAGGTTCTTATGGTCAGTCCAAACGACAAAAGGAACAGTCGCCCCCTCTAACCACTGTCGCCATTCGCCTATGGCTAAGCGGATAGCGAGCAGTTCGCGGTTACCCACATCATAGTTGCGTTCCGATGGCGACAGGCGATGAGAAAAGTAAGCGCAAGGATGAACCTTATCGTCAGACTGGAAGCGCTGGGACAGAATGGCTCCCACGCCCACCTCTGAAGCGTCAACCTCGACAATGAATTGTTTAGTGACGTCAGGAGTAACAAGGATAGGGGCGGATGTAAAACGCTTCTTGAGGAGATCAAAAGCTCCCTGGGCGGAACCGGACCACTTAAAGCAAGTCTTGACAGAAGTCAGAGCTGTGAGAGGGGCAGCCACTTGACCGAAATTACGAATGAAACGCCGATAGAAATTAGCAAAACCGAGAAAGCGCTGCAACTCGACACGTGACTTAGGAACGGGCCAATCGCTGACAGCCTGGACCTTAGCGGGATCCATCTGAATGCCTTCAGCGGAAATAACAGAACCGAGAAAAGTGACAGAGGAGACATGAAAGGCGCACTTCTCAGCCTTCACGTAGAGACAATTCTCTAAAAGGCGCTGGAGTACACGTCGAACGTGCTGAACATGAATCTCGAGTGACGGTGAAAAAATCAGGATATCGTCAAGGTAAACGAAAACAAAGATGTTCAGCATGTCTCTCAGTACATCATTAACTAATGCCTGAAAGACAGCTGGAGCATTAGAGAGACCGAACGGCAGAACCCGGTATTCAAAATGCCCTAACGGAGTGTTAAACGCCGTTTTCCACTCGTCCCCCTCTCTGATGCGTACGAGATGGTAAGCGTTACGAAGGTCCAACTTAGTAAAGAACCTGGCTCCCTGCAGCATCTCGAAGGCTGACGACATAAGGGGAAGCGGATAACGATTCTTAACCGTTATGTCATTCAGCCCTCGATAATCCACGCAGGGGCGCAGAGTACCGTCCTTCTTCTTAACAAAGAAAAACCCCGCTCCGGCGGGAGAGGAAGAAGGCACCACAGTACCGGCGTCGAGAGAAACAGACAGATAATCCTCGAGAGCCTTACGTTCGGGAGCCGACAGAGAGAATAGTCTACCCCGAGGGGGAGTGGTCCCCGGAAGGAGATCAATACAACAATCATACGACCGGTGAGGAGGAAGAGAGCTGGCTCTGGACCGACTGAAGACCGTGCGTAGATCATGATATTCCTCCGGCACTCCTGTCAAATCACCAGGTTCCTCCTGAGTAGAGGGGACAGAAGAAACAGGAGGTATAGCAGACATTAAACACTTCACATGACAAGAAACATTCCAGGATAGGATAGAATTACTAGACCAATTAATAGAAGGATTATGACACACTAGCCAGGGATGACCCAAAACAACAGGTGTAAAAGGTGAACGAAAAATCAAAAAGGAAATGGTCTCACTGTGGTTACCAGATACTGTGAGGGTTAAAGGTAGTGTCTCACATCTGATACTGGGGAGAGAACTACCATCTAAGGCGAACATGGGCGTGGGCCTCCCTAACTGTCTGAGAGGAATGTCATGTTTCCGAGCCCATGCTTCGTCCATAAAACAACCCTCAGCCCCAGAGTCTATCAAGGCACTGCAGGAAGCAGCCGAACCGGTCCAGCGTAGATGGACCGACAAGGTAGTACAGGATCTTGATGGAGAGACCTGAGTAGTAGCGCTCACCAGTAGCCCTCCGCTTACTGATGAGCTCTGGCTTTTACTGGACATGACATGACAAAATGTCCAGCAGAACCGCAATAGAGACAAAGGCGGTTGGTGATTCTCCGTTCCCTCTCCTTAGTCGAGATGCGAATACCTCCCAGCTGCATGGGCTCAGTCTCTGAGCCGATGGGAGGAGATGGTTGAGATGCGGAGAGGGGAAACACCGTTAACGCGAGCTCTCTTCCACGAGCTCGGTGACGAAGATCTACCCGTCGTTCTATGCGGATGGCGAGTGCAATCAAAGAATCCACGCTGGAAGGCACCTCCCGGGAGAGAATCTCATCCTTAACCTCAGCGTGAAGTCCCTCCAGAAACCGAGCGAGCAACGCCGGCTCGTTCCAGTCACTGGATGCAGCAAGAGTGCGAAACTCTATAGAGTAATCCGTTATGGATCGATCACCTTGACATAGGGAAGCCAGGACCCTGGAAGCCTCCTTCCCAAAAACAGAACGATCAAAAACGCGTATCATCTCCTCCTTAAAGTTCTGATAAACGTTAGAACACTCAGCCCTTGCCTCCCAGATAGCTGTGCCCCAATCCCGAGCCCGACCAGTCAGGAGCGATATGACGTAAGCGATCCGAGCTCTCTCTCCTGAGTATGTGTTGGGCTGGAGAGAGAACACAATATCACACTGGGTGAGAAAGGAGCGACACTCAGTGGGCTGCCCAGAGTAACAAGGTGGGTTATTAACCCTAGGTTCCGGAGACTTGGAAGACCAGGAAGTAGCTGGTGGCACGAGACGAAGACTCTGAAACTGTCCTGAGAGATCGGAGACATGTGCGGCCAGGGTCTCAACGGCATGACGAGCAGCAGACAATTCCTGCTCGTGTCTACCGAGCATTTCTCCCTGGATCTCGATGGCAGTCTTGCGAGAATCCGTAGTCGCTGGGTCCATTCTTGGTCGGATTCTTCTGTTATGCTGATGAAGGAGGACCCAAAAGCGACGTAATAGAAACAGAGTCTTTATTCCAGTCTTAGACAAAAAACGATACTCCTGATATATCTAAGGTAAAAAACAAAACAGGAAAACTGAAATCCTCTCGTCAGTAGAGATGAACGACTGGAGACGCGACCACTAGACACCTGCTCACACGCAGCATCTGATGAAGGCAAAAACACGACAGGGCGGAACAAGGACACAGAACAGCAAACATCAAACAAGAATCCGACAAGGACTGAAGCGGAAAACAGAGGAAGAAATAGGAACTCTAATGAGGGCAAAAATAGGGGACAGGTGTGAAAGAGTAAATGAGGTCGTTAGGAGAATGAGAAACAGCTGGGAGCAGGAACGGAACGATAGAGAGAGAGCGGGAGAGGGAGAAAGGGAGGAGGAGAGAGAAGGATAGAAAGAGGGAAAGAACCTAATAAGACCAGCAGAGGGAAGCACAGGGACAAGACATGATGATCAAAAACATGACATTTTCTAAGTGTTTTACAGCGAAAACACAATATAGCGTTATATTAGCTTAGCACAATAGCGAACATTACAACAGCATTGATTCAAGGCAAAAATAGCTATAACGTATAAACCACCAAAATATATAAATTTTTTCACTAACCTTCTCAGAATTCTTCAGATGACAGTCCTGTAACATCATATTACACAATGCATATAGAGTTTGTTCGAAAATGTGCATAATTAGCTGCACAAATTGTGCTTATACAATGAGAAAAGTAGCCAAGAGCTCAAGCAATCTTATAGAAAACTATTCATAAACTTGACAAAAAAAATACAGGTTGGACAGCAATTGAAAGACAAAGTAGTTCTTAATGCAATCGCTGAATTACATTTTTAAAATTAACCTTACTGCGCAATACAGGCTGCGATAACACAATGCTACACTGCAAGCAATGGCGTTTCATGCATTTGACATTTTTCAACAGAACAATGAATTATCAGCATAAATAGTTCTTACTTTTCGATGAACTCTCATCAGAATCTTGGGAAAGGTGTCCTTTGTCAAAAAGAATCGTTGATAGGTTGGAGAACGTCCTCTTCAGAGTTGCAATTAGCAGTAAACATTAGCACGAAAGAGAGAGATACCCACATTCCTACAGCGCCAAGGAAATAAATACCCAAAAATCGCAATATACTGACATAAACTGATGTAATGCGGTTCAAAATAACAACATTACGATGTCTTCAACACCTATATCGAATAAAAACACAGCCGGAAATGTCTGAGATCTATAACCGATGGTTCCAAAAGAACGTCCCCAGGTCCTCAATGCGCCCGAGCAAAGGTGAAAAGAATGAGCCACCTCGTTCCCAATCAATTTATACACTTTGGGAACTACGCAGAGACGCCATTTCAAGACTCCCTATTCGCTAACAACCAGGGTAAGGCGTATGCAGTGCATCTCAACCAATAGAAGACAGTCAGAGTTATCCACAGGTCTGGGAACAGCAAGCAGATTTCAGCATTTTCAAATCCTCATAGGAGAATTGCTCTAAGTCTAGTTCTGTTTCACTTACAGACATAATTCAAACGGTTTTAGAAACTAGAGAGTGTTTTCTATCCAATAGTAATAATAATATGCATATTGTACGAGCAAGAATTGAGGACGAGGCAGTTTAATTTGGAAACGAATTTGTACTATGTCGAAATGGCACCCCCCTAGTGGCAATAAGTTTTTAAGTAACATAAAACTAAATGTGGAGTTGATTTTAATTGATTTCAGGGGATTTTGACTTTTTACATGCTCTCACTTCTGTTGATTGTTAGCTTGAAGTTTGTAGTGGCTGTTTAGAGAAAAACTGTAATTCTGTGTTCAGTTATCCTGTTTGGGCTGCAGGGGCAGTATTGAGTAGCCGGATAAAAGGTGCCCATTTCAAACGGCCTCGTACTCAATTCTTGCTCGTACAATATGCATATTATTATTACTATTGGATAGAAAACACTCTCTAGTTTCTAAAACCGTTTGAATTATATCTGTGAGTAAAACAGAACTCATTTTGCAGCAAACTTCCAGACAGGAAGTGGAAAATCTGAAATCGATGCTCTGTTCTAGGGCCTGCCTATAAATGTCCTTGATATTTATCAGTATACATGTACTTCATACGTCTTCCACTAGATGTCGACAGGCAGTGAGAGAAGAAATGGAGTGTATAACTTGATCTGGGGTCGAATAAAAGCTCTTTGCATGACGTGTCAACAGTTTCCTGTTTTCTGGAGAGCGCGTGAAGGGACCTGGTTTTGCCTTCTGTACAGCTGTCGTTATAGACGACTAATATCTCCAGCTTTGATTTTATTTGATACATGTGACAATATCATCGTAAAGTATGTTTTTTCAATATAGTTTTATTCGATTATTGAAATTGTTTGGGGACGTTAGGAGTGTTGCGTTGTGTGCCTTTGTTCAGGAAGGAGAGCTTCGCGCCACTTTGCTAGCTTTCTGTGCTAATTGACTGGAGAAGAGGACATTCTAAATCCAAACAACGATTGTTCCCGACAAAGGACCCCTTGTACAACATTCTGATGAAAGATCATCAAAAGTAGGACCCATTTTATGATGCTATTTCATATATCTGTCGAACATGTGAAATAGTCGTTTGCGCCCAGATTTTGGGTACTCTCTTGCTATACCTAAGCTGGATGTCGTAATGAAGTTATTTTTAGAATTCTAACACGGCGATTGCATTAAGAACTAGTGTATCTATCATTTCCTATACAACATGTATTTTTTAGTAACGTTTATGTATAGTTATTTGGTCAGAATAGTTGAGTGCCATAAAAATATCCGCACATTCTGGGAAAAAGATGCTACGTTAGCACAATGTATAACCACTGATTTCAGCTCTAAATATGCACATTTTCGAACAAAACATAAGTGTATGTATAACCTGATGTTATAGGACTGTCATCTGATGAAGCTTATCAAGGTTAGTCAAAAATGATATATCTTTTGCTGGTTTATTCGCTATCGCTAACGTGCCTATTGCTATCGCTAACGTGCCTTGATGAATGAATGCGGTAGTGTGGTAGGCTATTGTAGTAAGCTAATATAATGCTATGTTGTGTTTTCGCTGTAAAACACTTAAAAAATCGGAAATATTGGCTGGATTCACAAGACGTTTGTCTTTAATTTGCTATACACCATCGATTTTTCAGAAATGTTTTATGATGAGTATTTGGGTATTTGACGTTGGTGTCTGTAATTACTCTGGCTGCTTCGGTCCTATTTGTGACAGTAGCTGTGATGGTAGATGCAATGTAAAACTGATTTATACCTCAAATATGCACATTTTCCGAACAAAACATAGATTTATTGTATAACATGTTATAAGACTGTCATCTGATGAAGTTGTTTCTTGGTTAGTTTGGTTGGTTCTTGGTTAGTGGCTTTGTGCATGCTACCTGTGCTGTGAAAAATGTCTGTCCTTTTTTGTATTTGGTGGTGAGCTAACATAAATATATGTGGTGTTTTCGCTGTAAAACATTTTCAAAATCGGACATGTTGGCTGGATTCACAAGATGTTTATCTTTCATATGCTGTATTGGACTTGTTAATGTGTGAAAGTTAAATATTTCTAAACAATCTATTTTGAATTTCGCGCCCTGCACCTGAAGTGGCTGTTGTCATATTGTGCCCGGCTTTTGGCTTGCAGCCCAAAGAAGTTATCTTGGCCCATCGACTAATTTTCGGGTTAAGAAACATCTAACATCAAGTTGTAAAATAGTGAACTACTCCTTTAATTAAGTTCCCTCAATTGTTAAAAAGAGTGAAAACAGGTCAGTAAGTATTCTGTAAGTATATCATTTTGGATGTGGTTGAGTAACACTTGAAAGGCACCACAACACTCATCGAAGAAGTAGATTGTAAATAAGTTCCCTTAGGTGTTAAAAAAGGGGGAAGGAGATCAGTAAGGCAGTTGACTTGAGTACCTGAGGTAGTGAAGGTAGATCATAGTAGTAAAACCTCTGACAGCGGCTCTTATGTCCTCTAATACTGCTGCTGAGATTCTCTCTGTGGAGTTAGCAGTGTTTTAGCGATTTCGAAACCACGGAATGAACTTCTGTGCTCTGCAGTGCCCACATGGGAAATCCTGCCTGGCTCATAGTTATTCCAGGGTCAAAGAAGGAAAGAGGAAAGAGATGCTCCTTCTTTTTCTACCCCCAGAGATAGGGTTTATTGTAGTCTGTTATAATGATTTATATGACTATTATAATCTTGGGGACTCAGTTCCATGAGGTCAAATCCAAGACAAGATTATTTCTTACATTCTTACCATGTTTTGTTGTCTTGTGCTATTAGTTTGATTCATTTAATTCTATACACGCCGAGCAAATAGCACTCAAATAGCACTTAGAATTACTTTGTACGATCCTAATCTTTGTAATAATAGTGATATATCTCAGATGTCGGCTACATTTTCTGCATTACATTCCCCAGCTGTTTGCATCCCAAATGGCACCCTATTATCTATTTAGAGAACTACTTATGACCAGAGCCCTATAGGTGCCATTTGGAACTCAGAGAGAATGGTAGAATGGCAGCCTGTTATGAAACAGTGATTAATGAAGGTTGTCTAAGGAGTGATGGATGTAATATGTCCGTTACTAGGAAGTGGTGCGATTGCTTTCTGTCGGTAGTCATGGATCTGTGATAAGGGAAGGAAACCCCACGTGCCAAAGCCATGAATGAGTAAAGATGATAAATGTACATACCGATTACACCAACAGTGAGCTAGTCCTGCAAAGCCATAAGAGTAGTAAGCTTTCTAGTGACACCATCATAAATTAAATTATAAAATATTCAACTAGAGAAATGTACACCTTTTTATTTAGCACTTAAATTTTTATTTACAGTAAAATTACAGAAAAATGTTTCTCAAGATTAGAAAATGTTATGCTGATGATTAGGAGCAACATGTCTTCTCTAGAGTGTCTTGAGACTTTTCCCTGACTCCATAGTTGTCCCCCACGATGAAACCGGGGAGGGGACTGTGGATTTGTCTCCATCCTTCCTTTTGTTCGTACGTACGTACGTCTTGCCACAGAGATCCGGCTTTTACAAAATTACACTGATTGGCCAAGGTGTGGAGCTATAGTAATTAACTGAAATTTGCTAGTCACACGCAATATCTCAATTAGCCCAAGGTGGTGGCGCTGCATCATTTGTGTGGGACTACATGTTTACTGTTGCCTCTCAAGTAGCCAGTATGAAGAGGGACCATTTTTACAATGTCCTGTTATTGTGTTGTTTTTGGATAGGTTCTCTTTCATTTATCATTAACTGTAAGAGACAGTTGTGTTCCTTGTCTACTATGAACAACATTATAAACAGGAAACTAACGTTTGTTTAATTATGAAGCAGTACTGTAAAATTCTGTAAAATGTTAGAAATTCAATTTATTTTATTTTATTTTTGCCATAAAGTATTTCAACAATGTTGTTTTGTTCCTACTGGTCCTGGTTTCACCTGTGGATTTCGAGGTGTCTAGGTTGGAGTGCTAACTCTGGTTAGTACATAAGATCACACAGACAGGATGTGACAACAACAAACTACATACAGTAAGGCTCAGTGAAAATATACTCAAACACCATTCACCAAATCGTAATGCTTTGCTCCGATTTACCAATGCATAAAAACATTCCACAATAGGGGCTTACAGGTTTATCGAGGGGGAAGTGTTAACACAGTACGTCAGTCACCAAGCTACATCTTAGTGCTCTTCCCTATTGGGTTCAAGTACATACTGCTGTCTGTCTGGTCCATGTGGTATTTCTGGTTCTTTTTCAAGTTGTCTTCATCGTCGTCATTGACTGTCTTGTCTGGGAACAGCTTGTCTAGCTCGTCAGGGTCTACGTAGGTGTAGAAGTAAGCCATGATGGAGAAGATGATGCAGACTGCCACCAGGAGGCCAGCAAACAGCAGGAACTCCATCCACTGGAAATTAGAAGTTCGACTCAACGTTAAACACATTTAACACAGGCCTATGTTGTTATTTGAAAGCCATATTTATTACCCTGGTGTACTCTACTTGAGAAAGGGACCAAGACAGTAATGATGTTGTGATTGGTTGCCCTCTAGTGGACTACCACAGACATTTGGTTCTGTTTTACTGTTTTTAACTGTTTTATGCAGTCTATGGGTTCAATGGTGCAATGACAAGATTTTCTAAACGGCACAGTGAAAACAAAAGCACTCTTCTACTACTGGGACTGGGACTTACCTGATCCAGACCTGCCCCCTCTGCGACGATCAGCACAATGACATTGCCAAAGGCTACAGTCAGCAGCCAGCCGGCCTGCAGCACTGACTTCATGTTAGCTGGGGCCTGTATTGAACATAGACCTATATTGTTTATCATTGGTGGGGAAAAGCAGGGACAGATCACACAGCTCTGTTGGATAATAGTGATGATGCACACGTTCTTTACTCAAACATTATATTCTCTCCTTGTAAAGGCGGAATTCCAAATAATCAACCCATAACCTTGTAATCCCCCTATGCATTTCATGTAGATCTGAAAGGGTTCAGGTTGGTATGAGCAATATGGTTTTAGCTTCATCTTGCCCTCTGAAAGGCTAGGTAGAATGTTCATCATATTGAACACCCCAATTCTTTCAGATATTCAGAGGTACCTACACTATGTAGGCATTTTAGGCTTATTATCAATACTCAACCAATAACCAATTACTAATCACTGCTGACCTGTGAGTAAGACAACTACTGACCTGTGAGTAAGACAACTACTGACCTGTGAGTAAGACAACTACTGACCTGTGAGTAAGACAACTACTGACCTGTGAGTAGGAGAACTCGAGGCCTGTGATGGAGAACATGACTTCTCCTGCTGTGATCAGGACGTATTGTGGAATCTGCCAGGCTATGTGGACATTGTTGGCCTTCACATCCTCCATTTTCTGGAGAATGATCTCTCCAGGGTCCTGTAAAAAAAAGTAAAGGTGGTTAGTACTGTATGCCAGTGCAGGCACTGAAAATGCTAACAATGCCAAGGTTGTGGGTTCAATTATCGCAGGGATCACATACACTTACTAGTTTAACTACCAGGTAGCTAGTACCCGAGCTAGCTGTGCTAGTCCAGGTAGTTATTGTTATACTGGCTTCAGGCTGTAGCAGGAAACACATATAGTATCTACAGTATGGTATTTTGTGGTCTCATGTAAAGCCAGTGGCCTGACTCACTCCTTTGAGAATGACAGTGTACGAGGCTCCAAAGTCAAGCAGGCCCAGGGTGATGAGGAAATCCTGTGAGCCTGATGTACACTTATCATTTGTGTACCTGTGAGAGATGGGATAGGTGAAGGATTTAGAGAAGGCAGAGGTAAAAGTGATCTGTGGATACTGAGATATGATCTAGTATTGTACTAGTATTGTACCGATTTGTTAATATATCAGTCAGATTTTCAATGTTAGAAAATTAGGAATATCAATTATAGGATATCCTGTCAATGGACTGGGATGAGAAACTTTAATATTTGTTAAGATTAACTGCAATGGAAAGGAAATATGCAAGTCATACTCACTCTTTTCTTTCCACACTGTTATGGGGAGATATGCCATAGTCTTCAGGTACGTAAAAATCCACAGCACCCACTGTTATGTTCACAGCCTCGCTCCGTGTGTTGATGAATCTGTTCGAGACAGTGTACATGTTAAATGCTTCAGCTCCAATACATTTCTAATGCAGGTATGCAGAGATGGGATAAAGTGTATAGATTTATCTATAGCTGAGTCATGGGGAACATGTATTTTTCCATTGTACAAGATGATGAACTCTTATTCTTTCCTCCAGTTAAATTCAGACGTAAAAACATCATTACCTCAGGTACGCTTCCATTTTTTCACTTTTATGTATGTTGTCTGTCGCCTATATTATGAAATAAATAAATAAAAATAAACAGAAAAGATCATGAAAGTTGGAAATATAGAAATCATTTCTGTAGTAGGCTATTAAGAAGAGCTACTGGTCGTTCAATAACTTTTGTAATCATTATGGTGCTTCAGATCAGACTTCAGACTCACTAGTTTACACACAATCCCAGAACCATTGCTGTGCAGGACGAGAGTGTAGGCTTTCTGCTCTGTGAAGGTCTGGACACACTGGTAAGGGCTTTCATTTTGGGTGACCACCATATTGATGGTCTTGTTGTGTCCCCCTAGTTGAATATGCTGATATGCTGGTGGATCCTAATGGACAGACACAGTGGCAGAGTGAATTGACAAGGTTTATGTTCAGCTATATAGCCAAAACAAAAGACACGCTGACCCCAGAAGAACACACTCCTATCTGTTAGGACTGCTTTCTGTAAGAGCTGCTGTCAACGTTTAGAAATACATGATGTGTTATACGCATAGCATTATCAACTTAAGTTAAGTTCATAGAAATAGTATTACAGGAATGTACAAAGCCACTCAGACCACAGCAATTTGGCCACACCCTCATGGGTACATTAATTCTATGGTTAGGTTAGAGTAAAACATCCTGTTTGGTAATATCCTGTAATGTGCTTTACTGTTGTATTGTTTTACAAATCTGCCAATCTAGTTTACCTCATAGGATTTGATGGGTTGTGAGAAGAGGTTACTCCCTGGGATGTTCAGTTTGACGTCACTGACAGCCAGATTGTAGACCTGTAGCAGACATTGTCCCTGTGGCGCAGGCTCCACCACCGTTTTCTACCAGAGGCAAAGAGAAGATAGAGGGGACATTAGAATCAAGGTAGTCTCTTCCCACAGCTACAGCTGCTATAGGTGGGGTAGAACGCCATGATTCTGTCACTTTGGATTTAAAGAGGTCGTTCCAGAAGTTATTGAGAATTATGATAATCTTGCAAAAACACGATTAGGGATTGTTCTGGCCTTTGGCAAGTTATACAAACAAAATCTAAAGTGAAATTGAGCCAGAGATGTTTAGTCTTACCGTGACATTGACCTCCACCAAGGTGGCAGAACCGAAGGCCAGCGCTGCAAAGATCATACCCACAGCCATCTTCTTCAGCGGCCTGAGAGGATATAGAACAATCTGACAATCAAACAATCTGACCCCACACTTAGATACCTTACACTACACACTTATAGACTTTTAAAGATGCACTCTAGGATCTTAAGCACAACAAATTCGTAACATATAGTACGATTATTTTTTATTTTTTTGCATGACATAACATACGAAATGGATGACGTAGTATACAATTTGATGACGTAGTACACAAAACATGGGGCCCACTTTTGGCTTGTGAGCACCACTTTCAAAACTACTGGCTGAATTTATACAAACGTTCGAGAGTGCATCTTTAACAGACTGCTTGACGGTCAACTCACATTGGTCAACATTGTCCCTAACACAGTTGTTACCACGCACTACTACACAGTACTAACCAGTAGTACACAGTTGCTACTACACAGTAACAACAATTTCTGTTCTCAGAAATGATTCATTTGGTCAGTTGTTTTATATCTCTGTAGGAGAAGACGTTTGCACAACATTGTTTCCACGTATCTTTCACCCATCTCTATGACATGATAAGATCACGAGGTTTGGTAGAGCAGCTACAAGTGTTTTCTTTATGGCCAACAGGCAGCTGTGTAAGCCACATGATGCCTGTTCTTGCACCATTCCTTACTCCCTTAGTTTCCTCATAAAAGATGACTGTGGAACGCTCTAGTGTCCACCGTCAGCTAAAGCTCCTGCTCGTTTAGAGACGGGCTGTATCTGAAAACGTAGCCTTGCTTCCTTCATCCTTGTTTCCCCAATTATCCTTAAAATGCATTGGAGAAGAGGATCCAAGGTCCATCCTCCAATGAACTTTGATAGGAAAGGCAAGGAATTGAGGAAATAAGGACGGAGGAAGCAAGGATGAAACAGCTAGTGTTCAGACACACAAGGTCCACTCACGTGAGATTGATCCTACACAGGCCTATGAGTGGGTACACAACCATGTCAAAGATAGGCACAAACACGAGGATCAGCAGAGCGTTTAACATCTGAAAAAACAAGCAAGAACAAAACACAGTGCACACGCCTATAAATGACAATAAAAATTCCCCTAAAAATATCATAAAATCATAAAGGTTAATGCAGCATACTTATAAAATACACCAGTAAATATTTATGCTCAATGTTCTCAATAAAAAGATAGCATTATGGTGGTAATGTCCATTATAAAAGGGTTTGGGTTCAGGAGAAAACAAGTGTGATCTTAGTCAAGGCCATGAGAGAGATAACCTATGGTTACAGTTCTAAACTCAGCAAAAAAAGAAATGTCTTCTCATTGTCAACTGCGTTTATTTTCAGCAAACTTAACATTTGTAAATATTTCTATGAACATAACAAGATTCAACAACTGAGATGTAAACTGAACAAGTTTCACGGACATGTGACTAACAGAAATTGAATAATGTATCCCTGAACAAAGGTGTGGTCAAAATCAAAAGTAACAGTCAGTCTCTGGTGTGGCCACCAGCTGCATTAAGTACTACAGTGCATCTCCTCCTCATGGACTGCACCAGATTTGCCAGTTCTTGCTGTGAGATGTTACCCCTCTCTTCCACCAAGGCACCTGCAAGTTCCCGGACATTTCTGGGGGGAATGGCCCTAGCCCTCACCCTCTGATCCAACAGGTCCCAGACGTGCTCAATGGGATTGAGATCCGGGCTCTTCGCTGGCCATGGAAGAACACTGACATTCCAGTCTTACAGGAAATCACGCACAGAATGAGTAGTATGGCTGGTGGCATTGTCATGCTGGAGGGTAATGTCAGGATGAGCCTGCAGGAAGGGTACCACATGAGGGAGGATGTCTTCTCTGTAACGAACAGCGTTGAGATTGTCTGCTATGACAACAAGCTCAGTCCAATGATGCTGTTACACACCACCCCAGACCATGACAGACCCTCCACCTCCAAATCAATCCCGCTCCAGAGTACAGGCCTCGGTCTAACGCTCATTCCTTCGACGATAAACACGAAACCGACCATCACCCCTGGTGAGACAAAACCGCGACTGTCAGTGAAGAGCACTTTTTGCCAGTCCTGTCTGGTCCAGCGACGGTGGGTTTGTGCGCATAGGCGACATTGTTGCCGGTGATGTCTGGTGAGGACCTGCCTTACAACAGGCCTACAAGCCCCCAGTCCAGCCTCTGTCAGCCTATTGCAGATAATCTGACCACTGATGGAAGGATGGTGCGTTTCTGGTGTAACTCGGGCAGTTGTTGTTGCCATCCTGTACTTGTCCCGCAGGTGTGATGTTCGGATGTACCGATCCTGTGCAGGTGTTGTTACACGTGGTCTGCCACTGCAAGGACGATCAGCTGTCCATCCTGTCTCCCTGTAGCGCTGTCTCAGGTGTCTCACAGTGCGGACATTGCAACTTATTACACTGGCCACATCAGCAGTCCTCATGCCTCCTTGCAGCATGCCTAAGGCACGTTCACGCAGATGAGCAGGGACCCTGGGCATCTTTCTTTTGGTGTTTTTCAGAGTCAGTAGAAAGGCCTCTTTAGTGTCCTAAGTTTTCATAATTGTGACCTTAATTGCCTACCGTCTGTAAGCTGTTAGTGTCGTAATGGCCGTTCCACAGGTGCATGTTAATTAATTGTTTATGGTTCATTGAACAAGCATGGGAAACAGAGTTTAAACCCTTTACAATGAATATCTGTGAAGTTATTTGGATTTTTACGAATTATCTTTGAAAGACAGGGTACTGAAAAAGGAACGTTTCTTTTTTTGCTGAGTTTAGTATAAAGATTAATAGCAGTAGTAATGTATTATGTACTGTTAGGAAGTGAGTAACCTAACGTAGCAGGCGTGAAAAAACTATTGAGCGGAGGCCCCATATCCATTTTTCAGGGGAAGCAGAAGTTAGGTTGAAAATACTGTATCCCTGAAAACTGGAAACATCGGCTTTCTGTCGACCCCGCAGAGAGTGGGAAGAGAGTAAGGAACTGCAGGTACCTGCATTTGATCAGGCTTCAGGACAAATGTTGATCCCTGTAATATGGAGACAGATTTTACAACAAGATCTCAATTTCAGATTACAGTCAACGATAATAAAACAATTCAGAATACTATGAAATCATAAATAGTGTACTATCATCTTTTACCACAGTTGTAAAGCACATTGCTACACAAGGAAATAAACTTACGAAGACCATTCACTACGAGACTCATAACACTGTTGTTATGTACTGTACATTGAAAGAAAGAAAAAGGGACTTACGAAGGCCATGTTCATCCGGGTGGCCTGGAGAGTCCAACGGGATCCCTACAGCATCACAAAACAAAGATGGCTGAAAGTTATCATGTTATCACTGGCCCATTCATTGTATTCTATGGCACTGGATAGCTGGTTCACCATCACCATTCACTTCAATGGTATAATCAGACCTCATTAATCCAACATGTCCTTGGCTTGTAACATGCCTAATGGAAAGCCAAACGAAATGTTCTTGCCTATAAACAACATAAATTCCCTTCCTTTAAAACTAAGATTAACGTTTTTGTTCTACTTGTTAGTTTGAATCACTGTGTTTTATAAGAGGAATGTGCCAGGAAGTTTGGGTTCGGGAATGTTGGATAGATGTGGGTTTGGAGTTTGCAGTTTTCCCTAATCAAATGGTAGTGTGGTGCTGTTTGTTGTTGGCCAGAGGAGAGGAGCCTTAAGATCAAGTAGAACTTTGGGTCCCAGAGGGCAAAGCTGGTTGAAATTACTGTCTTAACTCAGTCCATACCCACTGTATTGGACTGTATCCCGGGTTTCGGAATCATGAAAGGTTTTGCTAAGGCCGGGGCTTTTTAACATCAAGGGTGGTGATTACTGTTCTCGTGAGGCTTGTTATGGTGAGCGTAAGCGTTGGGTCCTTACCTGCTGGTCAAACAGAGCCCAGAACATGGGCAGAGGGATGTAGAGCACTAGAACCCTTAGGACCATCTTAATCTCATGGATCAGACGTCTCTGTAGAGAAACACATAGGAAACCATACATTATGGATCACTATCAGGAGAGACTTTCTTATACATACACATATACCTTTTCCTGTAGACGTTCACCTGTAGGCCAGATCGCCAAAGAAAAAATGCAATTTTATGAAAATGTTAGGGACAATAACATTTTCTTATCTTTATATTATCTTAATCTTAATCTGAAATATTGTTAATGGTGGCAGTTAAAAGCTCCATGAAGTCATTCTAGACGTCACTGGAGTTAATCAGAAAAAGTTATTTAATTCTTGATAATCATACCGGATACTTCTCCTCTGCCCAGTCCAGCCAGTGTTTCTTCTTAGGGTCATACTTAGAGCTCTTCCAGCGGTTCTTGATGGCCAACTGTAGGATGGAGGGAACAGGAGCAGTCATGGTACAATATTAAGCCCAGGGACAGAATTTCTCAGAGGTTTATCTTTCTGTAATCTCAGAACCCAGAAACAAATATTGAGTGTGCTGGCCAGCAATGTTAACAGTCTGCCACGAGAGACATCTTTCTATGGAAGTATATGACTGCTGAGAGAGTGAGAGATGGATGACTTACCCCCATGCACTTACACACATCCAACAAGATGTTCCCTTCCGGTGGACTCTTCTTATACATCCCACTTCCAGAGATGAACACAACTACAAAGACATAAACATATAAAGAGTGGAGTTTGAGTAGATGTTGAGTAGAAGTTGTGCTAAACTCAGCAAAAAAAGAAACGTCCCTTTTTCAGGACCCTGTCTTTCAAAGATAATTCGTAAAAATCCAAATAACTACACAGATCTTGAATGTAAAGGGTTTAAACACTGTTTCCCATGTTTGTTCAATGAACCATAAACAATTAATTAACATGCACCTGTGGAACGGTCGTTAAGACACTAACAGCTTACAGACGGTAGGCAATTAAGGTCACAATTATGAAAACTTAGGACACTGAAGAGGCCTTTCTATTGACTCTGAAAAACACCAAAAGAAAGATGCCCAGGGTCCCTGCTCATCTGCGTGAACGTGCCTTAGGCATGCTGCAAGAAGGCATGAGGACTGCCGATGTGGCCAGGGTAATAAATTGCAATGTCCGTACTGTGAGACACCTAAGACAGCGCTACAGGGAGACAGGAGGGACAGCTGATCGTCCTCGCAGTGGCAGACCACGTGTAACAACACCTGCACAGGATCGGTACATCAAAACATCACACCTGCGGGACAGATACAGGATGGCAACAACAACTGCCCGAGTTACACCAGAAACGCACAATCCCTTCATCAGTGCTTTGACTGTCCGCAATAGGTTGAGAGAAGCTGGACTGAGGGCTTGTAGGCCCGTTGTAAGGCAGGTCCTCACCAGACATCACCGACAACAACATCGCCTATGCGCACAAACCCACCATCGCTGGACCAGACAGGACTGGCAAAAAGTGCTCTTCACTGACAAGTCGCGGTTTTGTCTCACCAGGGGTGATGGTCGGATTCACGTTTATCGTCGAAGGAATGAGCGTTACACCGAGGCCTGTACTCTGGAGCGGGATTGATTTGGAGGTGGAGGGTCCGTCATGGTCTGGGGCGGTGTGTCACAGAATTATTGGACTGAGCTTGTTGTCATTGCAGGCAATCTCAACGCTGTGCGTTACAGAGAAGACATCCTCCTCCATCATGTGGTACCCTTCCTTCTGGCTCATCCTGACATGACCCTCCAGCATGACAATGCCACCAGCCATACTGCTCGTTCTGTGCGTGATTTCCTGCAAGACTGGTTCAGTTTATGTCTCAGTTTGTCACGACTTCCGCCGGTGTCTCTCCTTGTTCGAACGGCGTTCGGTGGTCGACGTCACCGGCCTTCTAGCCATCACCGATCCACTTTTCATTTTCCATTTGTTTTGTCTTTGTTTTTTACACACCTGGTTTCAATTCCCCCATTACATGTTCATTATATAACCCTCTGGTTTCCCCCATGTTTGTGTGCGTGTTTATTGTTTTTGTAAGGCTGTATCTGACGGCTGGTATATTGTTACCGGGTTTTGTTATTACGCCTGTATATTTCCAGCACCATAGTATTGTGTTTATACTGGTGTTTTCTTGAATTAAATACCTTGTCCACGCATCTCAGCTCTCCTGCACCTGACTCCTTTCACCAGTTACCCACAGCCTTGACACAGTTGTTGAATCTTGTTATGTTCATACAAATATTTACACATGTTAAGTTTGCTGAAAATAAACGCAGTTGACAGTGAGAAGACGTTTCTTTTTTTGCTGAGTTTATTTTACATTGGTTATTAAAAAAACTGACTGTAAATGTACTATGGCAATGCAGTTTTATGAGTGCTGGTCTCCTCCAAAGAGCACTCCCTAACTGCAAACAAATTATCATCACTGTTGTCTTTCTGTCAGACCAACGGGGAACTGAGGGGAGACGGACGTGCGGGAGTTTCCAATGAGTTCCCGAAGTGAAGTCCTTTTGACATGTAAAAATTTGAATTCTAGGAGTTCCTAGAGAAGCTTTTTCCCCCCATGGTCATCCCCAAATGGTTAGAGGTAAACAAGACCCTTACTCCCTGTTTTAGTAAACTTCTTGACTACACACTGAAGAGTGTTGATGATGTGTTCTATCTGGGTGGGTGACATTTGTTTAGGAACTAAAACAAATTAGCCAAAAGACCTACAGACTGTATTTACATATGTTAACAACATTTGTGTCCTGTTTGTATTGTTACTGTAACCCACCTACCTTTAAATCAAGCATATGTTATAATGAACAAGAACAGCAAGTAGCCAATACCAGCCATCGGTGTGTGTGTGTGTGTGTGTGTGTGTGTGTGTGTGTGTGTGTGTGTGTGTGTGTGTGTGTGTGTGTGTGTGTGTGTGTGTGTGTGTGTGTGTGTGTGTGTGTGTGTGTGTGTGTGTGTGTGTGTGTGTGTGTGTCTAACACAGTTCCGTGTTGTTTTGACTGGCGAGGCTCCATGTTTACCAGGCCCTACATACACATTGGTGTTCCTGCCATTAGGGTCTTTCTGCTGACTGCCTCAGAATCCCATTCTTCTTTAGGGTTCACTGCCTCTGCCAGGCTAAAGCATGCGCTATCAAAACAAACTCTGTTTTCCCGACTCGGGGACCACAGCCCCCCACTGTGACCCATAATGGTAGCTTGGCTATGTGAAAAGTAGGTAATGTATCCACGTCTGCTGCACAACCAGGTCTGTGCTGAATGCATTCAATACATACTTTACCCAGCAGGCAAGATTGTAATCTGGTAATGTCATAACATCCTTTCTACCAGGTTTACTGACTGGGTATATTCTAGTCTCAAGTAGAAATCCAGACTGGCTTCATAAGAAGAGGTGTAAAGAAGAGAGTACACTCACCTAGAGCAATTACCATCAAAATCGCTGGTACTCCGAAGGCAAGAGCATAGCAGTCACCACCAAAACACTGCACATCTCCTGCAAGTGTAAGAACACACATACAGTACAGTTAAGATGTGCTGTCTATGCAGCAGCCATATGCAATTTCAGAGGCCAAAGCCCTCACTATTAAGGTTAGGATTAAGGTTAATGTTGACACAAACCTCGCAATATTGGTGTGATGAGTGTCGATAAGACACTCCCACCATTGATGGACATGTAGAAAATGGAGAAGAATTTCCTCCTTTCATTTGTCTGAGGTGAGAGGGGAGAAAACCAATGATGGTGAACACTGTTTAATATCAGAAAATCTATTTAGATTAGTTATTTTATCACTCCTGTGTTCCAATGGCACGTTGTGTTAGCTAATCCAAGTTTATCATTTTAAAAGTCTAATTGATCATTAGAAACGCTTTTGCAATTATGTTAGCACAGCTGAAAACTGCTGTGCTTATTAAAGAAGCAATAAAACTGGCCTTCTTTAGACTAGTTGAGTATCTGGAGCATCAGCATTTGTGGGTTCGATTACAGGCTCAAAATGGCTAGAAACAAAGAACTTTCTTCTGAAACTTGTCAGTCTATTCTTGTTCTGAGAAATGAAGGCTATTCCATGCCAGAAATTGCCAAGAAACTGAAGATCTCGTACAACGCTGTGTACTACTCCCTTCACAGAACAGCGCAAATTGGCTCTAACCAGAATAGAAAGAGGAGTGGGAGGCCCTGGTGCACAACTGAGCAAGAGGACAAGTACATTAGAGTGTCTAGTTTGAGAAACAGTCTCCTCAAAAGTCCTCAACTGGCAGCTTCATTAAATAGTACCCGCAAAACACTAGTCTCAACGTCAACAGTGAAGAGGCGACTCCAGGATGCTGGCCTTCTAGGCATGTTTTTTTTACATTTAGCTTGACATTAAATTGCTTCACCAATCACTGCGGATAGAACTGCTTGCTTTGGAGCGGGTAAGTGATTTAATCTGTATAGGAAAGTCATTTGCCGTAACAGCATAGTTTCAATCCTATTGAAAGAAAAACACACACTGTGTTGCCAGTCACAGAGTAGGGCGTGAGATGCTACTGACATTTTGCGAGCGGCTTCTATGGTGGAACGTCTTTGATCTTCAGAATTGGTTTAACGTTGGACCAGAGCAAACATTAGCTCTGGTCCATAAGCTAACAAGCTGCAGAGGGGAAGGGCAGCCTACACATAAACACATACCCACTGGCAAAGATTTCCAGCTGGCAGCAATACAATTAAAATCCCATTTTACCTTTTGTAGTTAATAAATCCACTGTGAAAAGTGATAACTATAGTATCCTTAACTAGCATTGAAAAAGCTAACCTATTCTTTTAGACAGCTCTTCCTCATTTATGGATCATGCTTGTAATGTTGTCAGTAGGCTACAAAGTAACCTATGCTTCAGAGGGGAGGCGCAGCCTACACATAAACGCATACCCACTGGCAAAGATTTACAGCAGCAGGAAGATGCTGGAATAAGTTTCTGAGTGACAGGGTGAGGGTTTTGCATAGGCTTTTTGTTGTAATTTTTGTGGGACTGGAAAAAAATGCCCGGAATGTAAAATAACGTTATTTACCAGTTCCCATGCTTTTAAAATAAAGTTTCTGTTTCGGAACAGTATAGGTCACTTCCGTTTCCGGTTTGGGTTCTGTTCCTCAAATAATTTCGTTATTTTCCATTTTTTTGGTTCTGTTCCCTGAAAAGTTCCAACCCTTGTATAAATGTTGGATATAATAGTCTCTTACATGCTCTTCATCAAACTGGTCACCTCCGAACGCTGCTACACAGGGTTTGATACCTCCTGTACCAAAGGCTATGAGGATCAGACCCACCATAGACAGTACTCTAGAACACACACACACATACACATACAGAGCACAGCGTTAGATGTCAGATTGGTCAACACATTTACAGGGCAACATTTCTAGCTCTTAACCAATCAGTGATCAACTACTCACATGTGTATGGTTGAGTCCCCCACACTCGGTATGGCCCCAACAGACTTGACGATGTGACCGAGCACATAGACAACAGAGAGGTAGACAATGGTCCTGTGGATGACATGACACACAGTAGTTACTTTCACAATTAGCTTAGAATAGAAAATAATAGAATACTTGAAACCACAATAGATAAAACAGAGTATATTTCCCTTTAAGGGATGAAAAGACCACCAAAAACCCTGAAATTTCCATCCCCACCTATAACATTTTCCGACAAGATAGAACTGCCAAAGGAGGTTGAGTTGCAATCTACTGCAGAGATAGCCTGCAGAGTTCTGTCTTACTATCCAGGTCTGTGCACAAACAATTTGAGCTTCTACTTTGAAAAATCCACCTTTACAGAAACAAGTCTCTCACCGTTGCCGCTTGCTATAGACCACCTTCTGGCCCCAGGTGTGCCCTGGACACCATATGTGAATTGATTGCTCCCCATCTATCTTCAGAGCTCGTGCTGTTAGGTGACCTAAGCTGGGATATGTTAACACCCCAGCCATCCTACAATCTAAGCTTGATGCCCTCAATTTCACAGAAATTATCAATGAACCTACCAGGTACAACCCCAAATCTGTAAACATGGGCACCCTCATCAATATCATCCTAACCAAACTGCCCTCCAAATACACCTCTGCTGTCTTCAACCAGGATCTCAGCGATCATTGCCTGTGTCCGTAATGGGTCTGGGGTCAAACAACCACCCCTCATCACTGTCCAACGCTCCCTAAAACACTTCAGCAAGCAGGCCTTTTAAATCAACCTGGGCCAGGTATCCTGGAAGGATATTGACCTCATTCCGTCAGTAGAGGATGACTGGTTATTCTTTAAAAGTGCTTCACTCACCATCTTAAATAAGCATGCCCCATTCAAAAAATGTAGAACCAGGAACAGATATAGCCCTTGGTTCACTCCAGACCTGACTGCCCTTGACCAGCACAAAAACATCCTGTGCCGTACTGCATTAGCATCGAATAGCCCCCGCGATATGCAACTTTTCAGGGAGTTTAGGAACCAATATACTCAGGCAGTTATGAAAGCAAAGGCTAGCTTTTTCAAACAGAAATGTGCATCCTGTAGTACAAACTCCAAAAGGTTCTGGGACACTGTAAATTCCATGGAGAATAAGAGCACCTCCTCCCAGCTGCCCACTGCACTGAGGCTAGGAAACACTGTCACCACCGATAAATACACGATAATTGAGAAATTCAATAAGCATTTTCATACGGCTGGCCATGCTTTCCACCTGGCTACCCCTACCACGGTCAATAGCCCTGAGCCCCCACAGCAACTTGCCCAATCCTCCCCCATTTCTCCTTCAACCAAATCCAGATAGCTGATGATCTGAAAGAGCTGCAAAATCTGGACCCCTACAAATCAGCCGGGCTAGACAATCTGGACCCTCTCTTTCTAAAATGATCCGCCGAAATTGTTGCAACCCCTATTACTAGCCTGTTCAACCTCTCTTTCGTGTCGTCTGAGATCCCAAAAGATTGGAAAGCTGCCACGGTCATCCCCCTCTACAAAAGGGGGAGACACTCTAGACCCAAACTGCTACAGACCTATATCTATCCTACCCTGCCTGTCTAAGGTCTTCGAAAGCCAAGTTAACAAACAGATCACCGACCATTTCGAATCCCACCGTACCTTCTCCGCTATGCAATCTGGTTTCAGAGCTGGTCATGGGTGCACCTCAGCCATGTTCAAAGTCCTAAATGATATCAAACCGCCATCAATAAGAGACAATACTGTGCAGCTGTATTTGGCGACCTGGCCAAGGCTTTCGACTCTGTCAGTGACCACTTATCGGCAGACTCGATAGCCTTGGTTTCTCAAATGACTGCCTCGCCTGGTTCTCCAACTGCTTCTCAGACAGAGTTCAGTGTGTCAAATCGGAGGGCCTGTTGTCCGGACCTCTGGCAGTCTCTATGGGGGTGCCACAGGGTTCAGTTCTCGGGCCGACTATGTTCTCTGTATACATCAATAATGTCGCTCTTGTTGCTGGTGATTCTCTGATCCACGTCTACGCAGACGACACCATTCTGTATACTTCTGTCCCTTCTTTGGACACTGTGTTAACTAACCTCCAGACGAGCTTCAACGCCATACAACTCTCCTTCCGTGGCCTCCAACTGCTCTTAAATACAAGTAAAACTAAATACATGCTCTTCAACCGATCGCTGCCCGCACCTGCCCGCCCGTCCAGCATCACTACTCTGGGCGGTTCTGACTTAGAATATGTGGACAACTACAAATACCTAGGTGTCTGGTTAGACTGTAAACTCTCCTTCCAGACTCACATTAAGCATCTCCAATCCAAAATTAAATCTATAATCGGCTTTCGCAACAAAGCATCCTTCACTCATGCTGCCAAACATACCCTCGTAAAACTGACTATCCTGCCGATCCTTGACTTCGGCGATGTAACTTACAAAATAGCCTCCAACACTCTACTCAGCAAATTGGATGCAGTCTATCACAGTGCCATCCTTTTTGTCACCAAAGCTCCATATACTACCCACCATTGATACCTGTATGCTCTCGTTGGCTGGCCCTCGCTTCATATTCGTCGCCAAACCCACTGGTTCGAGGTCATCTATAAGTCTTTGTTAGGTAAATCCCCGCCTTATCTCAGCTCACTGGTCACCATAGCAGCACCCACCCGTAGCACGCGCTCCAGCAGGTGTATTTCACTGGTCACCCCTAAAGCCAATTCCTACTTTGGCCTCCTTTCCTTCCAGTTCTCTGCTGCCAATGACTGGAACGAACTGCAAAAATCACTGAAGCTGGAGACTCATATCTCCTTCACTAACTTTAAGCACCAGCTGTCAGAGCAGCTCACAGATCATTGTACCTGTACATAGCCCATCTGTAAATAGCCCATCCAATTACCTCATCCCAATACTGTTATCTATTTATATATATTTTTTTGCTCCTTTGCAACCCAGTATCTCTACTTGCACATTCATCTTCTGCACATCTATCACTCCAGTGTTTAATTGCTAAATTGTAATCATTTCGCCACTGTGGCCTATTTATTGCCTTACCTCCCTTATCTTACATCATTTGCACACACTGTATGTAGACTTTTTCTATTGTGTTATTGACTGTATGTTTGTTTATTCCATGTGTAACTCTGTGTTGTTGTTTGTGTCGCACTGCTTTGCTTTATCTTGGCCAGGTCGAAGTTGTAAATGAGAACTTGTTCTCAACTAGCCTACCTGGTTAAATAAAGGTGAAATTAAAAGTGGCTTCTACATCTAACTCACTTGAACTTGCCCAGCCAGGAGTCAGCGATGAGGGCCCCCAGCACAGGGGTGAAGTAGCAGAGGCTGGAGAAGGCATGGTACACTGCTGTGGACAGGTTCTGGTCCCAATGCAGGTAGTTGATGAAGTACAGTGTCAGCACCGCTACAAAGAAGCACAGTAAGCACTAGGTCAGGGATCAGAGTTTTGCAATATCATAATGTGGCTAAACTGTCTTCTTTTTTCAGTTTTGTTTGCTATAATATGTATATATTTACTTATTTTCAATTAGCGTACAATACAACTCACCAAATACAACTTTGAGACCCACTATCTCACTGACTACTACAATGTATTTTTTATATGTGAGACTACATAAACTCTTTACTACTGAAAATAAGGAAACACACTTAAAACCTTTTAAACATTAAGTCCCCTATTTAGGAGACTTTCGTTATAATGTAATTGTTTTATCAAGGCATATCAAGGTTATTGGCTTATTAATCAACTTCTGTTACAGTGGGTTTTCACCGACAACGAATTTGACTGCTTCAATTAATTTAGCCTCAAATTACTCTGGGACATCCAGTCACATATCCACAGCCGTTGGAGACATGGGAGTACCACCGTAACGCTCATTCACTGGTTGGACTGTCTGTCAATTTGTGTCGGAACGGTACATCTCAGGCACATAAGATGCATATAGATGCAAAACTGAGTCTACTGGAGCGTTAGAAAGTAGTTCCATCGTTCTATGACAAACACAAAACGATTTATATAGAATTTAATTTTTAAAATTGAACAGTTTGAAGATGTGAAACAAAACAGATTTGTTCACCACAGAGGGACAAATTTAATCATAGATGAAAGATGAGATTGTGATGAATCAGTAGAGTTGCTGGCCAACTCTGTGGTACGTTCACAGGGAGAGAGACTACAACAAATGAGAGCAGTCCACCAGGAAATGAGTCAGATTTTCCCTGACCACTAGTTACAGTTGAAGTTGGAAGTTTACAGACACTTAGGTTGGAGTCATTAAAACTCGTTTTTCAACCACTCCACAAATTTCTTGTTAACAAACTATAGTTTTGGCAAGTCGGTTAGGACATCTACTTTGTGCATGACACAAGTGATTCTTCCAACAATTGTTTAGAGACAGATTATTTCACTTATAATTTACTGTTTCACAATTCCAGGGGGTCAGAAGTTTACATACACTAAGTTGACTGTGCCTTTAAACAGCTTAGAAAAATCCAGAAAATTATGTCATGGATGTAGAAGCTTCTGATAGGCTAATTGACACAATTTGAGTCAATTGGAGGTGTACCTGTGGATGTATTTCAAGGCCTACCTTCAAACTCAGTGCCTCTTTGCTTGACATCATGGGAAAATCAAAAGAAATCAGCCAAGACCTCAGAAAACAATTGGAGACCTCCACAAGTCTGCTTCATCCTTGGGAGCAATTTCCAAACGCCTGAATGTACCACGTTCATCTGTACAAACAATAGTACGCAAGTATAAACACCATGGGACCACGCAGCCGTCATACCGCTCTGGAAGGAGACGCGTTCTGTCTCCTAGAGATAAACGTACTTTGGTGCGAAAAGTGCAAATCAATCCCAGAACAACAGCAAAGGACATTGTGAAGATGCTGGAGGAAACAGGTACAAAAGTATCTATATCCAGAGTAAAAAGAGTCCTATATCGACATAACCTGAAACGCTGCACAGCAAGGAAGAAGCCACCGCTCCAAAACTGCTATAAAAAAGCCAGACTGCGGTTTGCAACTGCACATGGGGACAAAGATCATACTTTTTGGAGAACTTTCCTCTGGTCTGATGAAACAAAAATAGAAATGTTTGGCCATAATGACCATCGTTATGTTTGAAGGACAAAGGGGGAGGCTTGCAAACCAAAGAACACCATCCCAACCATGAAGCACAGGGATAGCAGCATCATCTTGTGGGGGTGCTTTGCTGCAGGAGGGACTGGTGCACTACACAAAATAGATGTCATCATGGGGCAGGAAAATTATGTGGATATATTGAAGCAACATCTCAAGACATCAGTCAGGAAGTTAAAGCTTGGTCGCAAATGGGTCTTCCAAATGGACATTGACCCCAAGCATACTTCCAAAGTTGTGGAAAAATGACTTAAGGACAACAAAGTCAAGGTATTGGAGTGGCTATCACAAAGCCCTGACCTCAATCCTATCCATTTGTGAGCAGAACTGAAAAAGTTGGTGCGAGCAAGGAGGTCTACAAACCTGACTCAGTTACACCATCTCTGTCAGGAGGAATAGTCAAAAATTCACCCAACATATTGTGGGAAGCTTGTGGAAGGCTACCTAAAACGTTTGACCCAAGTTAAACAATTTAAAGGCAATGCTACCAAATACTAATTGAGAGTATGTAAACTTCTGACCCACTGGGAATGTGATGAAATAAATAAAAGTTAAAATAAATAATTCTATCTACTATTATGCTGACATTTCACATTCTTAAAATAAAATGGTTAACCTAACTGACCTAAGACAGGGATTTTTACTAGGATTAAATGTCAGGAAATGTGAAAAACTGAGTTTAAATGTATTTGGCTAAGGTGTATGTAAACTTCTGACTTCAACTGTATATAAAACATTATTAGGCAGCTCAAATCTTATAGCATGTCAATTGTAAATGTTCATAGCATGACATTTGAAAATGAAATCTATGATGTGAGCTTTCTAACAGTGTAAGGCATTACAACCTACTGTTCATGGCACTCTCATGAAGATATGTTTTATATGCCCATCCACATAACATTGACGTTCAACGGGTGGCACCCTTTTCCCTATATAGTGCACTACTTATTAATACACTACATAAGCAATAGGGTGTCATTTGGGACGCATATATCTAGTTTTTCTTTAAGTGTGTTTCACAGGAGAGGATGTGAGTCAGACATTCAGACAGTCAGAAAGTCAGACAGTCAGACAGGGGGTTCTAGATCAAGTGAAATTAAGTTCAGGTCTGAGGCCAAAATGGCCTCATTGACTTATTGCATTTGTCATGGGCGATTGCTGCTTCTCATGACCAGGGCCATGCACAGACATGCTCAAAATAACAAAGGACAAATGTCAGATCCAACTTAAAATGTGGATGACTGCCCGGCACCCTGCCCGCCACCTACAGCCAGTGGCCACTGCATGCAAGTCAAACAAGTGTGCTCTTGGGGCAGAGGAGGGGATTCAAGAGCTTATGAAAGTATCTAGCTTGATGTGCAATTTGTTACATTTAAAATGAAAAGAGACTCTAAATAAAATGTAAAAGTACGTAATAACACTTCTTTTAAATCCATGAAGCTGCGAGGGCACTTTCATAGGAGGGCAAAAGGCAGGTGCTCAGGCACTGGTTGAGCCCCAGTGGCAACCACTGATTGGCTGAATACTGGACTTTTCTTTGAGAAGGTATATCAAGTGATCTGTGCATTTGAACAACAGCATAAATACACCTACTTCAACCGAATGACCGCTGCTGCACATGCTGCCACTGTTTTGAACAGATTAGATTATACTATTTAGAATGAGCAGCTAGCTCACGTCACAAACGAATAAGTGCACCAGGAAGAACACAACAAGCATTATTTACCTGGGGATATCTAGCTAACATAATGTCACAAAGCATGATGCACTAGCCAGGTAACTTTCATTCTGAAATAACTTCATATTTCTGAGTTAATCAGATATTAGTTTAGAAAGACTTGAAATTGGCATGGGAGCTAACTACCTAGCAAGTTACTAGCATCTATAGCTAGCTAGCTGCGTATCAAAGTTAGATAACTTGTTAATTTGACCAAAAAATCTACCAAACTATTTCTCAATGCTTCTCAAAATGACTGTAGCTGGCTAATTCATTTGATTATGCTTTGTGACACACAGTTTTATACTGTTTTAGTCCACACAACATGTTGCCCTGTCACTTACAGTAGAACCTGATGAACAACATGGGAAAAAATTTAATTGGTCATGCTTTTTTGTGTTACAAGATCCGCTATGAGAATGTTCTAACTAGTGTATCCCTGTCCTTCGACACTTGTTGGATGTAGTTTTCCAGTTTATCAGGCCCCAGGCTACCATGACTGTTATGATTATTTATTTACATGTTAATTACAATTAGCTTTTTGCTTTAGGGCCATCTGTACCTGATAGAGCAGATCTAGTCTCACATGTAAGCCGTCTGATGCAAGAGAATCATTGGGAGGGAGACTAGAGCAGAACCAGAAGTTCTGACTGAACAGACGCACATTTGAGGGCCCCAGAATGGTCCATTTACTTTTTGTTGTTATAATTTATGCTATTTATGCTTCTGCGAATTCATTGGGTCAGTTCGCCCTCATAGCAAATAGGTGGCAAAACAATCCATGTTCGCATGCGCCCACGGCGGTAGAGCTGCTTCTGCTGGCAGTTACTGAGAGGCAGAGTAGTAACTGAACAGCTTGTTTTGAACAATATATTTTTGAAACATGAAAATGTACACATTTACCACACTTTTATGAAGATTTAAAACATAATCCATGAATTATATATATTTTATTTACACTGAACAAAAATATAAGTGCAACATGTAAAGTGTTGGTCTTATGTTTCATGAGCTGAAATAAGATCCCAGAAATGTTTCATACGCACAAAAATATTATTTCTGATAATCCATCCACCTGACAGGTGTGGCATATCAAGAAGCTGGCCTACATTCTCACCAGAAATGTCACCCATTGAGCATGTTTGGGATGCTCTGGATCGACATGAATGATAGTGTGTTATGGTTCCCACCAATATCCAGCAACTTCGCACAGACATTTAAGAGGAGTGGGACAACATTCCACAGGCCACAATCAACAGCCTAATCAGCTCTATGTGAAGATGTGTCGCGCTGCATGAGGCAAATGGTGGTCACACCAGATACTGACTGGTTTTCTGATCCACACCTTACCTTTTTTGAATGTATCTGTGACCAACAGATGCATATCTGTATTCCCAGTTAAGTGAAATCCATAGATTAGACCTAATTCATGTATTTCAATTGACTTATTTACTTATATGAACTTATATGTTAAATTTATATTTTTATTCAGTATAATTAAACATATATATTTTTTGGACTAGTCAAAGTGAGGCGCTGCCCCTAATGCCGTAAGGGGAGGGCCACCGCTGTTGAACCCTATCTGTGTGTAACTAACTTCACATAGCCCCCCAGAAGAAAGGCACATGGACACCCAAACTTCAGGTTGACTCGGTTTTTATCTACAGTAAAAGATATTAAACAGTGATGACAGGCATTGACAGGACGGTCACAGCCACACGTTCACTGCTCTCGGAATATCTCTCAGACTCAATACACAAAGTGATTGTATAGTATGCGTTGTGTTTAGAAAATAACAAAAATACAGAAAAGCATACCTGCAGTAAAAGATTTCAAACAGTGATGACAGGCTTTGACAGGACGGTCACAGGTTCACAGGTTCACTGGTTAGGTAACGTAAACTCACGTACATCGCCTTGGTCCGTACAATTGCCCTTATTTTAGCGCCCCAAAAACGTAATATTTCCAGCTCAACTGTAATGTCAATACCATTGTAAAGCACAATTTCTCCCCTTTCCAACATGATCAATTACATGACCTAAACGCTGCCCGTTTCTGCATAATTCAAGCAGGCAATGAGCCCCGTCAGGGCCTTTTAAAAATGGTGGGTGGGGAAGTGAAACTAATGCGTGACAGTGAGAAGGAGAGGTTGTGTGGGAAAATTGCTTTTTTTCACTCAATCTGTCCAACTTATCACCTTATCGCCTCTAAAATGTAAATAAAACACTATAAACATTTATATAATGTGTCGTTACATACCTATTTGAAGGTTTGTGTCGAATTTGAATCGGGTTTTTAGGGCAGTGCTAAAGTGATCTTAGAAGTAAACAGCGGCTTTGAGAATGATGATTGCATGCAACGATGACGCAAAAAATGACTAGGTATCCCCCCTTACCCCCGTCACTGTCCATTTCTTGTTTTTAAACGGTGAGAAAAGTGCTACACCTGGTGGAGAGAGATTGTAAGTCAGAAATAGTTGCTTTATGCGTGCTGTACGTTACGACATGACACGTCACGATGTAACGGAGGGTCCGTTTTTTCAACTTTTCTCCAATACTATAGAGCCATTATCATGTCGATCAGCGCTTGAATAGAAACCTAGTTCACACCCCCGATTTTGAAGTCAACACAGTCGCTACAGTCCCATTAGTTTTCTTTGTAGACTCGTTTGAATGTTGCGGTTGCGCACATTTGTACGGAATGGGGTGAATTTACCTTAGTACACAATATATATTTTAGATAGGAACAACAGTAGTGATACATACTCTCAATCTGAAGTGATATTAATCCATAAATACAGAGCACAGGTAAAAGCCTTTTTATATTAACCTTTTAAGGTAGTAAGAAAATAAACATTCACTTAATATTTCAATAAACCACCTGCTAGCAAATCACCTGCTAGCAATAGCTAGAGTGACATTGTAGTGCAGTGACCAACGGTGCTAGTTAGCTCGTCAATAGCACGGCTAGCTAAGCCAGCAAAAACTTGGTTAACTTGCAGAAATATGTCTCATACATTTACGGCAAAATAAATATATACATAGTCACATTCGTTATTGACTTCAGGATATATGAACCTGTTTTCCAAAGACACTATTGTGTTATACAGTTTTAAACAGTTTTTATATACAGAGGAAGGAGACACAAAACTGCACTCAGAATATCTCTCTCACACTGAAGAGCAGGCAGACCAACTTCCAAAATAGAGGAGAAGGACTCAAAACCCACTAGTTGTTCTTTCAAAGAAAATAATACAAAAATGGTAAGTCTGAAGACCTCTCATATTGCCAACCTTACTACAATGGCAGCAAATATTCGTATTAATTCAGCAACACATAATGAAAGGAAACTTTATTTATGGTGAATGGTTTTATGCAGCGTTCTTTGATGTCTACATTGCGTGCGATGTTGATGGAAACTCTACATTTTCACTTTGTCACATGTGCACTTGCCTGCTCATACATTTACATTTAAGTCATTTAGCAGACGCTCTTATCCAGAGCGACTTACAAATTGGTCGCTTGTTTGTGTCTTTGTTAGGTTACCTATCTTTCAAGCCATTGTAGGAGAACCATTCTTAGTAATGTTCTTAGTTAGGTTCTTACTTAGGAGAACCATTCTTTCTTATATTCTTAGTTAGGTTCTTAGTTAGGAGAAACATTCTTAACTATAGGTTACTATACCTTTCATGCCATAGTAGGAGAAGCGTTCACAGAACTCATTCACCACTATAAAGGAGATGCTGACAGGGTAGTTGGTCCCACATAGTTTCTGAGAAGAAAGGAGAAAGAGAGACAGGGACAGAGAGAGGGGAGAAGGGAGATAGAAAGAGAGCGAGAGAGAAAATCAGAGAGAGAGAGGGAGAGAAAAAAGAGAGAGGGTACATAAAGACTGTATGCACAGTTCACTGGAGTAGCCAATATCAATTCTAACTACAATCAGTTAAACAATACAATTACGACATTGTCCATTCATGGTACAAAGAAATGACAAGTACTACTAAGGTCTGAAGAAGAAAAAATTCAAGTTGAAATGTTGCTCAACTAAGAAACCCAGAAAACTAAGATGCCACTTTCCAAGAATCATCCAATCGATATCCATTGTGCCTGTTCAAGGCACTTTCCAAAGACAGGACCATGGATATAGTGCAATGAAACATGAAAGTAGAGAAATGTAAAAAATTACCGGTGATTTGCTTGTCTTTCCATTTTCTTGAATTTTCAACTCATGTTCTGTAAGGAAATCACAAAAGAATTTAACATTGGAAATATACTGTATCTACATTTAAAGTAACTTTCCAGTGTTTCCAGATTTCTATGAAATAAGACCTATAATTAATTACAATTTGAGTGAAATCGTTTTCCTTCCAATTTAAATTTAATTTAAGTATGATAAAAAGCAGGTTTTCTGTGTTGGAATTGTGTGGGTATACCCCAACAACAGAATGGTGTTGGTGTATACTGGTCCATAAAATATTAATGCAAGTAGACTGCTGATTGGCCAGCTCATCCTCATCAGGGAATAGTAAGCATTTTTTAAATGCCTGTTT
Source organism: Salvelinus fontinalis (assembly GCF_029448725.1). NCBI lineage: Eukaryota > Metazoa > Chordata > Actinopteri > Salmoniformes > Salmonidae > Salvelinus > Salvelinus fontinalis. The sequence continues at coordinate 30,180,620 of NC_074687.1, read as the reverse complement.
GAGATATAGGTTTGAGGTCGGGTTTTTGAAGTGTTTTTTTCTACAATGTATGCTTTGGCCACAAGTACCAGTATAGGATAAAACAACATTATTTGAGTATGAGTTAACAGAATATGAACTTTTAAAAGTGATATTTTCACTGGGCAGTTACGTTAAGCATAATCTCTAATAAATGCAGGCCTTCTGTCAAATGCAATGAAATCCAACCCGTATTGCAGTATTCACGCAGTGGCAAATACTAGTCAATTAGGTGCATAATTTCTGGGAATTGCTATATTGACTATTAATAAAAAATAATAATTAATGCCAGACTACTCATTATTATTACGCTCTATGGCCTATGAGAAGAGAGTGGTTTATGGTAATGATAGGGAAAATTAATACAAACGCTCCAATGATGCGCCTGTTGACTCAGTTCCATTGCAAATAGACAGATGTGATTGAAAACATACTCAGAAGTTTTGCAGTGAAAACCAAACACTAAATGCAAAGTTACAAATTACACATATTTCAGCATTTCTATAAATCGAGCACATGTTACACATTTGCCTACGTCCATCCATCTTGTCAAGCATTGGCATGCATAACGACAGTCATTCACCATTTGCCACTCTACAAAAAACTGAAAACTATTGATAACAAAGTTTGTGTGTAAAACTCTTTCCTTCAAATATGCATGGACCATGGATCCAATAAAAAGACATGCATTACCCTTTCGTTTCTCCATTTCTTCTGTTTTTTTTCTGGAGTGTTTTTGGCACGCTAGCGTCGCATCGGTCGGTGGCTCTCTTGACGTGCGTCCAAGTCCGTTCCTCTCTTGTCTGTGAATCGGAGCGCACTGCGCAGTAATGGAAAACGCAGCTCTCTTATAACATATGTTCCACCCGTTAGTTAATATTCGACTCCAGATCCATGAATTTGTGACTTCAAGGGCTGTTCAGTACAGATCTGCTACTGTCAGTAGAATAGCAGATCTTACTTTACTTTCATATAGCCCAGCAGAGTCTGGACTGTGTGGGAACCTGCCTGTGAACCAGATTCTGGATGCACAATAGAGTTCTTGTATGGGTTCTTGAACCCGCAAACCTGAGCATGGAATGCCTGTTGAAATTGGCCTGAAGTGATCATAGCCTGTGAGTTCCTTGAGTCCCACTGGTGGATAGTAGACTAACAGTAGTGTTTGCTCACGCAAAATAGGGTAGGCTAAGCCTACCTTTTGATAAGAAAATGATTGACACAAAGTTTAGAGAACATTTATCCCTCATCATTTTCTTATCAAATCATTTGTCTGCCTATATAACTGATGGCTTGATGTGAATTCATACGTCTTAACTTGTAACTTCGCTAGTCTACTCTGACGAAGTCCATGCTGCTGAAACGCGTCAGAGTTTTTACATATTTGTTCCATTAAACATACTGTAAAAATGAAGGCATTTGCATTGTATGAAGAGTGCCTCTGGTCCTCCTTGTTTTTTGAATACCTTATGAATTGGACAACTTCCATATGTTCTGGCACTTTTGAGACATTTTTGGACAAGTTATAGGGTTTTGTTATCATGCATTTTTTATTTATTTCTCATGGAGAGTGCTATTGTTGAAGTGAATGAAGAAAGCAAATCGTTCGCACAAAAAAGTTTTCATGTAGTTCATCTCTAGTATTTCCTGATTTCCACACACAGGTGTAGGATCTTAATTTGACCTGTATTGTTACAGCAAAATAATCATGCAGAAACAAGATTTCAATATAATGTTGCTTGATCAGGGGTTAGGCTTTTAGCTGGCCGGAAGTAGGCTACATGAAGCGTGCAATACTGTTAATATAACCATGTTAGTGTGGGTTTTCAGTGAATGTATGTAAATCGCAAAGCTCATCTGCATTCCCTGCAGTGCAGGACAATTCTCAGCAACAAAATAGTGGATTGTAAAACTCAATAGAAAATACAGTACTATTAGCATATAACTCTTTCCCCCATGAAACCCCTACTGTGCTGTTTGGTTGTATTTGCCATGCCAATAGTCTCCAATTGTAAATAAATGAATGATCAGCATGTCACATTTACATTCTCCTTAGATGTGCTATGATGTTCCACCCTGGTGTTCTGTGACCATCCCCTATGCATGAGCACCACAGGCGGCAGTGGAAACACTGACTACATAACAGCATGACTTTTTAATTGGTTGTTGAATGTGTGTGCTGAGAGAAAGAGTTCATTTTATTTATTTGTTTAACCATTATTTAATTAGGCAAGTCGGTTAAGAACAAATTCTTATTTACAATGACGGCCTACACCGGCCAAACCCGGACAACGCAGGACCAATTGTGCGCCGCTCTATGGGACTCCCACTTTCTAAACTCCTTCCAAATGTAGGACCATTTAAGATACATATATTTCCCTCAAATTACACAAATCCACAAAGAATTTGAACACCTATTCAAAACCCCATATCTGTTAGGGGAAATACCTCAGTGTGCAATCCCAGAAGCAAGATTTGTGACTTGCTGCCACAAGAAAAGGTCTCCCAGTGAGTCAAAAACACCAATGTAAATAAATAGAACCTATATTTATCTGCCTATTTATTTTCCTTCAATCAATCATTCATTCTACTAGTTGCACATTGTCACAATAGCTTACTAATAGCAGCTACGGCCTATTTATTGCCTTACCTCCCTAATCTTACCTCATTTGCACACACTGTATATAGATTTTTTTTCTATTGTGTTATTGACTGTACGTTTGTTTATTCCATGTGTAACTCTGTGTTGTTGTGTGTGTCACACTGCTTTGCTTTACCTTGGTCAGGTCACAGTTGTAAATGAGAACTTGTTCTCAACTGGCCTACCTGATTAAATGAAGGTGAAATAAATAGAAAATAATTATGTAACATTTTAAATGTTATACTACATTTTTTAATCGCTAACAATATAATATTTTAAACATTATTATTCTCTTGGAACTTTTTGTGTGTATTGTTTGCTGTTATGTCTGATTGTTTTGTTTAATTGCTTTGTTGGTTTTTGGTGTTGTTGTTTGGGCAATATATACTGAAGAAAAATATAAACACAACATGCAACAATTTCTACGATTTTACTGAGTTACAGTTAATATAGAGAAATCTGGCAATTTAAATGAATTCATTAGGCCCTAATCTATGGATTTCACATGACTGGCAATACAGATATGCATCTGAGGGGCGTGGATCAGAAAAGCAGTCAGTATCTGCTGTGACCACCATTTGCCTCATGCAGCATGACACCTCATTCACATAGAGTTGATCAGGATGTTGATTGTGGCCTGTGGAATGTTGTCCCACTCCTCTTCAATGGCTGTGCGAAGTTTCTGGATATTGGCGGACCTGGAACACGCTGTCGTACATGTAGATCCAGAGCATCCCAAACATGCTCGAATGTTGACATGTTTGGTGAGTATGCAGGACATGGGAGAACATTTTCAGCTTCCAGAAATTGTATAAGGATACTTGCGACATGGGACCGTGCATTATCATGCTGAAACATGAGGTGATGGCGGCGGATGAATTGCACAACAATGGGAATCAGGATCTCGTCACGGTATCTCTGTGCATTCAAATTTCCATCGATAAAACACAATTGTGTTCGTTGTCTGTAGCCTGCCCACACGATAACCCCACCGCCACAACTGGGGGCACTCTTTCACAATGTTGAAAACAGCACACCGCTTGCCCACATGATGTCATAAACATGGTCTGCGGTTGTAAGGCTGATTGGACGTACTGCCACATTTTTCAAAATTATGTTGGAAGGGGCTTATGGTAGAGTAATGAACATTAAATTCTCTGGCAGCTCTGGTGGACATTCCTGTAATCAGCATGCCAACTGCACGCTCTCTCAAAACTTGAGACATCTGTGGCATTGAGTTGTGTCACAGAGCTGTACATTTTAGAGTTTCCTTTTATTGTAGAGAAATAAGCTTTTGTGCATATGGAACATTTCTGGGATCTTTAATTTCAGCTCATGAAACATGGGACCAACACGTTACATGTTGCATTTCTATTTTTGTTCAGTGTAAAAATATGTTTCCCATGCCATAAAGCCCATTTGAACTGAACTGAATTGAGAGAGAGAGAGAAAACGAGAGAGCAAGAGAGCTAGGGGAACCCTGGACCATTGAAAACAGCAACCCATACAAGGACCTGTACTCAGTAATCTAATTCACTGAAAGACTTCAATCGCTCCTTTGAAATTCTGACCACAGGACCCTTCTAGCACAGTCTCAGATATAGGCTATGTTAAAACTGTGATGTGAAAAGAAAATCGAGCCTGCAAGTTCAATATGGAACTACTTCCAAAAGGGTTAACAGTTTCAAACATTGGATGTTTTCTAAACATAATGTTGTGCCAACTGAATAGCTGCATCTATGGTAACTAAAATAAGCAAATAGATCTGATAGTGATATCACCCTTATCATCCAGTGACTTCAAATAACCTCACTAAATCCACAACACTGATTTGTAAAGTGCATTTTAAGTCACAATTAACTCCAAATAATGCCATAAAGTGTAAAGGTCCCCTGTTTTATATTGCAATTTCATGCCAACACCTTTCTTTTATTCCTTTCTGATATTCGAATGAGGACAGAAACTGCACCATTTGGCTTGATGGTTATCTAGGGATGAGGATGCACTTGAAGCTATGCTGTTTGAAGGGGAGATTAACAGCCAGATCATTGAGTGAGTGGAGGACTATAAATACCTAGGAACGAACCATCATTCACAACAAGCTCTCCTTCAAAAGGAACACCAAACAGATTCACTCTAAATGTCAACAATGGCTGTTCTTTTTACAGAAATCTAGGCAGTTTAATGTACACCCTTCCATCCTCCAAGCATTTTATAAATGCTTTATAGAATCCACCCTAGCGTTTAATATTGTGCGGTGGTTTGGTGCTCTATGAAACACTAGTTAGAGCCCATTGTAATAAAAAACAGTGGGAAGGTCATTGGAGACAGCCAGAAACCCCTTAGTGACATCTATAAAAAAAACAAGGAAGAAGGGGGAACAAATAGCCTTGAACATTATGCACATACTCCATGACCAGTACAGTCCCTTACCCTCCGGACGCAGATATATGACCAGTACAGTCCCTTACCCTCCGGACGCAGATATACTGTAGATCTGTCATACAATTCTAAGAGAGCAGCTTCTCGTTTTAATAGATTTGTTTATATATGTGTATATATAGCCTGTGATTGCATAGATTGCTTCTAATCTAATCTGTTATACTGTTAATGTTTCTGTGTTCTATTTTGCTATGTTGTTGTGTCTTGTATGTATCACCCCGTCACCGCTCATGAAGTTCCCTCTTAGGGAATAAACGTTTTTTGAATTGAATACTAGGGAAACATGAATGACAGGACTTTTACTGAATATATTTTGTGATAAAAGACTCTTCAGTATGCATAAGATTAATCTAGTCTTACTATCCACGGCTTGAAGTCACCATGCTTGGTGGAGAAAATCTCACTTTTTCTGTCGTTCTGACTAAATGGAGTACAGCTACGACCGGAAGTTACTTTTTTGTAGCAGGTAAGGACAATTAACGTGGCAGGTTAGGATAATTAACATGGCAGGTTAGGAGACTTAGGTTAAGGTTAGGAAAAGGGTTAGGGTTAGCTAAAATGCTCTCCTAACCTGCTATGAAAAGTCACTTCCGGTCATGGCTGTACTCTCTCTAGCCACAACCCTTTTCTGTGGCACGTTATATTACAGTAGCTTTATGCCAGTGTAACAACAGTGTAATATCATACTGTTACAGATTGGTGAGTAAAGTGGTAAAACAAATAGTGGAACTGTGGAATTGCGAAACCTCATTATTGAAGATTCCCAGCAGTACAAGCTGTTATTCCACAGTAGCATCTCTAGTAGTGTTGAGGCTAAAGGCCAGCGTCCCAAATGGCACCCTATCCATTATGGGTCCTGGTCAATATCAGTGCACTAGGGAATAGGGTGCCATTTGGGACTTAAGCCAGCTTTCATCCGGCTAAGTGCAAACTGTCTTATCAATCATTGCAATACTAGAGAATGTCCTCAAAAGAAATCTCTGTGGAAAGTACACCAATACATCACAAAACTGTCTAAAAGGCTATTTTATTGTGTTACATTCATTTAGAACATCTTCAATACCGAATCAACAGCATAACTTTGTAGGTAATTATACATCTATAATAGTATGTGCATTGTCATAACATAAAATACATTTTAAAATCATATAACTTTTAAAAAGAACATACAAATTAAACAGTTTTTATTAGCAACAAACACACAGCCTCACCTGGAGCAAGACAGTTGTTAAATTAAACCTATCTACAGAAATAAATGTTAAAATAATGACAACACACTGTCAACAACAGGGTTTTACTGTGGTCATGATGTTACACATTTGTGGGTCACTTATTATTAAGGCATGGGAAAGTTAAGTGAGGTAAAGTAGTACACTTAGTGACTTGTCCATTAACAAGTGCTTGGTGACAGGAAGACTTACAGTGTGTATACTAACAGAGATGAAGCGGAGTTATACTCTGCCCAAAATCTGTCCATGAAAATAAGCACACAAAGTAAGGAATGTTTGTATGGAGGCCAATCAGAGTGTCTAATTTGGTCATCAAAAAAATGTTTGCTAATTGATGCTTATTTGATTAAATATTTGTTTCTTGATGCTTCAGTTGTTACGAATGCACTGATATAAGTGGATGCACGTGGCATTTCGGGCTACTTTGAGTTGTGCCTGTGTCATAGAGATAGATAGATAGAAGACTCATCACAGATATACGCTTTGGCATATAGTATATGCTTTAGCATGGACATTGCCTTTGAGGGCTTCCACCATTTTAAAGTAGTCAATTGGGTGGGAATTCCTATGAGTTGGGAGTCCAAGCTCTGTTGCAGCCGGCCGCGACCGGGAGACCCATGGGGTGGCGCACAATTGGACCAGCGTCGTCCGGGTTAGGGGAGGGTTTGGCCGGCAGAGATGTCTTTGTCCCATTGCGCACCAGCGACTCCTGTAGCGGGCCGGGCCCAGTGCACGCTGACACGGTCACCAGGTGTATGGTGCTTTCTCCGACACATTGGTGCAGCTGGCTTCTGGATTAAATGAGCATTGTGTCAACAAGCAGTGCGACTTGGTTGGGTTGTGTTTCAGAGGATGCACGGCTCCCGACCTTCGCCTCTCACAAGTCCGTACGGGTGTTGCAGCGATGAGACAAGACTAACTACCAATTGGATACCACGAAATTGGGGAGAAAAAGGCGTAAAAAAAAATAACAAAAAATAATAATAACAAAAATAAATATATAATAGAACAGATACAAAGATGAGTCCTCTATCTCTTTGGCCTGTTGTTCACACACATATCTGCCCTTTCATTGGCTAGAATGGCCTCACCTGATCTGGCTTCCTCCTTCATCTTTGAGGACATATATTTCTATTGGCACAGCGGTCACTTGTCTATCTTGTCAATATAATATACAATCTTTGATACTAATGTGGTTCATAGGGAAATTCCTTCTGCTGCCATTGGTTCCTCTTGCTACTGGACTGTCCTATTAATAAACTGCAGGTTGATTGGGGTAGCAGGGACAAGAAGGGTTCTTGTGATTGGCTTAACTGTGGCTCTGGCAGGATCTGCGCGTATTTCATAGTGTTTTATCAACTGGGAGGATAGAGAGAGGAAAACATGTTGACATTAGTATGTTATTGTCCTAGTCTGAGAGAATATCAGCTATCCATGTGTTCAATGGAAAGATATATACTGTACATAATAGATAAAAGGAACAAAAACTCATGAATTACACAATAACCTAGAAATATGAACTCTCCTAATTGGGAAATGAATGACAAAGTTATATCACAATGTGTCTTGACAGTTGAAACATTTACAGTAAATAGATCATGTAAAAGTCATTGTTTTATCCTATTATTGAACTGTCTCTGAAACAATACAACATATGAGAACACTATACAGGATTTGAAAGGCTGGAGGTTTGAAAGTACAACTCCTTCCAACAATCCAAGTTAAGTTAATGATTATATATTCCTTGCCGGCAGGCAGATTCATGGTATCACCATGTATCCAGATGGGATGAATAAGACCAAAGGTGAAGGTCTGGTCTGCCATGTTTTCCTTCCAATGCCAAAGCTAACAGAGGAACACCACAACAAGTTGAACCAGATTCTACAAGACTGTTACTACAGACTAGAGCAACACTAACTAACTTACTCAATGTCCTGGTTTTGTGGCTAAACAGTAGGTTAAACTTACTGTAGCTTTAACCTCTCAACCCTCTAGAGTCACTGTCAAATGAAATATGAAAATTGGTGTAGGAAATGTATTATAGACAGAAAATGCTGTATTGACCCCTGACCATTACCAGATGCAGAAAATCTAGCTTCGTAACAAGTGGTCAGCATCCCAAGCCTCTATTACAGTCCTACATAACAACAGAAGAATGCTGTTTAATGAAGGGTAGCTACTGCAGGGGTAGCTGATGCTATAACAGTACTATACAACTACAGAACAGGCCTGGAAGTCTTACCCTTGAGAGGATGAGGTACATCTCCAGCTCGGCCACCCTCCGGCCCAGGCAGGCCCGGACCCCGAAACCGAAGGGCACTGAGCCGAAGGGGTGCTGGTTCTTCTTGTCTTCCCCCCGGCCCCCACGGAGCCAGCGCTCTGGCAGGAAGGCATAGGGCTCCGGGAACACTGTCTGGTCATAGGACACGGCATAGTGACACAGGTGGAACAGGGTCTGGAACAGAGAGATGGAAAGAAAGGAGGAGAGAGAAGTGATGAGGGAGAGGACAGAAGAGAGGAGAACAGTCAAACATAGTCGCTCTCTAACTCTGATTAGTCGTATACTGTATAACTGTTTGGTATGAGCGATATTGACAAACCAAAACTCTACCTTGGATTTGAACTAAATAAAATATTGAATGGTGAAAGTGCATGTATATCTCTGGATAAAACTGAATATACACGTGTGATCGGATCTCCTCTACATACAGGATGAAAAGAAAAGTAGTTCAGTTCACCAACAGCAACCATTTCCAACAGTACAAGATGACAAAAGTAAAACTCACATTTTTGGGGAAGAGGTGGTCCCCCACAACTATCTCATTTTCCACATTGATGCGGGCATTTCCAGGTACTACTGGGTACATCCTGAGGAGGGAGTATACAAGAAAGTCACTAGGAGTGGAGAGTGTAGTGGAGTTTGTTTCGACTGCAGAGTTCATGCTAGAATATAGCGCTATGTGGTACATCTTCGAGAGAGAAAGGGATTGGCTCCATTTGACTAATTAACAAGAAATAAATCATTTAAAAAAAAAACTATACATAAGCACATTGGCGTATAATGAATTTAACAACTCATTATAATTCATTATGAAGACCTCATTATGAATATAATAACTTTAATAACCCCTTATTCATTTTATTAATTAGTGAATTTACTGAAAATGACCTGAGTGGGGATGACAGATGACTAACAACGTACCGTAGTGTCTCCCTGACAACAGTCTTAAGCCAGGGCATTCTGGCGATGTCATCACTAGTAGGCACCTTGTCCCCCGGGCAGACACTGATCACTTCCTGGTACAGCTTCTCCTGGATCTCTGGCTCCAGGGCCATGTGGTACAGAGACCATGAGATGGTGTTGGACGTCTGGAGCATCCAAAAACAATTACAATAGGAATAGGTTGTAAGCTAATAATATTGTACTGATACTGTTATGCTGCTGTTGTAACTGTACATGACGTAGGTAGCTAATGTGGTTATGTTGCAAACGGTCATTCAACCAATCACAACCTAAAGTGGCTGAAATTAAGAAAAAAATGCCCCCTTCCCCACCTGTTTCCACCCTGTGAAACAGCTCCTCACTGGTATTTTAAGACACACACACCCCTCCTCACCGTGTCGACCCCAGCCAGCAGTAGCTCAGTGATGGAGCCCAGTATCTCAGTGACAGACATCTGTTCGCTGACAAGGAGGTGTGTGAGGTACTCTCCCTCTACCGGCTGGCCCAGACGCACCCTCTCCTGGATGTCCTCCATCTTCTGACGCACCTGCTTTTCCGCTGCATGGGGAGAGAGCAGAGGTCAGAGGATATAGCAATCAGCACAAAGACAATATAGATGCTTAGGGTGAGTCTCAAGTCTTTTCTCAATTCCTTGTGTAGCAGATAGGGATCTGTGAAACTCACTCCTCAGCCTGAAGTGTCCCACTTGCTCTGCAGAATAGCTTGCGTTTCGGTGGTACAACTGGGTAAGACGCTTCAGGAGGGCAGTTACAGGTGTTTGCAAGTGAGAGGTACTGTGTTCAAGCCTCATAATGAGCTGAATCAGGAGAAAGTAGGACTGGCTAAGCAAGCAGTGTGACATCCTTTACACTTGCATCCTCTATCCTCGCCTTCTTCTCAAACCATCAAACAAGAGCAAGGAGGGCATTGGATGTTCTTCTCCCCCCTCACCTCCCTCTGCTGTTCTGAGGAGGAGGCAAGGAGAGGAAGCGAATAATCGAGGAAAGACTTCACCTCTGCTATGGACCTGAGTCATGATGGATGTTATTTTTGCTCATGTAGGATATCTGCCACTAGATGGCGATATAATACAATGTAATATGACAGCCTATCATGCACCCTGAGCTCAACCCAACAAGCCAAGGATTGTCAGTGTGAACTTTGCTTATTGGGGCAAGTCTCTAGCCAGCAGCAGTGCACCTGTTTGATTTGCTTAGAGCTGAAACACAGCCATTGAACTTTTGAAACCTCTGCTGAAACTAAAGGAGACAGTATTGTAGGGTATGTGAGGGCACTCACTCCTTTTACATGAGAAATCAAATCAAATGTTATGTCACATGCTTCGTAAACCCGGTGTAGATTAACAGAGAAATGCTTACTTACTGGTCCTTTTTGAACAATGCAGAGATAAAGATGAAAAAAAATGTAAATAGTGACACAAGGAATAAATACACAGTGAATAACAATAACGAGTAAAAATGTATTTGGCTATTTACAGGGAGTAACAGTACCGAGTCGATGTGCAGGGGTAGCTATGTACAATTAGGTAGGATTAAACTTACTAGGCAACAGGATAGCCAATAAACAGTAGCAGCAGCGGGTAGCCATTTAATTAGCTATTTAGCAGTCTTGTTTAGCAGTCTTATGGCTTGGGGTTATAATGCTGTTCAGGGTCCTGTTGGTTCCAAAGTCAGTGCACTGGTATCGCTTGCTGTGAGGTAGCATGAAGAACAGTCTATGGCTTGGTTGGCTGGAGTCGTTGACCATTTTTTTGGCATCGCTCTGACACCGCCTGGTATTAAGGTCCTGGATGGCAGGGAGCCTGGCCCCAGTGATGTCACCACCCTCTGTGGCGCCTTACGGTCGGGTGCCTTGCAGTTGCCGTACCAAACGGTGAGGCAGCCAGTCAAGGTGCTCTCAATGGTGCAGCTGTAGAACTTTCTGAGGATCACTACAGCCCTGTTGATGTGGATGGTGGCATGCTCGCCCCTCCATTGCCTGTAGTCTACGATAAGCTCCTTTGTCTTGCTGACATTGAGGAAGAGGTTGTTGTCCTGGCACCACATTGCCAGGTCTCTGACCTCCTCCCTATAGGCTGTCTCATCGTTGTCAGTGATCAGTCCTACTACCATTGTGTCATCAGAAAACTTGATAATGGTGTTGGAGTCGTGCGCAGCCACGCAGTCGTGGGTGGACAGGGAGTACAGGAGGGGACTAAGCACACACCCGATGGGCCTATTTAAAGGTCTTACTCACATCGGCTACAGAGAGTGAGATCACAGTCATCTGGAACAGTTCATGCTCTTATGCATGGTTCAGTGTTGCTTGCCTTGAAGCGAACATAGAAGGCATGTAGCATATCTGGTAGGCTCGCGTCGCTGGGCAGCTCGCAGCTGGGTTTCCCTTTGTAATCCGTGATAGTTTGAAAGCCCCGCTACAGGCATAGTAGAATTCGATCTTAGTCCTGTATTGATGGTTTTCCTGTTAGATGGCTTGTCGGAGGTGTTAGCGGGATTTCTTATAAGCATCCGGATTAGTGTCCCACACCTTGAAAGCGGCAGCTCTAGTCTTTAGGTTAGTGCGGATGTTGCCTGTAATCCATGGCTTCTGTTTGAGGTATGTACGTACGGTCACTGTGGGGATGATGTTGTCGAGGAACTTATTAATGAAGCCGGTGACTGATGTGGTAAACTCCTCAATGTTAATGGATAAATCCCGTAAAATATTTCAGTGTGTGCTAGCAAAACAGTCCTGTAGTTTAGCATCCGCTTCATTGAACCTCTTCCGTATTGAGCGGGTCACTAGTACTTCCTGTTTGAGTTTTTGCTTGTAAGTAGGAACCAGGAGAATAGAGTTATGGTCTGATTTGCCAAAGGGAGAGCGAGGGAGGGTCTTGTGTACGTTTCTATAAAGGTCATCTAGGGTTTTGTCACCTATAGTTGCACAGGTGACATGCTGGTAAAAATGACGTAAAGCAGATTTTAGTTTCCCTGCATTAAATTCACTGGCCACGAGAAACAATGCCTCTGAATGTGCATTTTCTTGTTTGTTTATGGCCATTTACAGCTCGTTGAGAGCGGTCTTAGTGCCAACATCGGAAAGTGTGCAATGTGTATGTTGTTGCTAATGATGTAACATAACATCAACAACATTAACACATTGTACCATTCGCATGTTTCACATGCGAAACGAGTGAGTGCCCTCCAAATATACCCTTCATCCCTCCCCTCACTTGCATGCATGTAGTAGAGGTTACTTAAGTTCATGGCTATGTGATGATGTGTTACGTTGTGAAGTTTTACTGTGTACCTTTTTAAACTATTTTCTATACGTGATGGAGCATGTGGTGCAAAACTAATTTCTGCGCAAATGTGAAACATAGCATGATTCATTCTGGAAATCAAGGCTTCTGGATCACTCACCAACTTTGAAGAGGTGATCCCAGACAGCCACAAAATGTTTCCAGAAGGGGAGGTAGGGCCAGGTGGACTTGGGGAAGAGAACGATGATGGGGGAGAGGCGAAACATCTCTCCTACTGAAACAATGAACTTCTGGGTCTCTTCAGGAACCTCCTCATTCAGACAGCCCATACGGGTCTCAAACAGCACAGAACAGATCCCTGAGGACAGAGACAAACAACGGTAGCAGTTTAATTGTATATAGATTAGATAGATCTACACTTTATTGATATCCAAAGGCATCAAATTCAATGCCGTTAGAGAAATTAGCAGGTATTTACTTAGAAAGTGCATGGTAAAAGGGTAATTACACAGTTATAACCTATGAATTACTTGTTTGTTTCTTTAGGACCAGATCATGAGTATGATGACATTATGTGAGGTTAAAGGGTACATTACAGCATCAGGATGGCAGTTTACAGAGTGTATGGCGGTGATGATGTCACATCATACAATCGCGATATGCGAGCAAAGACCATAGTATGTATCGATAACAGGGGTGTCAAACTCCTTCCATGGAGGGCCTAGTGTCTGCGGGTTTTTCTTTCAATTAAATTCCTAGACAACCATGTGAGGGGAGTTCTTCACTAATTCATTACCTTAATTCATCAATCAAGTACAAGGGAGGAGAAAAAACCCACAGACACTGTCCTCTGTGGAATGAGTTTGACTCGTGATCTAGAACATCCAGATAAACATGTTTCATCTCTGCTGCCCTTGACCAAATGAATACACTGTCCTTCAAAATTATAATAAGAACTGCCTACCTAACAAGGTAGTCAAACGATCAGCTACTCAGTATCTCCTCAACTGCCAAGGCTAAAGATCACTATGCAATTACTTCAAGGTCATCCCTTTCTAACAGATATAGCCATCCACAACCCTCACAATGCACCTTGTCCTTTCACATTCACACCTTTCTCCCAATTCACAGAAAACAGATACCAAAGACACAGAAACACTTGCACCTGTGCCAGAACGTAGAGTCAAAATGACCTAATTATAAGATCATGATGAGGGCAGCTTTTTAATACTTCATGAAGCAGATATCAGTTCCTCGATTGTTCTAAGATTTTCCTTTTTAATGACTAGACAAGGGGTATTCAAATCTTACCCTACGAGGTCTGGACTACTTCTGGTTTTCTGTTCAACCGTATAATTAATTGCACCCACTTGGTGGTCCCTGATTAGGTCCCTGATTAGAACAGAATAATTTTAAAAAGCAGTGGAACTGGCTTAGAGGTCCAGATTTGAAACTGATGGGGACTAGAAAATTATTACAGACAGTCATTTCCTCTTAACCTTCAAAGGCGAACTTGTAGAGTTCACCAGCCAGGTCGTTCACCATGACCCCTTCTCCCTTGGTCTCCCTGAGCCATGCCACCTTGTCTATGAAGTCTGTGACAACGTCATTGATGGCGTTGGTGTAGGCTGAGACATGCTTGGGCTTCAGCATCCGCGGGTTCAGGATACTTCTGATCCGCTGCCACTGAGCACCCATCCTGTAGTATAGACACAAACAGAATCATGCTTTAACATGGAGAAGAGATGCATTGTATAGTACTTTGAAACAAAGAAGAACTGTTTCAGAGAGAACATGCAAAACACCCATAGGTAGGCAAACCCTCATGTGTGCTGTTTTCCATTGTATCTGAGCTCCATTTACATTTAATCTAACATTTCTACCTTAGACAACTTGTTATGTACAGAGGTAGGATCTTCATTTGATCAATCTTTTGTTGCCTAGAATTTTCCCCACCACAGGAAATGCAGATTTGTGATTTAGATAAATTCACTGAAAACCAACACTTTATGCCACTTTACCTGTAATTTCAACTTGTTGTGCCAACTTGTGACAGAGTGATGTACCACTGACATATTGTTGTGTGCAAAAAGTGACACAATCGATTTGAGCTGGATGTGTCAATGGGTTTGTACATGCATAATCTATGACCAGAATAACTATTTTACCTCATTTAGCCACAAAATCCCTAGTTTGAAAGCAACTGTTTTTCTGAAAGCAGTGCTGCGCCATTTTCCTAAAATGTGGTCCCACGTGGGCCAGCCCCTAGCGATTTGAGTTCTAGCCAATGAGCCTTAGCCCTTCGCCATTTGAGTGACAACTAGCAAGATGCACACACAGCAGAGCATGAGAGAGAGCAATGACATGGTGCAGATATTTGCACATATGTGACGTAATACGCTGTTTTTCGGGGACCACTTTTGACTTGTGAGCGCTACTTTCAGAACTACTGACTAAAAAGTATTCAAAAGTACCAGATAATCTCTTTAACCTATTCCCCAAATGGAACACAATCCTTTGCTAGTACAACACTGGTTCAAGCACGACATGATGGATCATGCTGAGGTTTTATGTCCTAGGTTGTGTTTCATGTACAGTCTGGCTCATCTAGGCTCTGTACGCAGCCCATGGTTCAAGTGTTTGTGCTTGTCAAATTCTTGCGCATTGTCTTGTGCATGTTCCTACTACTACACTGATATTTCACTGTGGTGTTGGGACAAGCAACACAGGAATAACTACATACCAGTGGAGTGACATTCATACTCCACAAGACTTGCAACCAGAAGACTCTTCCCAGTCCCCATAACCAAAACAAATTCAAGGCAACGCACAGTAATGAAAAGAGCCATGATAACATTAAACTCCTTGCAATCTCAAATCACTCAAGCAAGCAGCCAAAGCAGCAAAATTTGCTTTAAAAAAACAAGTAAAACAACACATCACAGCGCCTCTGACCTAAATAGCTTGTAGCATCTCCCTCCTGACAATATCTGGTATTTGGGCTGAAGTTCAAGATAAGGTGTGCCCTTGGCATTAGGATATTAGGGCCTGTTCAGAGAAAGTAATTGTAAGCAAAGCCTCAGTAGAGTAAGGATTTCAGTCATGCTCCGTATGATATGATAGTCTGCTCAGCTCACTGACTAGCTGATGTCTTGAGAATCTCTCAGGTTGTTTAAAGAACATTGGTGCAGTGACATTAGGATTTCAGAGCCTGCCTCAGTAGATCAAAGTATTATTGATGTATGGAATGTTAGGCTTAAGGGTATGAAGTGTGTATTCTTATTTTAAATGTAGGTAAGTAGTTCTGTCCTTGAGTTGTTACCTACAGTGCATTTGGAAAGTATTCAGACTCCTTGACTTTTTCCACATTTTGTTACGATACAGCCTTATTCTAAAATGCTTGAAATAGTTTTTTTCCAGTGGGTCAAAAGTTTGCATACACTCAATTAGTATTTGGTAGCATTGCCTTTAAATTGTTTAACTTGGGTCAAACGTTTCGGGTAGCCTTCCACAACCTTCCCATAATAAGTTGGGTGAATTTTGTCCCATTCCTCCTGACAGAGATGGTGTAACTGAGTCAGGTTTGTAGGCCTCCTTGCTCGCACACGCTTTTTCAGTTCTGCCCACAAATTGTCTATGGGATTGAGGTCAAGGCTTTGTGATGGCCACTCCAATACCTTGACTTTGTTGTCCTTAAGCCATTTTGCCACAACTTTGGAAGTATGCTTGGGGTCAATGTCCATTTGGAAGACCCATTTGCGACCAAACTTTAACTTCCTGACTGATGTCTTGAGATGTTGCTTCAATATATCCACATCATTTTCCTTCCACATGATGCCATCTATTTTGTGAAGTGCACCAGTCCCTCCTGCAGCAAAGCACCACCACAACATGATGCTGCCACCCCCGCGCTTCACGGTTGGGATGGTGTTCTTCGGCTTGCAAGCATCCCCCTTTTTCCTCCAAACATAATGATGGTCATTATGGCCAAACAGTTCTATTTTTTGTTTCATCAGACCAGAGGACATTTCTCCAAAAAGTATGATCTTTGTCCCCATGTGCAGTTGCAAACCGTAGTCTGGCTTTTTATTGGTGGTTTGGAGCAGTGGCTTCTTCCTTGCTGAGCGGCCTTTCAGGTTATGTCGATATAGGACTCGTTTTACTGTGGATATGGATACTTTTATACCTGTTTCCTCCAGCATCTTCACCAGGACCTTTGCAGTTGTTCTGGGATTGATTTGCTTTTCGCACCAAAGTATGTTCATCTCTAGGAGACAGAACGCGTCTCCTTCCTGAGCGGTATGACGGCTGCGTGGTCCCATGGTGTTTATACTCGCGTACTATTGTTTGTACAGATGAGCGTGGTACCTTCAGGCATTTGGAAATTGCTCCCAAGGATGAAGCAGACTTGTGAAGGTCTACACATTTTTTTCTGAGGTCTTGGCTGATTTCTTTTGATTTTCCTATGATGTCAAGCAAAGAGGCACTGAGTTTGAAGGTAGACCTTGAAATACATCCACAGGTACACCTCAAATTGACTCAAATGATGTCAATTAGCCTATCAGAAGCTTCTATAGCCATGACATCATTTTCTGGAATTTTCCAAGTTGTTTAACATATGGCTGCAATCCCGCTAACGGGATCGATATGACAACAGCCATTGAAAGTGCAGGGCGCCAAATTCAAAGAGCAGAAATCTCATAATTAAGATTCCTCAGACATACATGTGTTTTATACCATTTTAAAGGTAATCTTGTTGTTAATCCCACCAAAGTGTCTGATTTAAAATATGCTTTTCAGCAAAAGCACTACAAACGATTATGTTAGGTCACACCAAACCACAATAAGCTCAGCCATTTTTCCAGCGAAAGATAGCTTTTACAAAAAGCAGAAATTGCTAATATTAATCACTAACCTTTGATGATCTTCATCAGATGACACTCATAGGACTTCATGTTACACAATACATGCATGTTTTGTTTGATAAAGTTCATATTTATATAAAAACAATCTGAGTTTACATTGGCGTGTTACATTCACTAGTTCCAAAAACATCCAGTGATAGTGCATAGAAAACATCGTTTCAACAGAAATACTCATCATAAATGAATATGATAATACAAGTTATACACATGGAATTATAGATATACCTCTCCTTAATGCAACCGCTGTGTCAGATTTCAAAAAAACTTTACGGAAAAAGCAAACCATGCTATAATCTGTGACGGAGCTCAGAACATTAGTAAAATTAGCTGCCATGTTGGAGTCAACAGAAACCAGAAAATTCATGATAAATGTTTCCTTACCTTTGATGATATTCATCAGAATGCATTCCCAGGAACCTCAGGTCCACAATAAATGCTTGATTTGTTCGATAATGTCCGTTATTTATGTCCAATTAGCTACTTTGGTTAGCGCGTTTGGTAAACAATTCCAAAGTCACAAAGCGCGTCCACTATAACGTGACGAAATGTCCAAAAGTTCCGTAACAGTCTGTAGAAACATGTCAAACGATGTATTGAATCAATCTTTCGAATGTTGTTAACATACATCTTGAATAACGTTCCAACCGGAAAATGACATTGACTTCAGTTGAGCGATGGAACGGAGCTGCCTATCACGTGATTGCTCCCAAGTTGTTCAATGCGTGGTCAGCTCATGGCAGTGGTGACTCATTCCTGTCTCCTTCGGCCCCCCCTTCACATTAGAGTCATCAGACAAAGTTCTATTGACTGTTGACATCTAGTGGAAGCCGTAGGAAGTGAAAACTCATCCATATCTCGCTGTAATTTCAATGAGAGCTTGGTTGAAAATCTGCCACCCTCAGAAAAATCCAAACAGGAAGTGGAACTTCTCAGGTTTTTGCCTGCCATATGAGTTCTGTTATACTCACAGACATACTCACAGACATAATTCAAACAGTTTTAGAAACTTCAGAGTGTTTTCTATCCAATACTAATAATAATATGCAAAGACTGAGGAGCAGGCCGTTTACTCTGGGCACCTCTGTGCACCTTTCATCAAAGCTACTCAATACTGCCCCTGCAGCCATAAGAAGTTAAAGGCACAGTCAACTTAGTGTATGTAAACTTCTGACCCACTGGAATTGTGATACAGTGAATTATAAGTTAAATAATCTGTCTGTAAACAATTGTTGGAAAAATTACTTGTGTCATGCACAAAGTAGATGTCCTAACCGACTTGCCAAAACTATAGTTTGTTAACAAGAAATTTGTGGAGTGGTTGAAAAACGAGTTCTAATGACTCAAGCCTAAGTGTATATAAACTTCCGACTTAACTGTAAATGTAGGAAAGCATGTATAAAAAAAGATGTAGTTCTGTCCTTGTTCTTGTCTATTAATGTTATGTATTATGTCATGTTTTATGTTTTGTTTGGACCCCAGGAAGAGTAGCTGAAGCTTTATGGGATCATAATAAAATACGAAATAATCCTGGCTGTGCAATGACAGTAGCCTGATCATAGATTGTACTGTATAGCCAGCACCTACACTCTTAAAACAAATAGTTCCAAAATGGTTCTTCTGCAGTCCCCATGGGAGAACACTTTTTGGTTCCTGGTAGAACCTCTGTGGAAAGGGTTCTACATGGAACCCAAAAGGTTTCTACCTGAAACCAAAAGCGTTCTACATGGAACCAAAAAGGGTTATTCAAAGGATTCTCCTATTGGGACAGCCAAATAACTTTTTGGTTCTAGATAGCACCTTTTTTTCTATGAGTGTGTGACCCTTGTCATGACCATAGGAGTTGGCACGGCCGCACAAACAGATCTGGGATCAGACTACAATGAAAGGGCCTGAGACTGGGTTTCCACTGTCTACTCACTCTGTGAGGGGCCCATAGGCGTGGTTCCTCAGCTCGCGGTAACTCCTCCAGTGGGGCATGTCCATGCGGGTGGGATGGCGGCCCTCCTGTCTCAACACCTGCTCAATCAGCTCAGCACTGGCCACGTTCACTATCACCAAGGGCCCGTACTTTGACTTCCACAGAGGGCCATAAATCTTGCTGTGTTCAATCTGGGGGAGAGGGGAGAAGAGCATAATTGCAGCGTGAGGCCACAGTAAATGCAAAACAATTTATGGAATGGTTTTGATAAATTAGTGCATGCATGGCACATCTGGCTCTTCTGGAAAGTACAGCAAGACATAATAGTCCAAGATGTGAAGATAATAGGTTGAAAAAGGTATAACTGGCAAGGCTAAATAAGTTCAGGAGTAAAAATGTGCTTAACAAGTCACATAATAAGTTGACTGTGTTTAACATGATTTTTTGAATGACTACCTTATGACTAACTTAAATTAAAAAAATCAGACATTGAATATCCCTTTGAGCATGGTGAAGTTATTAATTACACTTTGGATGGTGCATCAATACACCCAGTCACTAGAAAGATAATGGCGTCCTTCCTAACTCAGTTGCCGGAGATGAAGGAAACCGCTTAGGATTTTCACAATGAGGCCCATGGGGACTTTAAAACAATTACAGAGTTTAATGGCTGTGATAGGAGAAAACTGAGGATGTATCAACAACATTGTAGTTACTCCACAATACTAACCTAAATGACAGAGTGAAAAGAAGGAAGCCTGCAACAAGGCACAAAAGTGAAACTGCAAAGAAAGTAGCAAAGAAATTTGCTTAATGTCCAGAATACAAAGCTGTATGTTTGGGGCAAATCCAACACAACACATCACTGAGTACCACTCTTTGTATTTTAAATCATGGTTTTTTTAGGATAAAAATAAATGGAATAGAGCGAAGCACAGGCAAAATCCTTAAGGAAAACTTGGTTCAGTCTGCTTTCCAATAGACACTGGGAGACAAATTCACTTTTCAGCAGGACAATAACCTAAAACACAAGGCCAAATATAAACTAGAATAACCTATTTAAAAGAGCTTGAAGAATATTTTTTATTGACCCAGGGGTGTGAATACTTATGTAAATTAGATATTTATGTATTTAATTTCCATTAAATTTGCAAATATGTATTTAAAAAAAAAAAATTCTCCCTTATGGGGTATTGTGTGTAGATGGCCTTAATTTAATCCTTAATGTAATTTAATCCTTAATCTTCAAGCATGTCAAATTGATATATACATGTGAAATCTCATGAAATATTGCAATTAAGGATCTTCAGAAATCAGTGATTTGGATAACATTTTGGGCATATTCTTAGAAAAATATTGTGAATAATTTAACATCTTTATACAGTATATCTGGCACATCCGGCTTATTTGGCTGTCTATTCTATATCATCGTGAACATTTATGATTTTATTGGGCATTATACAATTATATTTCATACAGGTATGGTCATGGAAAATGTATCCAATAAGACTCCATTAAATTGTTTGGCGGCCATATTAGAAAAAGGCTTCTCAGGGATTAATGCATGAATCCTGTGGTGGCCCTGTATCTACAAATCTTTTTAAAACCCTATTCTAGCTGTGCGGGTGCAATTTGGTGCTTCTATCACTAAAGTTACAATCCATAAACGTAGCTCTCCCACTACATGGAATTCTATGGCTAAACTTCCAATATTCTATTGTCAAATTACTGCACAATATGGGCTATTTTTAAACAATAGTTGTAGCTGGTGCTTTCAAAGTTGTTTTATTATATATCATTTGAAAGGGATTTCATGAACGTTCAGAACCACTTGTCAAACAAAGTGTAAAATGTATCAGGGTTTCTTTTTTTAAAGCAATTTATACGGGTACATCTGATATGTACCCTAGAGGTCAAAGGTCAAAGTCTATTGACCTGAACATTGCGAAAATATGCCTAATGGATAGCTGTGAATCTAAGATTTCCAATTATATATGATTCAACTGTATACATGATAAATAACTTGTTGTATACTGACGTTGTTTGTCAATGGATAAAATACCTATTGGAAAATGTTATGGGATGGAGGGAGGGATGGAGGGATGAAAGCAATCAAACAAAGCTGCCATTGCTACACTGCTATCACACATTTTCCAACTCTATGGACAAAGAGCTTCAAGAAAATCACTATGAAACATCGTCACACCACCCCAAATCAACCTGACCGAAACCCTGGCACATGGACTAGGAGATTAGACATAATAATACGCAACCAGTGTGGTATGACACTAGCAGCTAGGTTTCGCAATGCACTGTAATAACACTGTACAGTACTTACTTGCATTTGATGTGTTGTCTGAAAATACCCTTTCCCGAAAAGCCAATATAAAGATCTCAGAAAGCTAGGCCCATCCAAATCATCCATAGTTTTCTGCTTATTGTTGTCCCCCACGATAGTGGTAGTGGTCGAGGCATCGCGCCGCCTGTCACTAATGTAGGTTAACGTCGGTGTCACTCTTTTAATCCCGTTCCTATTCTCCTGTGTACAAACACGCAGTCCGATCTGTAATAAAGATCTGCTAAACATGTTGACGCATCAAT
Source organism: Salvelinus fontinalis (assembly GCF_029448725.1). Classification (NCBI taxonomy): domain Eukaryota; kingdom Metazoa; phylum Chordata; class Actinopteri; order Salmoniformes; family Salmonidae; genus Salvelinus; species Salvelinus fontinalis. Next base: position 30,158,364 of record NC_074687.1, on the reverse strand, counting down.
TGTCCTTCCGACTGCTGGAAAGTGTAGTCTGTTATTCTTATCCGTACGACTGAGCTCTCTCATGCCTATTATAATGGCCACTTGTTTTTATCTACTGAGTGAGAGCGCAGCAAGCCATCCAACTGCCACTGTTGTCCTAGTTTTTCAGAACGCTAGTGAACTTTGATACCGTTTATTGTCGGCTATCCATGTGAACTCCCCTTTACCGCCAGAGGAAACCTTTCCCTACAATCCAAGGTTACAGTCAGTGGCTAGAGCTCTATAAATCATCAAAGGGGCTTTAGTTTTTTTTTAGATACCCCTACCAGAGGTAGAACAAAGCACAATCATGTTTTTTCACATCTCTAATGTCTCCCATTTATGAAATGGATGATTGTGAAAAAATATTTAACTGAAAAAGTGTTTAAATTGATAGATACTGTGACACCTCATACCCTCCAACCGTGAGACACAAAGAGACACATAAACTCATATAACCCAATATCAGAAGCTCTGATATTTCTAACATTTGTAATACAAGTAGTCAATACACAAACAAACAGCTTTAGAGTATCTTAATGCATCTTGAAAATTGTCACGACTTCCACGAAGTCGGCCCCTCTACTTGTTCGGGTGGTGTTCGGCGGTCGACGTCACCGGCTTTCTAGTCACCACCGATCCATGTGTCATTTTCGTTTTGTTTTGTCTGTATTACACACACCTGGTTTCAATTCCCATATCATGTTCCTTATTTAACCCTCTGCCATACCTTTCTGTTCTGTCCGTGATTGTTGGTGTCTTAGTGGTTGTTGTAGGTGTTAGTTTGTATGTATTTTCCTTACTTGTTTGTTTTATTGAGTAAACTCAGTTGTTTTGCTCTAACCTGTGTCCTGCGCCTGACTCCGCTACATCTCTGCACCCAATCGCTGACAGAATCACGGACCTTTCAAATGGAGTCAGCAGGTGCAGCCAGCCCTTCTCTCCCAGTAGAGGAGCGCGTCCAGCAGCACGCGACCATGTTACAAAGTCTCGGGACAGCCATGGATCGCGTGCTGCAAACAATGGACAGATGGGAGAGAGGAGGCTTTCCTGTAAATCCTACATCATCACCTCCGCCCGCACCTCAACCTACACCAATGTCCACCCCTCCGTTGTCAGGACCCAGTGTGATTCGGCTCTTGCTCCCGGGAGCGTATGACGGAGCAGCTGCCAGGTGCCAGGGGTTCCTACTCCAGCTGGAGCTCTACCTGGCAGCTGTTCAGCCGGCCCCTTCGGGACGCGAGAGAGTGAGCGCCCTCATCTCCTGCCTGACTGGAAAAGCCCTGGAGTGGGGCAACGCCATCTGGGGAAGGGAAGGCCCGACTCTGGATGACTACGAGGACTTCTCCGGCCGCTTCCGGGCAGTTTTTGATCATCCACATGAAGGGAGAGCGGCAGGAGAGCGATTGTTCCATCTGAGACAGGGGATGAGGAGCGCTCAGGAGTTCGCACTAGACTGCTGGTGCGGGATGGAATGAGCGGGCCCTGATCGACCACTACAGGTGTAGTTTACGAGAGGACGTTCGTAGGGAGCTAGCCTGCAGGGACACCACTCTCAACCTGGACCAGCTGGTGGACTTGTCTATCCGGCTGGATAACCTGTTGGCCTCCCGCGGACGTCTGGATCGGGATCCGTCCGTTCCATTTCCCAGCACCTTGGATCCAACACCGATGGAGTTGGGATGGGCTGCTATGAGGGGGGCCGGAGGGGGGACCATTCCCTGCACCAGTTGTGGCAGCAGAGGGCACACTGCTGGTCGGTGCTGGGGTGGTTCTCCAGGAAGTCGAGGTAGCAGGCAGGGCACTGGCGGGTCATCCCAGGTGAGTAGGCACACAAGTCACCCAGAGCCCCCTGTTGCACACATGTGGTTACCTATAGAATTTCCTGAGTTTTCCCCCCATTCCCAGCATAAGGCGCTAGTAGATTCAGGCGCAGCTGGGAACTTTATTGACCGCTCCTTGGCACATAGATTAGGGATCCCTATTGTTCCTGTTGATGTTCACTACCCTGTACATGCCTTAGGTAGTCGTCCTTTGGGGTCGGGGCTAATTAGGGAGGTCACAGCTCCCATTACTATGATAACGCAGGGGGGTCACGAGGAGAGATTTAGTCTCTTCTTGATCGACTCTCCTGCGTTTCCTGTTGTGTTGGGCCTTCCCCGGTTGGCCTCTCATGATCCTATTATTTCGTGGCAACAGAGGGCTCTCAAGGGATGGTTCTGTCAGTGTTCAGGGAGGTGTGTAGGTGTTTCCTTAGGTGCCACTACGGTGGAAAGTCCAAACCAGGTTTCCACCATGCACATTCCCCCCGAATATGCCGATTTGGCACTCGCCTTCTGTAAAAAGAAGGCGACTCAATTACCACCCCATCGACAGGGGGATTGTGCGATAAATCTCCAAGTAGGCGCTGCACTTCCCAGGAGTCACGTGTATCCTCTGTCACAGGAGGAGACGGCGGCTATGGAAACATATGTTGCCGAATCTCTGGGACAGGGATACATTCGGCCTTCCACTTCACCTGTCTCCTCGAGTTTCTTTTTGTGAAGAAAAAGGATGGAGGTTTACGCCCGTGTATTGACTATCGAGGTTTAAATCAGATTACGGTAAAATACAGTTACCCGCTACCTCTCATCGCCAGTATGACAGAGTCATTGCACGGGGCGCGCTCCTTCACAAAATTGGACCTCAGGAGCGCTTACAACCTGGTGCGTATCTGGGGAGAGGATGAGTGGAAGACAGCATTTAGTACCACTTCTGGGCACTATGAGTACCTCGTCATGCTGTATGGGTTAATGAATGCTCCATCTGTCTTCCAATCCTTTGTGGATGAGATTTTCAGGGTGTAGTGGTGTATATAGATGACATTTTAATATACTCCACTACCCGCGCCGAGCATGTGTCCCTTGTGCGCAGGGTGCTTGGTCGACTGTTGGGGCATGGCCTATACGTCAAGGCGGAGAAATGTCTGTTCTTCCAACAGTCCGTCTCCTTCCTAGTGTACCGCTTTTCCGCGTCAGGGGTGGAGATGGAAAATGACCGCATTTCAGCCATGAGTAATTGGCCGACTCCAACCACGGTAAAGGAGGTGCAGCGGTTCTTAGGGTTTGCCAACTATTACCGGAGGTTTATCCGGGGCTTTGGTCAGGTAGCGGCTCCCATTACCTCCTTGCTGAAGGGGGGACCGGTGCGACTACAGTGGTCAGCTGGGGCGGACAGGGCTTTTGATCACCTGAAGGCTCTGTTTACCTCGACTCCCGTACTGGCTCATCCTGATCCCTCTTTGGCATTCATAGTAGAGGTGGACGCGTCTGAGGCTGCGATAGGAGCTGTGCTGTCTCAGCGCTCGGGTACGCCACCGAAGCTCCGCCCCTGTGCTTTCTTTTCGAAGAAGCTCAGCCCGGCGGAGCGAAACTATGATGTGGGGGACCGAGAGCTGTTGGCTGTTAAGGCTCTGAAGTCGGGGAGGCATTGGCTTGAGGGGGCTAAACACCCTTTCCTCATTTGGACTGACCACCGCAATCTGGAGTACATCCGGTGCGGCGAGGAGAATGAACCCTCGCCAGGCAAGGTGGGCCATGTTTTTCACCCGCTTTATTTTCACCCTATCCTACAAACCAGGTTCCCAGAACGTTAAGGCAGACGCACTGTCCCAGCTGTATGATACAGAGGAACGGTCCACAGATCCCACTCCCATAATTCCAGTTTCTCGCCTGGTGGTATGGGAGGTGGACGCGGACATCGAGCAGGCGTCACGTGCAGAGCCCACTCCCCCTGAGTGTCCAGCTGGGCGTCTGTACGTTCCGTTTGATGTCCGCGATCGTTTGATCTGTTGGGCTCACACGTCACCCTCCTCTGGTCATCCTGGCATCGGTCGGACAGTGCGCTGCCTTGCTGGGAAGTACTGGTGGCCCACTTTAGCTAAGGACGTGAGGGTTTATGTTTCCTCCTGTTCGGTATGTGCACAGTGCAAGGCATCTAGACATCTGCCCAGAGGGAAATTACAACCCCTTCCCGTTCCACAACGACCGTGGTCACACCTATCGGTGGATTTCGTGACGGATCTTCCCCCGTCGCAGGGTAACACCAGGATCCTGTACGTTGTGGATCGGTTTTCTAAGTCCTGCCGTCTCCTCAACCAGGATGGGGGTAGGTTTCTGCGGTCCTATTGCCAGGACCGGCCGGGGGAGTGGGCGGTTTACATCCCCTGGGCGAAGATGGCTCAAAACTCCCTCCGCCACTCCTCTACCAACCTATCACCGTTTCCGTGTGCTGGGTTATCAGCCGGTCCTGGCACCATGGCATCAGAGCCAGATCGAGGCTCCTGCGGTGGATGAATGGTTTCGGCACTCGGAGGAGACATGGAACGCTGCCCATGTGCGGCTACAACGGGCCGTCAGGAGGCAAAAGGCGAGTGCCGACCGCCACCGCAGTGATCGCGTCTGGCTCTCGGCCCTTCACCTGCCCCTTCACCTGCCCTGCCGGAAGCTGGGTCCACGGTTTGTGGGGCCATTTAAAGTCCTGAGGAGACTGAACGAGGTTTGTTATAGGTTACAACTCCTCCCTGATTATCGTATTATGTTCCATGTGTCTCTCCTCAGGCCGGTGGTGGCTGGTCCGCTCCAGCAGTCTGAGGTGCGGGAGGTTCCTCCGCCCCCTCTGGACATCGAGGGGGTCCCGGCGTATACCGTACGAGCCATCATGGACTCAAGGCGTCGGGCGAGGGGTCTTCAGTACCTCATGGAGTGGGAGGGGTACGGCCCGGAGGAGAGATGCTGGGTACCGTTGGAGGACATCCTAGATCATTCATTGCTACAGGAGTTTCACCATCTCCACCCGGATCGCCCTGCGTCCCGTCCTCCGGGTCGTCCCCGAGGCCGGTGTTGGCACGCTGCTGGAGCCGCGCATCAAGAGGGAGGTACTGTCACGACTTCCGCCGAAGTCGGCCCCTCTCCTTGTTCAGGTGGTGTTCGGCGGTCGACGTCACCGGCTTTCTAGTCACCACTGATCCATGTTTCATTTTCGTTCTGTTTTGTCTGTATTACACACACCTGGTTTCAATTCCCATATGATGTTCCTTATTTAACCCTCTGGCATACCTTTCTGTTCTGTCCGTGATTGTTGGTGTCTTAGTGGTTGTTGTAGGTGTTAGTTTGTATGTATTTTCCTTATTGGAATATTGCTTGTTTGTTTTATTGAGTAAACTCAGTTGTTTTGCTCTAACCCGTGTCCTGCGCCTGACTCCGCTACATCTCTGCACCAATCGCTGACAGAAATATAGACCTGTAAACACAGAGATACAATAGGTTGAAATATCTACCATGAACAGGCTATTGTTTTAAGAATGTGCAAAAATGTCCAATTAAGCATTTCAAAAACACTCCCCCATCTACTCACAATACCCTATAAGTTGTGGTTATACATTTTTGCAAATTTTATGAAAATGAAATACAGCAATATCTCATTTATATAAGTATTCACACCCCTGAGTCAATACATGTGTCACGGGTTCCTCTGGAACTTTCATTACGCACACCTGTCCCCTAGTCCCACTGATTAGTACTTGTATAAGTGTTCCCTTTGTTCACCATGGTGCTGTCAATTATTGTCCGTTTGTGCGTGTGAGTACCTGTGATGTGTGTTTTGGGCATTCGTGCCCTTGTGGATTGCGCAGATGATTACGTGTCTCGTCCCATGCGTTAATCATTGTGCGCGTGTTTATTCATTTGAGGTACTCCTCGTTCTTTTGTTTGGGTTTCAACCCTGTGTTTTTGTTATGTTTGCTTGGTCTTCGTCCCCGTGTCTTTACACGGTACGCCGTAATTTGTGTACAATTTTTTTTTAACTATTACGCATTCCTGCGCCTGTCTCCCGAATAATTTATACCAGCGTGACAACATGTTTTAATCACCTTTGGCAGCAATTACAGATGTGAGTTTTCTGGGTAAATCTCTAAGAGTTTTGCACACCTGGATTCTACAACATTTGCACATTGTTCTTAAAAATTCTTCTAGCTCGTTCAAGTTGGTTGTTGATAATTGTTCAACAGCCATTTTCAAGTCTCGGCATACAGTTGAAGTTGGAAGTTTACATACACCTTAGCCAAATGCATTTAAGCTCAGTTTTCACAATTCCTGACATTTAATCAAAGTAAAAATTCCCGGTCTTATGTCAGTTAGGATCACCACTTTATTTTAAGAATGTGAAATGTCAGAATAATAGTCGAGAAAATACTTTATTTCAGCTTTTACAGTTGAAGTCGGAAGGTTACAGACACTTAGCTTGGAGTCATTAAAACTCGTTTTTCAACCACTCCACAAATCTCTTGTTAACAAACTATAGTTTAGGCAAGTCGGTTAGGACATCTTCTTTGTGCATGACAAAAGTAATTATTCCAACAATTGTTTACCGACAGATTATTTCACTTAGAATTCACTGTATCAGGCCTCCCGGGTGGCGCAGTGGTCTAGGGCACTGCATCGCAGTGCTAGCTGCGCCACCAGAGTCTCTGGGTTCGCGCCCAGGCTCTGTCGCAGCCGGCCGCGACCGAGAGGTCCGTAGGGCAACACACAATTGGCCTTGCGTCGTCCGGATTAGGGAGGGTTTGGCCAGTAGGGATATCCTTGTCTCATCGCGCTCCAGCGACTCCTGTGGCGGGCCGGGCACAGTGCGCGCTAACCAAGGGGGCCAGGTGCACGGTGTTTCCTCCGACACATTGGTGCGGCTGGCTTCCGGGTTGGAGGCGCGCTGTGTTAAGAAGCAGTGCGGCTTGGTTGGGTTGTGCTTCGGAGGACGCATAGCTTTCGACCTTCGTATCTCCCGAGCCCGTACGGGAGTTGTAGCGATGAGACAAGATAGTAATTACTAGCGATTGGATACCACGAAAAATTGGGGAGAAAAGGGGATAAAATTAAATTTTAAAAAAGAATTCACTGTATCACAATTCCAGTGGGTCAGAAGATTACATACACTAAGTTGACTGTGCCTTTAAACAACTTGGAAAATTCCAGAAAATGATGTCCTGGCTGTAGAAGCTTCTGGTAGCCTAATTGACATCATTTCAGTCAATTGGAGGTGTACCTGTGGATGTATTTCAAGGCCTAACCTCAAACTCAGTGTCTTTTTGCTTGACATCATGGGAAAATCAAAAGAAATCAGCCAAGACCTCAGAAAACAAATTGGAGACCTCCACAAGTCTGGTTCATCCTTGGGAGCAATTTCCAAATGTCTGAAAGTACCTCGTTCATCTGTACAAACAATAGTACGCAAGTATAAACACCATGGAACCACGCAGCCGTCATACCGCTCAAGAAGGAGACGCGTTCTGTCTCCTAGAGATGACCGTACTTTGGTACGAAAAGTGCAAATCAACCCCAGAACAGCAGCAAAGGACCTTGTGAAGATGCTGGAGGAAACAGGTACAAAAGTATCTTTATCCACAGTAAAACGAGTCCTATATCGACATAACCTGAAACGCTGCACAGCAAGGAAGAAGCCACTGCTCCAAAACCGCCATTAAAAAGCCAGACTACAGTTTGCAACTGCACATGGGGACAAATATCATACTTTTTGGAGAACTTTCCTCTGGTCTGATGAAACAAAAATAGAACTGTTTGGCCATAACAACCATCGTTATGTTTGGAGGAAAAAGGGGGTGGCTTGCAAGCCAAAGAACACCATCCCAACCATGAATCACAGGGGTGGCAGCATTATGATGTGGGGGTGCTTTGCTGCAGGAGGGACTGGTGCACTACACAAAATAGATAGCTTCATGGGGCAGGATATTACGTGGATATATTGAAGCAACATCTCAAGACATCAGTCAGGAAGTTAAAGCTTGGTCGCAAATGGGTCTTCCAAATGGACATTGACCCCAAGCAAACTTCCAAAGTTGTGACAAAATGGCTTAAGGACAACAAAGTCAAGGTATTGGAGTGGCCATCACAAAGCCCTGACCTCAATCCTATAGAAAATGTGTGGGCAGAACTGAAAAAGCGTGTGCGAGCAAGGAGGCCTACAAACCTGACTCAGTTACACCAGCTCTGTCAGGAGGAATGGGCCAAAATTCACCCAACTTATTGTGGGAAGCTTGTGGAAGGCTACCCGAAACGTTTGACCCAAGTTAAACAATTTAAAGGCAATGCTACTAAATACTAATTGAGTGTATGTAAACTTCTGACCCACTGGGAATGTGATGAAAGAAATAAAAGCTCAAATAAATCATTCTTTCTACTATTATTCTGACATTTCACATTCTTAAAATAAAATGATGATCCTAACTGACCTAAAACAATTTTTACTAGGATTAAATGCCAGGAATTGTGAAAAACTGAGTTTAAATGTATTTGGCTAAGGTGTATGTAAACTTCTGACTTCAACTGTATATAAAACATTATTAGGCAGCTCAAATCTTATAGCATGTCAATTGTAAATGTTCATAGCATGACATTTGAAAATGAAATCTATGATGTGAGCTTTCTAACAATGTAACAATGTTCTAACAATTACAACCTACTGTTCATGGCACTCTCATGAAGATATGTTTTATATGCCCATCCACATAACATTGACGTTCAACGGGTGGCACCCTTTTCCCTATATAGTGCACTACTTATTAATACACTACATAAGCAATAGGGTGTCATTTGGGGCGCAAATATAATTTTTTTCTTTAAGTGTGTTTCACAGGAGAGGATGTAAGTCAGACAGTCAGACAGAGAGACAGACAGACAGGGGGTCTAGATCAAGTGAAATTAAGTTCAGGTCTGAGGCCAAAATGGATACATAGTGTGGTCCCTCTGTCAAAATGGCCTCATTGACTTATTGCATTTGACATGGGCGATTGCTGCTTCTCATGACCAGGGCCATGCACAGACATGCTCAAAATAACAAAGGACAAATGTCAGATCCAACTTAAAATGTGGATGCCTGCCCGGCACCCTGCCCGCCACCTACAGCCAGTGGCCACTGCATGCAAGTCAAACGAGTGTGCTCTTGGGGCGGAGAAGGGTATTCAAGAGCTTATGAAAGTATCTAGCTTGATGTGCAATTCGTTACATTTAAAATGAAAAGAGACTCTAAATAAAAATGTAAAAGTACGTAATAACATTTGTAAAAATCCATGGAGCTGCGAGGGCACTTTCATAGGAGGGCAAAAGGCAGGTGCTCAGGCACTGGTTGAGCCCCAGTGGCAGCCACTGATTGGCTGAAAACTGGACTTTTCTTTGAGAAGATATATCAAGTGATCTGTGCATTTGAACAACAGCATAAATACACCTACTTCAACCGAATGACCGCTGCTGCACATGCTGCCACTGTTTTGAACAGATTAGATTATACTATTTAGAATGAGCAGCTAGCTCACGTCACAAACGAATAAGTGCACCAGGAAGAACACAACAAGCATTATTTATCTGGGGATATCTAGCTAACATAATGTCACAAAGCATGATGCACTAGCCAGGTAACTTTCATTCTGAAATAACTTCATATTTCTGAGTTAATCAGATATTAGTTTAGAAAGACTTGAAATTGGCCTGGGAGCTAACTACCTAGCAAGTTACTAGCAGCTATAGCTAGCTAGCTGCGTATCAAAGTTAGATAACTAGTTAATTTGACCAAAAAATTTACCAAACTATTTCTCAATGCTTCTCAAAATGACTGTAGCTGGCTAATTCATTTGATTATGCTTTGTGACACACAGTTTTATACTGTTTTAGTCCACACAACATGTTGCCCTGTCACTTACAGTAGAACCTGATGAACAACATGGGAACAAATTTAATTGGTCATGCTTTTTTGTGTTACAAGATCCGCTATGAGAATGTTCTAGCTAGTGTCCTTCGACACTTGTTGGATGTAGTTTTCCAGTTTATCAGGCCCCAGGCTACCATGACTGTTATGATTATTTATTTACTTGTTAATTACAATTAGCTTTTTGCTTTAGGGCCATCTGTACCTGATAGAGCAGATCTAGTCTCACATGTAAGCCGTCTGATGCAAGAGAATCATTGGGAGGGAGACTAGAGCAGAACCAGAAGTTCTGACTGAACAGACGCACATTTGAGGGCCCCAGAATGGTCCATTTACTTTTTGTTGTTATAATTTATGCTATTTATGCTCCTGCGAATTCATTGGGTCAATTCGCCCTCATAGCAAATAGGTGGTAAAACAATCGATGTTCGCATGCGCCCACGGAGGTAGAGCTGCTTCTGCTGGCAGTTACTGAGGGGCAGAGTAGTAACTGAACAGCTTGTTTTGAACAATATATTTTTGAAACATGAAAATGTACACATTTACCACACTTTTATGAAGATTTAAAACATAATCCATGAATTATATATATTTTATTTACACTGAACAAAAATATAAGTGCAACATGTAAAGTGTTGGTCTTATGTTTCATGAGCTGAAATAAGATCCCAGAAATGTTTCATACGCACAAAAATATTATTTATCTCAAATTACATCCCTGTTAGTGAGCATTTCTCATTTGCCAAGATAATCCATCCACCTGACAGGTGTGGCATATCAAGAAGCTGGCCTACATACTCACCAGAAATGTCACCCATTGAGAATGTTTGGGATGCTCTGGATCGACATGATAGTGTGTTCCGGTTCCCACCAATATCCAGCAACTTCGCACAGACATTGAAGAGGAGTGGGACAACATTCCACAGGCCACAATCAACAGCCTAATCAGCTCTATGCGAAGATGTGTCGCGCTGCCTGAGGCAAATGGTGGTCACACCAGATACTGACTGGTTTTCTGATCCACGCCTTACCTTTTTTGAATGTATCTGTGACCAACAGATGCATATCTGTATTCCCAGTTAAGTGAAATCCATAGATTAGACCTAATTCATGTATTTCAATTGACTTATTTACTTATATGAACTTATATGTTACATTTATATTTTTGTTCAGTATAATTAAACATATATATTTTTTGGACTAGTCAAAGTGGGGCGCTGCCCCTAATGCCCTAATGTGAGGGCCACAGCTGTTGAACCCTATCTGTGTGTAACTAACTTCACATAGCCCCCCAGAAAAAAGGCACATGGACACCCAAACTTCAGGTTGACTCGGTTTTTATCTACAGTAAAAGATATTAAACAGTGATGACAGGCATTGACAGGACAGTCACAGCCACACGTTCACTGCTCTCGGAATATCTCTCAGACTCAATACACAAAGTGATCGTATAGTATGCGTTTTGTTCAGAAAATAACAAAAATACATGAATGCATACCTGCAGGGAAAGATATCAAACAATGATGACAGGCTTTGACAGGACGGTCACAGCCACACGTTCACTGGTTAGGTAGGACACAATATATATTTTAGATAGGAACAACAGTAGTGATACATACTCTCAATCTTAAGTGATATTAATCCATAAATACAGAGCACAAGTAAAACCCTTTTTATATAAACCTTTTAAGGTAGTAAGAAAATAAACATTCACTTAATATTTCAATAAACCACCTGCTAGCAAATCACCTGCTAGCAATAGCTAGAGTGACATTGTAGTGCAGTGACCAACGGTGCTAATTAACGCGTCAATCACACGGCTAGCTAAGCCAGCAAAAACTTGGTTAATTTGCCGAAATATGTCTTAAATACATTAACGGCAAAATAAATATATACATAGTCACATTTGTTATTGACTTCAGGATATATGAACCTGTTTTCCAAAGACACTATTGTGTTATACAGTTTTTAACAGTTTTTATATACAGAGGAAGGAGACACAAAACTGCACTCAGAATATCTCTCTCACACTGAAGAGCAGGCAGACCAACTTCCCAAATAGAGGAGAAGGACTCAAAACCCACTAGTTGTTCTTTCAAAGAAAATAATACAAAAATGGTAAGTCTGAAGACCTCTCGTATTGCCAACCTTACTACAATGGCAGCAAATATTCGTAGGAATTCAGCAACACATAATGAAAGGACACTTTATTTATGGTGAATGGTTTTATGCAGCGTTCTTTGATGTCTACATTGCGCACGAGGTTGATGGAAACTCTACATTTTCACATGTGCACTTGCCTGCTCATGTCGCGAGGTGGTGTCTTTGTTAAGTTACCTATCTTTCAAGCCATAGTAGGAGAAGCGTTCACAGAACTCATTCACCACTATAAAGGAGATGCTGACAGGGTAGTTGGTCCCACATAGTTTCTGAGAAGAAAGGAGAAAGAGAGACAGGGACAGAGAGAGGGGAGAAGGGAGATAGAAAGAGAGCGAGAGAGAAAATTAGAGAGAGCGAGGGAGAGAAAAAAGAGAGAGGGTACATAAAGACTGTATGCACAGTTCACTGGAGTAGCCAATATCCATTCTAACTACAATCAGTTAAACAATACAATTACGACATTGTCCATTCATGGTACAAAGAAATGACAAGTACTACTAAGGTCTGAAGAAGAAAAAATTCAAGTTGAAATGTTGCTCAACTAAGAAACCCAGAAAACTAAGATGCCACTTTCCAAGAATCATCCAATCGATATCCATTGTGCCTGTTCAAGGCACTTTCCAAAGACAGGACCATGGATATAGTGCAATGAAACATGAAAGTAGAGAAATGTAAAAAATTACCGGTGATTTGCTTGTCTTTCCATTTTCTTGAATTTTCAACTCATGTTCTGTAAGGAAATCACAAAAGAATTTAACATTGGAAATATACTGTATCTACATTTAAAGTAACTTTCCAGTGTTTCCAGATTTCTATGAAATAAGACCTATAATTAATTACAATATGAGTGAAATCGTTTTCCTTACAACAACATTATTTGAGTATGAGTTAACAGAATATGAACTTTTAAAAGTGATATTTTCACCCGACAGTTGCTTTAAGCATAATCTCTAATAAATGCAGGCCTTCTGTCAAATGCAATGAAATCCAACCCGTATTGCAGTATTCACGCAGTGGCAAATACTAGTCAATTAGGTGCATCATTTCTGGGAATTGCTATATTGACTATTAATAAAAAATCTCTAAGCTCTATGGCCTATGAGAAGAGAGTGGTTTATGGTGATAGGGAAAATTAATACAAACGCTCCGATGATGCGCCTGTTGACTCAGTTCCATTGCAAATAGACAGATGTGATTGAAAACATACTCAGAAGTTTTGCAGTGAAAACCAAACACTAAATGCAAAGTTACAAATTACACATATTTCAGCATTTCTATAAATCGAGCACATGTTACACATTTGCTTACGTCCATCCATCTTGTCAAGCATTGGCATGCATAACGACAGTCATTCACCATTTGCCACTCTACCAAAAACTGAAAACTATTGATAACAAAGTTTGTGTGTAAAACTATTTCCTTCAAATATGCATGGACCATGGATCAAATAAAAAGACATGCATTACCCTTTCGTTTCTGCATTTCTTCCGTTTTTTTCTGGAGTGTTTTTGGCACGCTAGCGTCGCATCGGTCGGTGGCTCTCTTGACGTGCGTCCAAGTCCGTTCCTCTCTTGTCTGTGAATCGGAGCGCACTGCGCAGTAATGGAAAACGCAGCTCTCTTATAACATATGTTCAACCCGTTAGTTAATATTCGACTCCAGATCCATGAATTTGTGACTTCAAGGGCTGTTCAGTACAGATCTGCTACTGTCAGTAGAATAGCAGATCTTACTTTACTTTCATATAGCCCAGCAGAGTCTGGACTGTGTGGGAACCTGCCTGTGAACCAGATTCTGGATGCACAATAGAGTTCTTGTATGGGTTCTTGAACCCGCAAACCTGAGCATGGAATGCCTGTTGAAATTGGCCTGAAGTGATCATAGCCTGTGAGTTCCTTGAGTCCCACTGGTGGATAGTAGACTAACAGTAGTGTTTGCTCACGCAAAATAGGGGAGGCTAAGCCTACCTTTTGATAAGAAAATGATTGACACAAAGTTTAGAGAACATTTATCCCTCATCATTTTCTTATCAAATCATTTGTCTGCCTATTTAACTGATGGCTTGATGTGAATTCATACTTCTTAACTTGTAACTTCGTTAGTCTACTCTGACGAAGTCCATGCTGCTGAAACGCGTCAGAGTTTTTACATAATTGTTCCATTACATACTGTAAAAATGAAGGCATTTGCATTGTATGAAGAGTGCTTCTGGTCCTCCTTGTTTTTTGAATACCTTATGAATTGGACAACTTCCATATGTTCTGGCACTTTTGAGACATTTTTGGACAAGTTATAGGGTTTTGTTATCATGCATTTTTTATTTATTTCTCATGGAGAGTGCTATTGTTGAAGTGAATGAATAAAGCAAATCGTTCGCACAAAAAAGTTTTCATGTAGTTCATCTCTAGTATTTCCTGATTTCCACACACAGGTGTAGGATCTTAATTTGACCTGTATTGTTACAGCAAAATAATCATGCAGAAACAAGATTTCAATATAATGTTGCTTGATCAGGGGTTAGGCTTTTAGCTGGCCGAAAGTAGGCTACATGAAGCATGCAATACTGTTAATATAACCATGTTAGTGTGGGTTTTCAGTGAATGTATGTAAATCGCAAAGCTCATCTGCATTCCCTGCAGGACAATTCTCAGCAACAAAATAGTGGATTGTAAAACTCAATAGAAAATACAGTACTATTAGCATATAACTCTTTCCCCCATGAAACCCCTACCGTGCTGTTTGGTTGTATTTGCCATGTCAATAGTCTCCAATTGTAAATAAATGAATGGTCAGCATGTCACATTTACATTCTTTTTAGATGTGCTATGATGTTCCACCCTGGTGCCAGTGACCATCCCCTATGCATGAGCACCACAGGCGGCAGTAGAAGCACTGACTACATAACAGCATGACTTTTTAATTGGTTGTTGAATGCGTGTGCTGAGAGAAAGAGTTCATTTTATTTATTTGTTTAACCATTATTTAATTAGGCAAGTCGGTTAAGAACAAATTCTTATTTACAATGACGGCCTACACCGGCCAAACCCGGACAACGCAGGACCAATTGTGCGCCGCTCTATGGGACTCCCAATCACGGCTGGTTGTGATACAGCCCAGATTCGAACCAGAGTTGGTGTATAAAGTCAGGCGCAGGAGAGCAGAGATGAGTGAAACAACACACTTACTCAACAGCACAAAGTAAACAATTTACAAAGTGCGAAAAGAACGGTTGCCACAAAGCATGGGTGATAAACAGCACCCGGTACAAACCAGCCGTAATATACCGACCTGAACAAATAACAATCACACACAAAGACATGGGGGAGGGTTAAATACATGACCAGTAATTGGGAAATGAAAACAAGGTGTGTGGGAAAACGAGACAAAACAAATGGAAAATTAAAAATGGATCGTCGATGGCTAGAAGAACGGTGACGTCGACCGCCGAACACCACCCGAACAAGAAGAGGCATCAACTTCGGCCGAAGTCGTGACAATGAGAACTTGTTCTCAACTGGCCTACCTGATTAAATGAAGGTGAAATAAATAAAAAATAATTATGTAACATTTTAAATGTTATACTACATTTTTTAATCGCTAACAATATAATATTTTAAACATTGTTATTCTCTTGAAACGTTTTGTGTGTATTGTTTGCTGTTATGTCTGATTGTTTTGTTTAATTTGCTTTGTTGGTTTTTGGTGTTGTTGTTTGGGCAATATATACTGAAGAAAAATATAAACACAACATGCAACAATTTCTACGATTTTAAAGAGTTACAGTTAATATAGAGAAATCCGGCAATTTAAATGAATTCATTAGGCCCTAATCTATGGATTTCACATGACTGGCAATACAGATATGCATCTGAGGGGCGTGGATCAGAAAAGCAGTCAGTATCTGCTGTGACCACCATTTGCCTCATGCAGCATGACACCTCCTTCACATAGAGTTGATCAGGATGTTGATTGTGGCCTGTGGAATGTTGTCCCACTCCTCTTCAATGGCTGTGCGAAGTTTCTGGATATTGGCGGACCTGGAACACGCTGTCGTACATGTAGATCCAGAGCATCCCAAACATGCTCAATTGTTGACATGTTTGGTGAGTATGCAGGGCATGGGAGAACATTTTCAGCTTCCAGAAATTGTGAAAGGATCCTTGCGACATGGGACCGTGCATTATCATGCTGAAACATGAGGTGATGGCGGCGGATGAATGGCACAACAATGGGAATCAGGATCTCGTCACGGTATCTCTGTGCATTCAAATTTCCATCGATAAAACACAATTGTGTTCGTTGTCTGTAGCCTGCCCACACGATAACCCCACCGCCACAACTGGGGGCACTCTGTTCACAACGTTGACATCAGCACACCGCTTGCCCACATGATGTCATAAACATGGTCTGCGGTTGTAAGGCTGATTGGACGTACTGCCACATTTTTTAAATTACGTTGGAGGGGGTACACCTTTCTTTTATTCCTTTATGATATTCGAATGAGGACAGAAACTGCACCATTTGGCTTGATGGTTATCTAGGGATGAGGATGCACTTGAAGCTATGCTGTTTGAAGGGGAGATTAACAGCCAGATCATTGAGTGAGTGGAGGACTATAAATACCTAGGAACGAACCATCATTCACAACAAGCTCTCCTTCAAAAGGAACACCAAACAGATTCACTCTAAATGTCAACAATGGCTGTTCTTTTTACAGAAATCTAGGCAGTTTAATGTACACCCTTCCATCCTCCAAGCATTTTATAAATGCTTTATAGAATCCACCCTAGCGTTTAATATTGTGCGGTGGTTTGGTGCTCTATGAAACACTAGTTAGAGCCCATTGTAATAAAAAACAGTGGGAAGGTCATTGGAGAAAGCCAGAAACCCCTTAGTGACATCTATAAAAAAAACAAGGAAGAAGGGGGAACAAATAGCCTTGAACATTATGCACATACTCCATGACCAGTACAGTCCCTTACCCTCCGGACGCAGATATATGACCAGTACAGTCCCTTACCCTCCGGACGCAGATATACTGTAGATCTGTCATACAATTCTAAGAGAGCAGCTTCTCGTTTTAATAGATTTGTTTATATATAGCCTGTGATTGCATAGATTGCTTCTAATCTAATCTGTTATACTGTTAATGTTTTTGTGTTCCATTTTGCTATGTTGTTGTGTCTTGTATGCATCACCCCGTCACCGCTCATGAAGTTCCCTCTTAGGGAATAAATGTTTTTTGAATTGAATACAAGGGAAACATGAATGACAGGACTTTTACTGAATATATTTTGTGATAAAAGACTCTTCAGTATGCATAAGATTAATCTAGTCTTACTATCCACGGCTTGAAGTCACCATGCTTGGTGGAGAAAATCTCACTTTTTCTGTCGTTCTGACTAAATGGAGTACAGCTACGACCGGAAGTTACTTTTTTGTAGCAGGTAAGGACAATTAACGTGGCAGGTTAGGATAATTAACATGGCAGGTTAGGAGACTTAGGTTAAAGTTAGGAAAAGGGTTAGGGTTAGCTAAAATGCTCTCCTAACCTGCTATGAAAAGTCACTTCCGGTCATGGCTGTACTCTCTCTAGCCACAACCCTTTTCTGTGGCACGTTATATTACAGTAGCTTTATGCCAGTGTAACAACAGTGTAATATCATACTGTTACAGATTGGTGAGTAAAGCAGTAAAACAAATAGTGGAACTGTGGAATTGCGAAACTTCATTATTGAAGATTCCCAGCAGTACAAGCTGTTATTCCACAGTAGCATCTCTAGTAGTGTTGAGGCTAAAGGCCAGCGTCCCAAATGTCACCCTATCCACTATGGGTCCTGGTCAATATCAGTGCACTAGGGAATAGGGTGCCATTTGGGACTTAAGCCAGCTTTCATCCGGCAAAGTGCAAACTGTCTTATCAATCATTGCAATACTAGAGAATGTCCTCAAAAGAAATCTCTGTGAAAAGTACACCAATACATCACAAAACTGTCTAAAAGGCTATTTTATTGTGTTACATTCATTTAGAACATCTTCAATACTGAATCAACAGCATAACTTTGTAGGTAATTATACATCTATAATATTATGTTCCTTGTCATAACATAAAATACATTTTAAAATCATATAACTTTTAAAAAGAACATACAAATTAAACAGTGTTTATTAGCAACAAACACACAGCCTCACCTGGAGCAAGACAGTTGTTAAATTAAACCTATCTACAGAAATAAATGTTAAAATAATGACGACACACTGTCAACAACAGGGTCTTACTGTGGTCTCGTAGTGTTGTGGTCATGATGGTATACATTTGTGGGTCACTTATTATTAAGGCATGGGAAAGTTAAGTGAGGTAAAGTAGTACACTTAGTGACTTGTCCATTAACAACTGCTTGGTGACAGGAAGACTTACACAGTGTGTATACTAACAGAGATGAAGCGGAGTTATACTCTGCCCAAAATCTGTCCATGAAAATAAGCACACAAAGTAAGGAATGTTTGTATGGAGGCCAATCAGAGTGTCTAATTTGGTCATCAAAAAAATGTTTGCTAATTGATGCTTATTTGATTAAATATTTGTTTCTTGATGCTTCAGTTGTTACGAATGCACTGATAAGTGGATGCACGTGGCATTTCGGGCTACTTTGAGTTGTGCCTGTGTCATAGAGATAGATAGATAGAAGACTCATCACAGATATACGCTTTGGCATATAGTATATGCTTTAGCATGGACATTGCCTTTGAGGGCTTCCACCATTTTAAAGTAGTCAATTGGGTGGGAATTCCTATGAGTTGGGAGTCCATGCTCTATTGCAGCCGGCCGCGACCGGGAGACCCATGGGGTGGTGCACAATTGGACCAGCGTCGTCCGGGTTAGGGGAGGGTTTGGCCGGCAGGGATGTCCTTGTCCCATCGCACACCAGCGACTCCTGTAGCGGGCCGGGCCCAGTGCACACTGACACGGTCGCCAGGTGTATGGTGTTTCCTCCGACACATTGGTGCGGCTGGCTTCTGGATTAAGTGGGCATTGTGTCAACAAGCAGTCCGACTTGGTTGGTTTGTGTTTCAGAGGACGCACGGCTCCCGACCTTCGCCTCTCACGAGTCCGTATGGGTGTTGCAGCGATGAGACAAGACTAACTACCAATTGGATACCACGAAATTGGGGGGAAAAAGGGGTAAAGAAAATAACAAAAATAAATATATAATAGAACAGATACAAAGATGAGTCCTCTATCTCTTTGGCCTGTTGTTCACACACATAACACACATTCACGCCCTTTAATTGGCTAGAATGGCCTCACCTGATCTGTCTTCCTCCATCTTTGTGGACATATATTTCCATTGGCACAGCGGTCACTTGTCTATCTTGTCAATATAATATACAATCTTTGATACTAATGTGGTTCATAGGGAAATTCCTTCTGCTGCCATTGGTTCCTCTTGCTACTGGACTGTCCTATTAATAAACTGCAGGTTGATTGGGGTAGCAGGGACAAGAAGGGATCTTGTGATTGGCTTAACTGTGGCTCTGGCAGGATCTGCGCGTATTTCATAGTGTTTTATCAACTGGGAGGACAGAGAGAGGAAAACATGTTGACATTAGTATGTTATTGTCCTAGTCTGAGAGAATATCAGCTATCCATGTGTTCAATGGAAAGATATATACTGTACATAATAGATAAAAGGAACAAAAACTCATGAATTACACAATAACCTAGAAATATGAACTCTCCTAATTGGGAAATGAATGACAATGTTATATCACAACGTGTCTTGACAGTTGAAACATTTACAGTAAATAGATCATGTGAAAGTCATTGTTTTATCCTATTATTGAACTGTCTCAATCAATACAACATGAGAACACTATACAGGATTTGAAAGGCTGGAGGTTTGAAAGTACAACTCCTTCCAACAATCCAAGTTAAGTTAATGATTACATATTCCTTGCCGGCAGACAGATTCATGGTATCACCATGTATCCAGATGGGATGAATAAGACCAAAGGTGAAGGTCTGGTCTGCCATGTTTTCCTTCCAATGCCAAAGCTAACAGAGGAACACCACAACAAGTTGAACCAGATTCTACAAGACTGTTACTACAGACTAGAGCAACACTAACTAACTTACTCAATGTCCTGGTTTTGGGGCTAAACAGTAGGTTAAACTTACTGTAGCTTTAACCTCTCAACCCTCTAGAGCAGGGGTGTCAAACTCATTTCGCATCGTGGGCCACATACGGCCTAGGGAGATGTCAAGTGGGCCGGACCATTAAAATTATACCATACTCTGCTATAAATAACCAAAATATCATGTCTTTCCTTTGTTTTGGTGTAAAGAAGCACAAGAACATTAGGAAAATATTGAAATTTAATGAACTATCCTTTTACAAAACATTTCATGAAACACCTCATATTTCCTTAGACAAATGTGCAATTTACTTTTATCATTCACAAATATGCATTGCAACTGATCCCACTGATTGTACAAAGGCACAAAACTTTAATTGGTACTGAAAAATATAGTAATGCACTAAGATTAAATGAGACTTTTAAAGAAAGGAATTTTTAAACCACTTACACATACGCATATAAAATCTAAATGTAATCCCTGCGTACACCTTACAAACTAAGGAGAGTGATTTTAAATGTGTAATGAAGAAAGTGTTCGCCTGTCCTGTAAATCTGTAAACTTCATACATGAAACATACATACACATACAATACATACTGAAAATGTATGGAGTTGTATGAACAGTAGAATTCCATCACACAACTTTTGTTTTGAAGCTGCTGACTAACATTAAAGTGCACATTTTTTAAATCACCACAGTAAGGATTCATCTTCACAGAGCTGTATTCTTTCAATGCAAACAGTATCTAAGGCAGCATTTTAAAGGTGTTAGTCTAGTCTGGACTTGTATTTGTTCCTGAAACTTGGCATCTTTTGGCCTGTACAAGTGCATCAACACCAGGTGTCATGTCCTGACTAGCTGTCACTTTCAGAATGTCATTTAAGTGCTTGTTTGTGAGCCTTGAACGCATTTTTGTTTTATTGATATTCATCACTGAGAAAATTTGTTCACAAAGGTAGGTTGTCCCAAACATGCACAAAATTTTAGCAGCCAGGGCTGTTAATTTGGGGTACCCTGGTAGTAGATACTGATAAAATCTGTCCAGACCTACAGAGGCAAATTTGCCCTTCAAATCTGCATCACACTGGTAGCTGGCTTTTACCGCTGCTTCACTGACTTCTCGGCTCTGGATGAAAGTTGACTGCTGTTTCCTCAGACCCGCCAGCAATTCGTTAATCTTATCTCTTCTCAGTTGTCCTTGCAAGCCGTCATATTTTTCGTTGTGATGAGTCTCGTAGTGGCGTCGAATATTATATTCCTTCAATACCGAAACTTGTTGCAAACACACCAAGCACGAAGGTTTTCCGTGCATCTCTGTAAATAAATAGGACGTGGTCCATTTTTCTTTGAAAATTCTACACTCCTTATCTACTTTTCTCCGTTTGGATAACGACATTTTGGCTAATGAGGGTGTAGCGGAGAGGTAGAGACCAAGGTATTAACAACGTCGTAACAAGCAGCAGATGGCGCATTGATACCGTCTGCTGTTTTCAGTCTGTCTCAGTGATGCGGCTTGTCTTCTACTCTGATGGAAAGAGTGCGCCCCTTAGCGGATAATCCATGAATTGCAGCGAATTAAAAATATTAATTCCATGTCTTTTATGCATTTTTTCCACTTTCAAATTATCCTGCGGGCCTGATCGAACCTCCTTGGGGGCCGGTTCCGGCCCGCGGGCCGTATGTTTGACACCCCTGCTCTACAGTCACTGTCAAATGAAATATGAAAATTGGTGTAGGAACTGTATTATAGACAGAGGATGCTGTATTGACCCCTGACCATTACCAGATGCAGAAAATCTAGCTTCGTAACAAGTGGTCAGCATCCCAAGCCTCTATTACAGTCCTACATAACAACAGAAGAATGCTGTTTAATGAAGGGTAGCTACTGCAGGGGTAGCTGATGCTATAACAGTACTATACAACTACAGAACAGGCCTGGAAGTCTTACCCTTGAGAGGATGAGGTACATCTCCAGCTCGGCCACCCTCCGGCCCAGGCTGGCCCGGACCCCGAAACCGAAGGGCACTGAGCCGAAGGGATGCTGGTTCTTCTTGTCTTCCCCCTGGCCCCCACGGAGCCAGCGCTCTGGCAGGAAGGCATAGGGCTCCGGGAACACTGTCTGGTCATAGGACACGGCATAGTGACACAGGTGGAACAGGGTCTGGAACAGAGAGATGGAAAGAAAGGAGGAGAGAGAAGTGATGAGGGAGAGGACAGAAGAGAGGAGAACAGTCAAACATAGTCGCTCTCTAACTCTGATTAGTCGTATACTGTATATACTGGTATGAGCGATATTGACAAACCAAAACTCTACCTTGGATTTGAACTAAATAAAATATTGAATGGTGAAAGTGCATGTATATCTCTGGATAAAACTGAATATACACGTGTGATCGGATCTCCTCTACATACAGGATGAAAAGAAAAGTAGTTCAGTTCACCAACAGCAACCATTTCCAACAGTACAAGATGACAAAAGTAAAACTCACATTTTTGGGGAAGAGGTGGTCTCCCACAACTATCTCATTTTCCACATTGATGCGGGCATTTCCAGGTACTACTGGGTACATCCTGAGGAGGGAGTATACAAGAAAGTCACTAGGAGTGGAGAGTGTAGTGGAGTTTGTTTCGACTGCAGAGTTCATGCTAAAATATAGCGCTATGTGGTACATCTTCGAGAGAGAAAGGGATTGGCTCCATTTGACTAATTAACAAGAAATCAATCATTTAAAAAAAAAAAACTATACATAAGCACATTGGCGTATAATGAATTTAACAACTCATTATAATTAATTATGAAGACCTCATTATGAATATAATAACTTTAATAACCCCTTATTCATTTAATTAATTAGTGAATTTACTGAAAATGACCTGAGTGGGGATGACAGATGACTAACAACGTACCGTAGTGTCTCCCTGACAACAGTCTTAAGCCAGGGCATTCTGGCGATGTCATCACTAGTAGGCACCTTGTCCCCCGGGCAGACACTGATCACTTCCTGGTACAGCTTCTCCTGGATCTCTGGCTCCATGGCCATGTGGTACAGAGACCACGAGATGGTGTTGGACGTCTGGAGCATCCAAAAACAATTACAATAGGAATAGGTTGTAAGCTAATAATATTGTACTGATACCGTTATGCTGCTGTTGTAACTGTACATGACGTAGGTAGCTAATGTGGTTATGTTGCAAACGTTCATTCAACAAATCACAACCTAAAGTGGCTGAAATTAAGAAAAAAATGCCCCCTTCCCCACCTGTTTCCACCCTGTGAAACAGCTCCTCACTGGTATTTTAAGACACACACACCCCTCCTCACCGTGTCGACCCCAGCCAGCAGTAGCTCAGTGATGGAGCCCAGTATCTCAGTGACAGACATCTGTTCGCTGACAAGGAGGTGTGTGAGGTACTCTCCCTCTACCGGCTGGCCCAGACGCACCCTCTCCTGGATGTCCTCCATCTTCTGACGCACCTGCTTTTCCGCTGCATGGGGAGAGAGCAGAGGTCAGAGGATATAGCAATCAGCACAAAGACAATATAGATGCTTAGGGTGAGTCTCAAGTCTTTTCTCAATTCCTTGTGTTGCAGATAGGGATCTGTGAAACTCACTCCTCAGCCTGAAGTGTCCCACTTGCTCTGCAGAATAGCTTGCGTTTCAGTGGTACAACTGGGTAAGACGCTTCAGGAGGGCAGTTACAGGTGTTTGCAAGTGAGAGGTCCTGTGTTCAAGCCTCATAATTAGCTGAATCAGGAGAAAGTAGGACTGGCTAAGCAAGCAGTGTGACATCCTTTACACTTGCATCCTCGCCTTCTTCTCAAACCATCAAACAAGAGCGAGGAGGGCATTGTATGTTCTTCTCCCCCCTCACTTCCCTCTGCTGATCTGAGGAGGAGGCAAGGAGAGGAAGCGAATAATCGAGAAAAGACTTCACCCCTGCTATGGACCTGAGTCATGATGGGATGTTATTTTTGCTCATGTAGGATATCTGCCACTAGATGGCGATATACTACAATGTAATATGACAGCCTATCATGCACCCTGAGCTCAACCCAACAAGCCAAGGATTGTCAGTGTGAACTTTGCTTATTGGGGCAAGTCTCTAGCCAGGAGCAGTGCACCTGTTTGATTTGCTTAGAGCTGAAACACAGCCATTGAACTTTTGAAACCTCTGCTGAAACTAAAGGAGACAGTATTGTAGTGTATGTGAGGGCACTCACTCCTTTTACATGAGAAATCAAATCAAATGTTATGTCACATGCTTCGTAAACACGGTGTAGATTAACGGTGAAATGCTTACTTACTGGTCCTTTTTCAACAGCGCAGAGTTAAAGATGATATTTTTTTATAAATAGTGACAAGGAATAAATAAACAGTGAATAACAATAACGAGTAAAAATTAATATGGCTATATACAGGGAGTACCAGTACAGAGTCGATGTGCAGGGGTAGCTATGTACATTTAGGTAGGATTAAATTTACTAGGCAACAGGATAGCCAATAGACAGTAGCAGCAGCGGGTAGCCATTTAATTAGCTATTTAGCAGCCTTGTTTAGCAGTCATGGCTTTGGGGTATAATGCTGTTCAGGGTCCTGTTGGTTCCAAAGTCAGTGCACTGGTATCGCTTGCTGTGAGGTAGCATCAAGAACAGTCTATGGCTTGGTTGGCTGGAGTCTAAGATGATTTTTTTGGGCATCGCTCTGACACCGCCTGGTATGTAGGTCCTGGATGGCAGTGAGCTTGGCCCTAGTCATGTACTGGGCCGTACTCTCCACCCCATGTAGAGCCTTACGGTTGGGTGCCTTGCAGTTGCCGTACCAAACGGTGAGGCAGCCAGTCAAAATGCTCTCAATGGTGCAGCCTTAGACCTTTCTGAGGATCACTACAGCCCTGTCGATGTGGATGGGGGCGTGCTCGCGTAGTCCACGATAAGCTCCTTTGTCTTGCTGACATTGAGGAAGAGGTTGTTGTCCTGGCACCACATTGCCAGGTCTCTGACCTCCTCCCTATAGGCTGTCTCATCGTTGTCAGTGATCAGTCCTACTACCATTGTGTCATCAGAAAACTTGATAATGGTGTTGGAGTCGTGCGCAGCCACGCAGTCGTGGGTGGACAGGGAGTACAGGAGGGGACTAAGCACACACCCGAGGGGCCTATTTAAAGGTCTTACTCACATCGGCTACAGAGAGCGAGATCACAGTCCTCTGGAACAGTTCATGCTCTTATGCATGGTTCAGTGTTGCTTGCCATGAAGCGAACATATAAGGCATGTGGCATATCTGGTAGGCTCGCGTCGCTGGGCAGCTCGCAGCTGGGTTTCCCTTTGTAATCCGTGATAGTTTGCAAGCCCCGCTACAGGTGTAGTAGAATTCGATCTTAGTCCTCTATTGTTGGTTTTCCTGTTTGATGGCTTGTCGGGAGGTGGTAGCGAGATTTCTTATAAGCATCCGGATTAGTGTCCCACACCTTGAAAGCCGGCAGCTCTAGTCTTTAGGTTAGTGCGGATGTTGCCTGTAATCCATGGCTTCTGGTTGAGGTATGTACGTACGGTCACTGTGGGGATGATGTTGTCGAGGACCTTATTAATGAAGCCGGTGACTGATGTGGTAAACTCCTCAATGTTATTGGATAAATCCCGGAAAATATTCCAGTTTGTGCTAGCAAAACGTAGTTTAGCATCCGCCTCATCAAACCTCTTCCGTATTGAGCGTGTCACTAGTACTTCCTGTTTGAGTTTTTGCTTGTAAGTAGGAACCAGGAGAATAGAGTTATGGTCTGATTTGCCAAAGGGAGAGCGAGGGAGGGTCTTGTGTACGTTTCTATAAAGGTCATCTAGGGTTTTGTCACCTATAGTTGCACAGGTGACATGCTGGTAAAAATTACATGAAGCAGATTTTAGTTTCCCTGCATTAAATTCACTGGCCACGAGAAACACTGCCTCTGAATGTGCATTTTCTTGTTTGCTTATGGCCATTTACAGCTCGTTGAGAGCGGTCTTAGTGCCAACATCGGAAAGTGTGCAATGTGTATATTGTTGTTAATGATGTAACATAACATCAACAACATTAACACATTGTACCATTTGCATTTGTACCATTTGCATTTGTTTCACATGCGAAATGAGTGAGTGTCCTCCAAATATACCCTACATAAAATTTGAGGTATATAAATAAAATTTGATTTGACATCCCACCCCTCACTTACATGTAGTAGAGGTTACTTAAGTTCATGGCTATGTGATGATGTGTTACGTTGTGAAGTTTTACTGTGTACCTTTTTAAACTATTTTCTATACGTGATGGAGCATGTGATGCAAAACTAATTCCTGCGCAAATGTGAAACATAGCATGATTCATTCTGGAAATCAAGGCTTCTGGATCACTCACCAACTTTGAAGAGGTGATCCCAGACAGCCACAAAATGTTTCCAGAAGGGGAGGTAGGGCCAGGTGGACTTGGGGAAGAGAACGATGATGGGGGTGAGGCGAAACATCTCTCCTACTGAAACAATGAACTTCTGGGTCTCTTCAGGAACCTCCTCATTCAGACAGCCCATACGGGTCTCAAACAGCACAGAACAGATCCCTGAGGACAGAGACAAACAACGGTAGCAGTTTAATTGTATATAGATTAGATAGATCTACACTTTATTGATATCCAAAGGCATCAAATTCAATGCCGTTAGAGAAATTAGCAGTGATTTACTTAGAAAGTGCATGGTAAAAGGGTAATTACACAGTTATAACCTATGAATTACTTGTTTGTTTCTTTAGGACCAGATCATGAGTATGAGGACATTATGTGAGGTTAAAGGGTACATTACAGCATCAGGATGGCAGTTTACAGAGTGTATGACGGTGATGATGTCACATCATACAATCGCGATATGCGAGCAAAGACCATAGTATGTATCGAGAACAAGGGTGTCAAACTCCTTCCATGGAGGGCCTAGAGTCTGCGGGTATTTGAGTTTTCCTTTCAATTAAATTCCTAGACAACCATGTGAGGGGAGTTCTTCACTAATTCATTACCTTAATTCATCAATCAAGTACAAGGGAGGAGAAAAAACCCACAGACACTGTCCTCTGTGGAATGAGTTTGACTCGTGACCTAGAACATCCAGATAAACATTTTTCATCTCTGCTGCCCTTGACCAAATGAATACACTGTCCTTCAAAATTATAATAAGAACTGCCTACCTAACAAGGTAGTCAAACGATCAGCTACTCAGTATCTCCTCAACTGCCAAGGCTAAAGATCACTATGCAATTACTTCAAGGTCATCCCTTTCTAACAGATATAGCCATCCACAACCCTCACAATGCACCTTGTCCTTTCACATTCACACCTTTCTCCCAATTCACAGAAAACAGATACCAAAGA
This sequence comes from Salvelinus fontinalis, assembly GCF_029448725.1. Taxonomy (NCBI): domain Eukaryota; kingdom Metazoa; phylum Chordata; class Actinopteri; order Salmoniformes; family Salmonidae; genus Salvelinus; species Salvelinus fontinalis. Next base: position 30,130,912 of record NC_074687.1, on the reverse strand, counting down.
CACAGAAACACTTGCACCTGTGCCAGAACGTAGAGTCAAAATGACATAATTATAAGATCATGATGAGGACAGCTTTTTAATACTTCATGAAGCAGATATCAGTTCCTCGATTGTTCTAAGATTTTCCTTTTTAATGACTAGACCAGGGGTATTCAAATCTTACCCTACGAGGTCTGGAGTTCTTCTGGTTTTCTGTTCAACCGTATAATTAATTGCACCCACTTGGTGGTCCCTGATTAGGTCCCTGATTAGAACAGAATCATTTTAAAAAGCAGTGGAACTGGCTTAGAGGTCCAGATTTGAAACTGATGGGGACTAGAAAAGTATTACAGACAGTCATTTCCTCTGTTAACCTTCAAAGGCAAACTTGTAGAGTTCTCCAGCCAGGTCGTTCACCATGACCCCTTCTCCCTTGGTCTCCCTGAGCCATGCCACCTTGTCTATGAAGTCTGTGACAACGTCATTGATGGCGTTGGTGTAGGCTGAGACATGCTTGGGCTTCAGCATCCGCGGGTTCAGGATACTTCTGATCCGCTGCCACTGAGCACCCATCCTGTAGTATAGACACAAACAGAATCATGCTTTAACATGGAGAAGAGATGTACTGTATAGTACTTTGAAACAAAGAAGAACTGTTTCAGAGAGAACATGCAAAACACACATAGGTAGGCAAACCCTCATGTCTGCTGTTTTCCATTGTAACTGAGCTCCATTTAATCTAACATTTCTACCTTAGACAACTTGTTATGTACAGAGGTAGGATCTTCATTTGATCAATCTTTTGTTGCCTAGAATTTTCCCCACCACAGGAAATGCAGATTTGTGATTTAGATAAATTCACTGAAAACCAACACTATGCCACTTTACCTGTAATTTCAACTTGTTGTGCCAACTTGTGACAGAGTGATGTACCACTGACATATTGTTGTGTGCAAAAAGTGACACAATCGATTTGAGCTGGATGTGTCAATGGGTTTGTAATGGAAATAATCTATGACCAGAATAACTATTTTACCTCATTTAGCCACAAAATCCCTAGTTTGAAAGCAACTGTTTTTCTGAAAGCAGTGCTGCTCCATTTTCCTAAAATGTGGTCCCACGTGGGCCAGCCCCTAGCGATTTGAGTTCTAGCCAATGAGCCTTAGCCCTTTGCCATTTGAGTGACAACTAGCAAGATGGCCAGCTCTCCTGCTATCTCTCTCAGAATGACCTTCTTGATCCAAATCAGTCAGGTTTCAAGACTAGTCATTCAACTGAGACTGCTCTTCTCTGTATCACGGAGGCGCTCCGCACTGCTAAAGCTAACTCTCTCTCCTCTGCTCTCATCCTTCTAGACCTATCGGCTGCCTTCGATACTGTGAACCATCAGATCCTCCTCTCCACCCTCTCCGAGTTTGGCATCTCCGGCGCGGCCCACGCTTGGATTGCGTCCTACCTGACAGGTCGCTCCTACCAGGTGGCGTGGCGAGAATCTGTCTCCTCACCACGCGCTCTCACCACTGGTGTCCCCCAGGGCTCTGTTCTAGGCCCTCTCCTACTCTCGCTATACACCAAGTCACTTGGCTCTGTCATATCCTCACATGGTCTCTCCTATCATTGCTATGCAGACGACACACAATTAATCTTCTCCTTTCCCCCTTCTGATGACCAGGTGGCGAATCGCATCTCTGCATGTCTGGCAGACATATCAGTGTGGATGACGGATCACCACCTCAAGCTGAACCTCGGCAAGACGGAGCTGCTCTTCCTCCCGGGGAAGGACTGCCCGTTCCATGATCTCGCCATCACGGTTGACAACTCCATTGTGTCCTCCTCCCAGAGCGCTAAGAACCTTGGCGTGATCCTGGACAACACCCTGTTGTTCTCAACTAACATCAAGGCGGTGGCCCGTTCCTGTAGGTTCATGCTCTACAACATCCGCAGAGTACGACCCCTGCCTCACACAGGAAGCGGCGCAGGTCCTAATCCAAGCACTTGTCATCTCCCGTCTGGATTACTGCAACTCGCTGTTGGCTGGGCTCCCTGCCTGTGCCATTAAACCCCTACAACTCATCCAGAACGCCGCAGCCCGTTTGGTGTTCAACCTTCCCAAGTTCTCTCACGTCACCCCGCTCCTCCGCTCTCTCCACTGGCTTCCAGTTGAAGCTCGCATCCGCTACAAGACCATGGTGCTTGCCTACGGAGCTGTGAGGGGAACGGCACCTCAGTACCTTCAGGCTCTGATCAGGCCCTACACCCAAACAAGGGCACTGCGTTCATCCACCTCTGGCCTGCTCGCCTCCCTACCACTGAGGAAGTACAGTTCCCGCTCAGCCCAGTCAAAACTGTTCGCTGCTCTGGCACCCCAATGGTGAAACAAACTCCCTCACGACGCCAGGACAGCGGAGTCAATCACCACCTTCCGGAGACACCTGAAACCCCACCTCTTTAAGGAATACCTAGGATAGGATAAAGCAATCGTTCAGACCCCCCCCCCCCCCCTTAAAAGATTTAGATGCACTATTGTAAAGTGGCTGTTCCACTGGATGTCATAAGGTGAATGCACCAATTTGTAAGTCACTCTGGATAAGAGCGTCTGCTAAATGACTTAAATGTAAATGTAATGCACACACAGCAGAGCAGGAGAGAGAGCAATGACATGGTGCAGATATCTGCACATATGTGACGTAATACGCTGTTTTTCGGGGACCACTTTTGACTTGTGAGCGCTACTTTCAGAACTACTGACTAAAAAGTATTCAAAAGTACCAGATAATCTCTTTAACCTATTCCCCAAATGGACCACAATCCTTTGCTAGTACAACACTGGTTCAAGCACGACATGATGGATCATGCTGAGTTTTTTATTTATTTTTATACTTTGTTTTTATTGTAGGAACACAAAGAAAGTACAAATAAAGTAAAATAAAAGAACAAAAATGATCTGGCAGTTACAGTGCACTTCATACCTTCATCATCATATTAGTTACATTAGCATCTTTGAAATTAGACCTTTTCCAAGTATGAAACCCATTTCTCCCAGTATTCCTGACCTCTCTCCTGTTGAGTTCTTAAAGCAAAGGTCATACGCTCCATGTGGTGTATTTCTTCTACAATGTCTATCCATTGTGTCACTGTGGGAGGGTCTTTTTGTAGCCATTTCCTAGTGATAGCCTTTTTACTGGCTGCCAGTAGGACCTTCAAGAGGTACTTTTCTCTATTGTGTAAGTTATCTGGTATTTCACCCAAGTACAAAGAAATGAATGTTGGTTCTATGTCAAATCCCATTATTTTTCCAATGTTAGATATTATTTCTCCCCAGTAAGTTTCGATTGCGGGGCAGGACCAAAAGATATGAGAGTGGTCCGCCCTCAATAGACCGCATTCTCTCCAACAAGGGTGTGGTGAGGCAGTCTGTTTTGATTTCAGTTTAGGTGTTATAAAGAAACGTATAACATTCTTCCAACAGAATTCTCTCCATGACCTTGAGTTGGTGGAGCTTTGTTGAGTCTCTAATATGTTCAACCATGTTTCATCAGTTATTTCAATGTTAAGTTCCTCCTCCCATTTCTTTTTAATATAGTTTGTAGAATGTTTCTTTGAGGATTGAATACCCAAGTAGAGATTTGAAATCGTTTTTTTGTTACTCCAAGTTGTATGCGTTAGTGAATACTTGGATTAATTTTGGAGGTGCTCGAGGGTCAGTCACTTTTATCTCCCTTAAGAAATAGTGTCGGACTTGTAGGTATCTGTAAAAATCTTGTTTTGGTTCCCATTCCTTATAATTGTACTGAATTGTACTTGGTTCCCATTCCTTATAATTGTACTGAATGATGTGATGCCTTTCTGCGTCCATTGTTTAAATCTGCTGTCCTGAGTTGCAGGGATGAAGCTGGGGTCGTATGCGGGCCAACTTAGCAGTTTGATCTCTCTGTCTAAATTATTTTGCTTAACTACCCTAAACCATGTCTTCAGAGAGAAATTAATCCACTGATTTTGTCTATTGTATTTTTCTTTTACGATGTCCTTATTTCCCAAAACTGACTATATGGGTATCTCTGTCAAAGTAGTCTCAATGTCTTTCCATTTGGATTCGTATTCTGAATTGCACCAACAAACCAGGGGTCTCAATTGGGCTGACACATAATAATCTTTTAGGTTTGGTAAGGCCATACCCACACCGTTTTTTGGTAATTGTAATGTTGTATATCTAGTTCTTGGTCTCTTACTGTTCCAGATAAACCTTGATATCCGTTTATCCCATTCCCTAAACTGTTTAGGTGGGATTTCTATGGGCAGTGATTGGAAAAAATACAATAACCTCGGCAGGATGTTCATTTTGATTGTTTCAATTCTACTACTAAGATCTAAGGGAAGTGAATTCTACCTGTCTAGGTCATCATATTCCACCTGTCTAGGTCATCATATTCCACCTGTCTAGGTCATCATATATTTTCTTGTTGATGTGATCGTAATTCATGCAATAGAGTTTGGGTGTATCTTTTGGTAGGTATACTCCAAGATATTTAATGGATGAAGAAGTCCAGGTGAAGTTATACCTACTCTTCAGCTCTTCCTGTGGGGTATAATTATATACTAGGGCTTGGGTCTTGTGTACGTTAAGCACATACCCTGAATATGTTCCAAATGTTTGTAGAACATCCATCAATCTAGGTACGCTTGAGCCTGGGTTTTTAAGGAATAACAGAACGTCATCCGCATACATGCATATCTTATGTTCACTGTCTCTTATTGTTATTCCCTCTAAGGTTGGGTCCTGTCTTATTGCCTGTGCTAATGGTTCGAGGTACAAGGAGAAGAGCGTGGGTGAAAGATTACAGCCTTGTCTTGCCCCTCGCTCTAATTTTATCGTTCGTGTCAAATGTCCATTTATCTTTATTCTAGCGGTCGGACATGAATACAGTGTTTTGATGCACTGTATCACTTCTTTGTTGAAACCAAATCTTTCCATAACTTGGAATAGGTAATCCCATCCCACTGAATCAAATGCTTTTTCTGTATCTAGACTGATTAATACTGCACTTGTCTTATTCTGAGTAATATGGTCCATGACATGTAGTGTTCTCCTTATATTGTCCTGTGTCTGCCTATTTTGTATGAAACCAGTTTGATCTCCGTCAATCAATTCTGGGATTATGTTCTCCATTCTTTTGGCTATTATTGATGCATATAGTTTATAATCTGTGTTAAGAATTGCGATAGGTCTATATGAACTGCATTCTTTCTTATCTTTACCCTCTTTTGGGATTACAGATACGATGGCCTCTCTCCATGACGGTGGAAGACCCCCCTCCCGTAGAGTCCAGTTAAAACAGGCCTTAAGTAGAGGTGTTAGTTGTTCTCTGAAGGTCTTGAACCATTCTGAAGGGAAGCCATCAGTGCCTGGAGACTTGTTGACTTTTTGTTGAGATATTGCTTTATTAATTTCTTCGGTGGATATTTCTAAAGTTAGCCTATCATTTTGCTCTGTCCCAATTGAGGGGAGATCAAGTGAGTTCAAAAAGTGCTCTATTGTCTGTGCATCTGCTTGTACAGATTTGTGTAATATGATTCAAATGCATTCTGTATTTCATCTAATTTGCATGTGATCTTTCTTGTTTTGGGGTCTTTTATTTTAAAAATGGTATTCTGTGCTTGTTGTTTCCTGAGTCTCCATGCTAGTAATTTGGTTGCCTTTGAGCCTGCTTCATAATATCGTTGTTTCAGGAACCTACGCTTTTTCTCTACTTCTTCTCTATAAATCTGGTCAATTTCCTGTTTTACCTTTTGAATCCCACGTAATATAAGAGGGTCTTTGTATTGACTATGAGATCGTTCTAAGTTTCTTAGGGTTTCCTGTAATTTCAGCAGTTTCTGTGCTTTAATCTTTTTCTTGAGAGACGATGTGGCTATGATTTTTCCTCTAATAACCGCCTTAGCTGCATCCCACAGTATAGCAGGAGATACTTCCCCATTATCATTATTCTCCAGATAGATGTTCAATTCTGTCTTTATTTATTCCTTGAATGCTGGATCATTCAGCATGCTTGTATTAAGTCTCAATGTAGTATTTCTTGGTTTGCTATCAAGGTGTAGAGTGAGGTAAACTCCATTATGATCTGATAAGTCGCTCTGCCCGATCCTACAATCCTTAAGCCTGTGTCTATCTGCACTGTACATAAAAAAGTAGTCTAACCTGGAGTATTCAGTGTGGCGGGCTGAGTAAAAAGTATATTCCTTATCGGTCTTGTGGGTGTCACGCCATACATCGAGCAGTCCTAGATCCTGCAGCATCCTATTGATCTTTTTGGCAACTAGGCTCATTTTCCTATTTTGATTTGTGCTGTCCAATTTTGAGTTTAGAATTGTGTTAAAATCCCCTCCACAGATAAGAGTGCCAGTGGTTTCTGTGGCAATTAAATCAAACACCTTCCTATAGAAGACCATGTCACTCCCTGGGGGTGCGTATACATTAAATAATGTAACTTCCTTGTTATCCAGTTTACATTTAACAAGTATAAATCTACCCTCCTTGTCTTTTATTTCTGACAAACTCAAAATTAACTGAATTTGGGATCAAGATTGCAACTCCCCTTCTACCCATTTTGTAAGAAGGAAAAAAAGTGTTCCTATATCCCATTTTCTTGAGTTTCTCGTGTTCAGGTGTGGATAAGTGAGTTTCCTGCCAGAATAGTATGTCAACTCTCTCCCGTTTCATCTTTGCTATTACCTTACTTCTCTTGATGGCACTCCCCAGTCCGTTTACATTGAGACTTATGACCTTAAATTCCCGATGATGCATCGATATAAAAAAATATAAAAAAACTGTGCACCATAACTGCCTGCTTATTATAAACCTAAAAATGAACGAAAATTCAAGAACGATAATAAAGTAAACCAAAGTGGGAAAGTACTTTGGTATTTGACTCCCATGTCAGAGGACTGTCTCTTGCCTCTGGGGTTTGAGGGGATGAGCCTGTCCGCAGGACGGGCCCCTCGCTCAGATATGAAAATGCGTGACGTAGTCACAAACAAGACCTGGTGGAAGCGAAAATAATAAGGGCGCCTATTTCGTCGCTTATACACATCGGTTAATTACAAGTGAAAACTATATCGGTCATGCGTGCATATCATGAATCCTCCCCTTGATATGCCCTTCTGTCGCCCCGTTGTCAATGTGTCATTAATCCTTAGCTAATATATATGTTATTAACGTGACGCTACTTAATGTGTTCATAAAGAACACATGCTTTTGGGTACTCACCCTTGTTCAGCATTGGGGGCAAATAGGGGAGATATTTTATCTATTTCAATGTCAACCGTAACAACCCAAAGTCTTAACAGCTGCGGTAACTATTAATTCTGTTAAATCCGATTCAGTGTCTTTCATCTCCCGTTGGAAATGCCTGAGTCTCTCTCGGATGTGAACGTCCTCTCGCCGAGATGGTTTCCCTCTTTCTCCATAACCCTGCTTGTCGACAACGATCCATGGGAGAGCCTGCTCGAGTCTTTCTGCTGGTGATGTCTCCTTTCTCCTGGTGGTATACTCCACTGGGAAGCCCCTTGGCTTCAGGTCCTCAGCCGCCTCGTCTGCATGATCGTATGTAACCGGGCCATTTTTCAGAAATACCCGCATTTTTGCCGGGTATGGTGTTTGGAAGCGAATACCCTTCTCTTTAAGTGCTTTCTTAATGGGGGTGTATTCTTTCCAGTATCTCTCCCGCGTAGTCATGATCAAAGAACACTCGTTGGCCTTGGAAGTTAACAGGTTTTTTCCAGGTAGCATGTAAAACTTTCTCTTTGACTGAGAATTTTAGGAACCGTATTACTATGGATCTTGGTGGGGCGCCGCTGGGGGGTTTTGAGGCCAGAGCTCGATGTGCTCTCTCGATTCCCAGGTCAGTGTCGTCGTCGTCAAGTATGTCCTTGAATAGACCCTCCACGAAGTTGGGCATAGAGTCTTTTTCTGCGCCCTCTACTACGTTATAAAGTCTAATGTTGTTTAGACGTGAGAAACCTTCGAGTTCTGTCACTTTTGTCTGTAGTGCATGTTGGCTTTTCAGTGACTGTTCAAGTATTTCCTTGACTGCGAAGTTCCATGTGTCCGTTTCCCCAATGCGCTGTTCTTCGTTCCCTATTCTTGTAGATATGCTGTGAAGTTCTAATTTGTTTTCTTCCAGTTTCTGGTTAATGTCCTTCTTGAACTCATTTAGTTATTTTCTTACATCTTCTCGAAGTTCCTCTCGTAAGCCTGTGAGCGCCTCGCGCAATTCCTCCTTCATCACCTCACGAAATGAGGGTTCTTTTGCTGCTGCTATCTTATTTGCGCTAGCATTAGCCATTTCAGGTTCTTCGACGATTATATCTTCTGCTGTCTTGTTACGGGCTGTTGTTGTAGCTCCACGACCTTTTCCTGTTTTCCCCCTTTCCATAAGTTATTATAATGCTCGGAGTAAATACTTGAATTTGGGGGGGGGAATTCCCAACCAAATTGGGAATTCCCAATTTGGGGGGGGGAATTCCCATCAACCTAACTCTTGCACAGAGGCCTGTCCATCCCTTTGGCAATGTTGCCCTTAATCTATTCCCCCCACATATCCAGAAGAAATCTGCAACTACCTTGGTCTGTTCTTCATACGGTGCAATTAAGGGTAGAGCTAGAGTTTGATTTTGACAACTATCATGAATGACTACTTTTCCCACCCAACTTCCAGCTGCTTGATAAGTAGCCCTTCTTGGAGTGTCTGCATTCCATGTGGTATCAGTAGTTAAGTGCCATGTGATCTCACACTTACCTTTAAACTTCCCTATCCCATTCTGTCCTTTTGTGCTGTTAAAACATTCATATGTTTGTTGATAATCTATCCGATATTTATGTGGGACCTCTAGCTTCTGTACTTCCATCCTTATATCCAATTCTTTACACCACTTTCCCCAACCAGTTTGATTGTAATACTGATGATAATATGGATTACCCAAATATGACAAACATTCAGCTGGGCAATAAGGCCTTTCTGGTCTACTCAAATGACAAAAGTTCTTATTAAAATCAGCACAGTCCTTGTAATCATAAGGACTTGGTACCACCACTAATTCTGTCAGCGGAGAGGGTGCACATAGTAAGCAATTTGTCAATTTTAATTTCATTGCTGTATATTGAGCCCATTCATACCATTCATTTCCTACTAATGTCTTCAATGATTTGTCCTTGTATAGTTCTGGGGTTAAAGCATCATTTGAATTCACATTGTCCTTTTCTCGAGGCCGATTGTTAGTGTTTTTTAGAAAGTTCCAAATGTCAGTAAAAAACCCTTCTGGTTCTGATGCCTCAGGTTTCTTTGTGGGTACATTGGACTGTTTGTTAATGGCAATGGATGATACCTTGGTAGTAACTGCTGTAATCCTTGCAGCAGTTTCCACTGTTGTTGTCGTTTTAGTTATCACCGGCTCTTCCTGTTTAGGTATTGACGTAGGACCAATTCTAATGACTGTGGTGCTACTCCCTTCGGTCCATCTGGTTCTTGTTATTTCAACTATTAATTCTTCACCTTCAACTGGTTCAATCTGATTCATGGTGAGCACCCACTCGTCTGCTTCTTTGGTTACTGTCAGGTCACATCCTTTTGGGTCCCAAATGACTTCTCCCTTTGTTTGGTGATGTGTCCATCCACAGAATGCAATCTCAGGTAGAGGCTTGATCCTTTTGATTGAGATTGTCTTCTGCTCGCCTATTTCAGTTATGAGTTGAGGTGGAACAGAGATTCTAACCTGGTCAGTCCTTTTTAATTGTTCGGCTGATTCCTCTCTTCTTTTCCTGCTTCCACCATACTTCTTGATCATGTGTGAGTCTGTTATTTCTGTACTAGTATTCATTATCACTTTTGCTATGTCAATGTCTTTTTTCTGCCATTCTAACTTCAATTGTTTGTTAGGGGGACCCTTCAAGAGTTGAAAAGTCAATTGTGGGGAAATCCCCTTCCCTTTCTCGTGAGGCTTCTCTTCCTCTTTCTTCCCCTGAGGCTCCCTCCTCAGGCCGGACTGGGCTTTCATCTGGAAGGGTATCAATTTCAGGGAAGAGATGTTCCCATTCTGCAGGTGGTACTTCGGGATCCCACTGTGGAGGGCTTCTGTCAAAGAGGTCTGCCACAGCAGGTATGTCATCAGGAGCAACAGGCATGTTACTCCCCCCCATTTCTGGGCTTTCTGACCATACCTGAGGAAGCTTTGGTTGTTTTTCCCTTTCCTGTTCAGACTTTTTCCCCCTGGTACTTCTTCTGAGAGCTTTAGTTGATGCACTCGTCGTATCTTGGCTTGTATCTGGTCTGCCATTTTCTTGACTCCTCCCTGGCGTTTCGATCGTTTCCTCTGCTCCTGCTCCCTCCGGGCTCCCGCCTGGTGTATCAGCATCCTCTGTGTTCTCATCTCTATGTGGTTGTATCCTTTTCTCTGTTGGGACTCGTGTGCAGTGGTTTAGATGGTACCACGTCTTGCTTCCTTTCACCTGGACTGCTGTTTTTGTGGCTGTTGCCACCTCGTAGGGTCCTTCTCTCCTCGGCTGATCCCACTTCCTTCGAAACACTCGAACGTAGACCAGATCCCCTGGTATCACTGGGAGAGGTCCCTCAGGTCCAGGCTCCGGCACCGTCTTTTTCTCCTGTGAATATATAGCTTTGTGTATTTTGGTTAGGTACATCACATATGATTTTAATTCACTTTGCAATATATCCAAGGAGGGACCTTTATACAGTCCTCCTAACATTGGTATAGGCATGGGTCGACCCGTAAGCATTTCATGCGGCGATAGATGCGTGTTTCTGTTAGTTTCCATGCGGCAACTCATTAGTGCAAGCGGTAAAGCATCCACCCAATTAAGCCCTGTAGATCTACAAATCTTTGTTATCTTGTTTTTCAGAAAACCGTTAACTCTCTCAACCATCCCCTGCGATTGAGGATGATAGACACATCCCAGCCTTTGTTTCATCCTTAGCTGCTGTATTATTGTTTTTACAACTTTTTGTATAAACGCTGAACCATTGTCTGAGCTAATTTCGGACGGAATCCCGAATCTGGGAATTACTTCTGTTGATAAGAATTTTATCACTGTTCCTGACCCCTGATCCACCGATGGTACTGCTTCTACCCATCTGCTGAACCTGTCTATGATAACTAACATGTACCTTTTACCCCGTATGGGTTTTATCATGTCTACATAGTCCATCACAATATGTCTAAACGGGCCTTCTGGAACCGGTATGTGACCTATAGGCGTAGCTATACCTTTACGTATGTTGTTTTTTGCACATATTTCACATTTTGACAAAATCTCATCTACTGTTGCCTGTAGATATGGTGACCAAAAACCTTGTTGTTTGATTTTTCTTATCACCTCCCCCCTTGCACAATGATCAATATCATGTGCATCATTAATAAGTAGCGTCAGTAGAGTGGTGGTGGCTAATATGGCACCATCATGTGTTCTCCATATCCCATGTCTATCTACAGAGGCCCCCCTCTGTAGCCAGGTATTTTGTTCAGTAATTCCAGCACGAGCCTGAATTTGAATTAGCTCAGTAGGAGATGTAATAGGTGCAATAGCAACCATGTCCATTAATGGTGCAATGAGAATTGGGACAATGCATTTGGATGCTTTCTTGGCAGCTTCATCTGCTGCATTATTGCCCCTAATTACAAAATCATTGCCTTTTCTGTGCGCTTGACACTTGATTATTGCTAGTTTCCGAGGATACATTAATGCTGTCATTAATTTAACAATTTGTGCATGATGTTGGATGGGAGTTCCATCACTCTTTTGAAATCCTCTCTGTTTCCAGACTGCACCAAACAAATGGCATACGCCGTGTGCGTAAGCGGAATCAGTATAGATATTAACTGTTTTACCTCTACCCAGCCCACATGCTGCAGTCAGAGCCTGCAATTCAGCTAGCTGGGCAGAGCAAGGCTGAGGACAATGCTCTAATATTTCCTCAGTGAAAGCTTTCCCCTTTTGCTTAACTACCGCAAACCCTGCATGATTACCCATATAATCTTTAAAACAAGAACCATCTACAAAGTAACTTTCCAGGTCATATCCCTCTTGACCTATTAATGGAATTGATTCTAAGTCTGGACGTAGTTTGGTAAATGTTAAAGCCTCGGCTACACAATCATGTGCTTCTCCTTCAAAATCAAATGGAATCCTTTCTGCTGGATTCACAGTGCTACATCTTTTAATGAGAACGTCTGGATACGTGAGTAAGCTCATATAATCCATCGTCCTTGCATTAGTTAACACAAATTTACCCTGTTCTATCAACTCCACTATTTTATGATGGGTGCTGATAATTACCGGATACCCCATGGTTATAGTTGATGCTTTGTCATATGCATAATGCAATGCAGCTAATCCCTGATAACACGGTGGGTATCCCTGAGCTACCGGATCTAATTTAGAGCTATAATAGGCAATAGGTTGTTTCTTACATTTACATTACATTTAAGTCATTTAGCAGACGCTCTTATCCAGAGCGACTTACAAATTGGTGCATTCACCTTATGATATCCAGTGGAACAACCACTTTACAATAGTGCATCTAACTCTTTTAAGGGGGGGGGGGGGTTAGAAAGGATTACTTTATCCTATCCTAGGTATTCCTTAAAGAGGTGGGGTTTCAGGTGTCTCCGAAAGGTGGTGATTGACTCCGCTGACCTGGCGTCGTAAGGGAGTTTGTTCCACCATTGGGGTGCCAGAGCAGCGAACAGTTTTGACTGGGCTGAGCGGGAACTGTACTTCCTCAGAGGTAGGGAGGCGAGCAGGCCAGAGGTGGATGAACGCAGTGCCCTTGTTTGGGTGTAGGGCCTGATCAGAGCCTGAAGGTACGGAGGTGCCGTTCCCCTCACAGCTCCGTAGGCAAGCACCATGGTCTTGTAGCGGATGCGAGCTTCAACTGGAAGCCAGTGGAGAGAGCGGAGGAGCGGGGTGACGTGAGAGAACTTGGGAAAGTTGAACACCAGACGGGCTGCGGCGTTCTGGATGAGTTGTAGGGGTTTAATGGCACAGGCAGGGAGCCCAGCCAACAGCGAGTTGCAGTAATCCAGACGGGAGATGACAAGTGCCTGGATTAGGACCTGCGCCGCTTCCTGCGTGAGGCAGGGTCGTACTCTGCGAATGTTGTAGAGCATGAACCTACAGGAACGGGTCACCGCCTTGATGTTAGTTGAGAACGACAGGGTGTTGTCCAGGATCACGCCAAGGTTCTTAGCACTCTGGGAGGAGGACACAATGGAGTTGTCAACCGTGATGGCGAGATCATGGAACGGGCAGTCCTTCCCCGGGAGGAAGAGCAGCTCCGTCTTGCCGAGGTTCAGCTTGAGGTGGTGATCCGTCATCCACACTGATATGTCTGCCAGACATGCAGAGATGCGATTCACCACCTGGTTATCAGAGGGGGGAAAGGAGAAAGAAAAGGTTTCTTCCTACCACTACAAGTTTCTTGCATAAGAACAGCTGCTGCATAATTGTTGCACCTGTTTGAGACGTATAACAAGAATGGTTTAGTGTAATCTGGGGTGGCTAGAGCTGGTGCGGTTTGCATTTCTGTTTTAAGTGTTTCAAATGCAACCAACGCATCAGTGTTCCAATCTAGTCTTGCTCTTAGATTAAGCTGTCCTGCTTCTTTCATTATTTCTCTCAGAGGAGCTGTTTTAACTACATACTCTTCTATCCAATCAGAACTAAATCCTGTCATTCCCAAAAAGGTCATCATTTGGGCTACCGTTTGTGGTAACGGTGCTTTGCTAATACCCTCTAGCTGTCCAGGAGCTATTGCCTTAGTTCCATGAGCTATTGTTCTGCCTAAGTACTCAACCTGTGGTTGACAGTACTGTAGTTTTGTTTTAGAGACTTTGTGTCCCCCCTCAGCTAGTCGCCGCAGTACTTTTAGTGAGTCAGAGTGACATTGTTCCAAAGTTGAAGCACAGATCAACAGGTCATCCACATATTGGATCAATGTACCATCTAACATTAATTCCTCCAGGTCTGCTCTCAATATCTGATTGAAAAAATGCGGACTATCCTTAAAACCCTGTGGGGTCCGAGTATAAGACAGAGTTTTGCCCCTATATCTAAATGCAAACAAATGTCTGCACTCCTCCGCCAGGGGTATACTAAAAAACGCTCCACATAGGTCAATAACCGTGAAGTATTTGGCCTCCGGGGGAACATTGGTCAGCAGTGTGTGAGGGTTTGGGACTTCAGCAGGACAATCCTGCACTATATCGTTAACAGCTCTTAAGTCATGGACCAGTCTCCATTTTTTACCATCGGCTTTAAGAACAGGTAGCAAGGGTGTATTGCAACCACTGGGCATCTCTATCAATACTCCTGCCTTGAGCAGTCCTTCTATTGTCAATCTTATTCCTTCTTCAGCCTCAGGCTTCATAGGATACTGGGTTTTCCATGGAAGTTTGGCATTAGGCTTTATTTTGACAGAAACGGGACTAGCAGATTTAACTAGTCCTACGTCTGTATCATGTTGCGACCATACCTCAGTTGGTATGGTTTTCTCCATTTCTGCTCTATGTTCACTGATTAATCCTATTCCTTCACCTAACACTACCTGCTGGCCTGCACTAACCTCTACCTCCCTTGGATCACCTATCAACATAGTAGTGGTAACTATTTTGATGAATGATTTATCTTTTGAATGAAAGATTAGTGGATTGTCAGTTTTATCCCACTTCTCTTTCCCAACTTCCTTCATCATTGATCCTAGATCTTTAGATGTATAACCCTGATTTACCAGTAATGTAATGTGAGGAACAGAGTCAGAGACATTGAACCATTTCTGCACAAATTCAGACCCGTCTCCATCCATCACATCCATTGCGGCTCCCTGCTTTCCAATAACTATAATTTGAGACATTATTGGTGCTTTCCTTCCATATGCCCCCATAACCCAAAGTTGTTCAAGCAATGGGTCCTGATGTGGGTCAAATTGCATTGTGCAATGATACTCAGATTTAGCTCTAACTGCTTTAGGTATTTGGGCCTGGATGAATTTACCCCATTTCCTGACAGTTCTATCTACATCTGCTTCAATGCCTCCTAGCCAATATACATTAGCTGTTCCTTCTGTACCCATCACCGGTAATTGTAATCCTGTTTTTTCAATTATTACTCCATCAGGAGAACATTTAATTTGTAGGCCCATCTTGCATAGTGCGTCTCTTCCTAATAGATTAACTGGTGTTTGATCTGACACTAAAATTGGAATTGTGACTGATTTACCATCAGTCGTTAGCCGAACTGGAGCGGTCATTGGAATTAACTGCGTATTTCCCGAGAATCCTATTGTTTTGGCATATTTACCAGACATGGGGAGATGAGAGGCATAATTTGGACTCACACATGTGTAAGTAGCTCCAGTATCTATCATCATGGGTGTACCTCTGTTTTCTATTTGAACCTGCAGTATAGGTTCTTGATCAGCCCTTGTTGTTATTATTGGAAACTGACCCTCCCCTTTGGGATTCCCTGGGCATCCCTAGTTTTGTTGATTAGGCCCTGACCATGTGTTCACAGGACCTGAAGGTTGGTTAGGGTTGCCCCGCCAGTCGTTATTTTGATTCCAACTATTCTGATGTTGTTGGAAGTTTGGGGCATTATTCGTCGGTGGCGATCTACTATTTCTATTTCCCTCAGTCCGATTCTGCCATGGGCGTGTAGGACACTCTCGCCTGTTGTGTCCTGTTTTCCTACATCCCCAACAGGTGCCAGGTGGCCCTCGAGAGTCTACAGATCCCTTGCCTTTATCAAATTGTACAGTTTTCTGCTGTTTTTTCCCCCCATTCCAAATCGGGGGCTGTGTGTACACATTTACTACTGGCGGTGCAGTTGACACTTGGGCCTGCCCAGGGCCGAACAGCTGTGGCTCTCCTGGGGAATCAGCAGCCATTGTTCCCATCTTTGGCCCAGGGGTAGTGACGACAGCCTGGACTTTCTTCTTCCCTTTGTTGGTTAGTTCATCCAACTGCAGCTGGATCAGTTTTCTCTGAATGTCTTTTCCTTGATCCATCTGTCTCTGTTCATCTTTTCTGTGTTTCTCTACTGCATGGACCACGTAGTCACAGAATTCCCTGTAGGGTTTTGATGTGAGTCCCACCACATCCTCCAGCCTGCTCTTTACTGGCTGGGGCATGGCTTCTATTATTGAATTTCGGAACATAGTTGTCATTAGTTCATTGCCCTCAGGGTCTTGCTCTGTTTCCATCCTCCACCTTTTCAACTGTCCATGTAGGTAGGTAGCTGGGTTTTCTGTGGCTCCGATATCTTCACCTCTTAGTGCTTTGGGATCCACTTTTGTTGGATATGTTTCTCTTAAAGCACGCCAGATGGCTGGTCTGTATCTGTCGAACAGTAATCCATCATTTATCACTCCCCCACCTGCACCATCGATGCCACCGTCCTGCATGATCTCTCCCATAGTATGCATACTCGTCACCCTGGCCAGTAGTGCCCTTATGTCCCCCACCGCCAGCAATTTCCCCACTGTATGTTCTTCAAAGGTTCTGATCCATTTACCTGCCCCCTCATGTAAATCTGGTAGACGAACAACCAAACCTTCTAAATCCTGTGTAGCCCATGGCGTATAATGTCCCTGATCGCCTTTTATCAGAATCGGACATTGTTTTCCATAAAAGCCAGATTCTTTTCTTGACCCTTCTCTACGAGCCCTGGGGTAGTCTTCAGACAAATCATCAGTTATGTCCTTATTTGTGCTGCGGGCCCGAGCTTTTTCTTGTTTTTTTAGTCTTCTCTTACTTTCTTCTAGTTTTGACTTTAATAGTTCCAATTCCTTATCTATTTTTTGTCCAAGTAATTGACCCTCTTCTTCTAGTCCCTCCCTATAGTGTCTGTCACTATATTCCTCTTCTTCTTCCGATAACTCCTTATCTACTCTTGCTGTTTCTAATGCTGCCAGAGCCTTTCTTAAACCCCCATAACAATTGAAGCCATCTCCCTCAATCCTAGACTCTTTTGTAGTCTTTTTCTGGTCCTTTTCGGTTGAATAAGATGATGCACATGCTGCTTCAGACTTCTCACTTTCTTCTCCTTCTGTTACTTCTATGTCACCTTGTATATCCAAATGACCCTTTATCATTGGAAATTGTCCATTGAAATAAGGTGGGGGGTTAGGCATACATTCTTTTTTCTTTTTCATTGTTTTGTCATCTTTCTTCAGCATTTCTCTTGCCGTTTTCATGCTTTTCAACAAACCAGATCCTTCTTCTTTGAACATTTTCAGTATTTCATTCTCTCTTTCTCGTTTATTTCTTCTTTTTTGTTTCTTGTCATTTGGTTTGTGGTTCTTTATTAGTGTCTCCATTTCCTCACACACAGAGACATCCAATGTTCCCACCGCTGGCCATTTGGTACTTAGTTTTCTTGTGCGTTTCTCCCATTTTATTGAAGTTTTTATTATTTCTTTTTTACTCAAGGGATGCCTTGCCCCTAAGATCTCTACTGGTGTTCTATTCATTTTATTATAGTTCTAATCAATTTTTATGATTTCTTTTTAATACCTTATCTTTACCTTTATTTATTTATATTGTTTACACTTTCTTACCTCTACTTCATGTTCCTTATTGGTTGATTCTATATTCAATTGATTAGTGAGTCAAGCCTCCCCTGTATATTCTGGCCACTCGATTTTGCACCCCTCTCTGCTCTTCAGGCTATTTTTAGACTGTAACTTCTGTAGACCCAGAGTGATTTATGGCCTGTTTCACCGTACGTGAATTCTTTATGTCCTGGATTCCACTATTTATCTTAACCTACCTAGATTCGTTTTTAACTTTATAGTATACTTTCAATTTATCGGCGATTCTGTTTTCTCTTTTGTTACCCACTGTACTAACCGTATTTATAATATTCGGTTAACGCCTTTTTAAGTATTTTTATTTATTATTTGTTTTGACACCTTTTTTAGTATTCTACTATGGTCGCTTATTATTTTGTCACATCTGTGTTTTTATCCTTGATTTACAACTTATTTTACTTCAACGTTTCTTAATTCAGCTCCCTCTATCTAAGTAGTTAGAGGCACCCTTCCTCAACATTCTACTCTGTCACAGAAAGGCTGCGCGCTCCCTCTTCTGGACGTTTGCCTACACACACACACAACCTGTCTTTCCTTATGTTCTGTCTACACAGATACACTCATTTTTCTTACAGTATTTTCATACATTCGTTTATTTTTCCATTCGTTCATTCAATCACTTTGTTTTCACCTAAAAACAACTTGCAGTCTGTCTTTATTGACTTAATCCCTTTCTTCAACATAAGCCTAGGCTAATAGGATTTCTACGATATGAGGAGAGACTACTGTCTAATCGGATCAGCTTGTCTTCATATCCTACCCAAACCCCCAATACTGATCTTTTCTTCTTTTGTTAGGGTAGTATTGTGGCGTGACCTACTGAATTACAAAACCCTGTTAGCTAGACAGAGCGGTTTTTTATTCGCAGGATTTCTTTTGCATTTGAACGCCGCACAATCGGGCAAACGTTCTAAATATTCATCCGTACAGTCCTCCTTTCAGAGCGTTAACCATTAAATATTTATTTAACTACTGATTTATGTTTTGACCTTATTAACTACTTTTGCAGTTGAACGCCGCACAATCGGGCAAACGTTTTTCCTACAACCTAATATTTATAAGCTACTTTTGCAGTTGAACGCCGCACAATCGGGCTAACGTTCTTTCTGCCTTCTAAATATTCATCCGTTCAGTCCCCCATTCTGGGGCGATAACCATGAAGTATTTATTTACTAAATATTCACCCATAGACTATTCTGCTGTAAATATCCCACCCAATCAGACCTCCTTAAAAATGTTCCTTTTTTAAAGAGCGGTATCGTGAATTCCTAATTACTTATTTATTCAGTTCTCTGTTATCTTTAGAGCCGTTATTCATAAGTAACCTGTCCAAGCATTCCTTCTACTAATTTTATTGAAGAGGTATCACAGGATTTTCTACCTATTATTTATCTACTGATTTATGCTTTTAACCGTATAAACTGCCAGTTGTAGCCCTGCGCCTGAGCCCAGCCGCTCAACTAGAGAGTACAAACAGTCGCGCTGATCAGCCCACACAAGGCTGCTCAAAATGAATGGTCCAAGGAGAGGGGCAGTCCGAATCACACACACTCGACATGAGTCGCCCGCTCAGGTTGACTGAGGTGTGTTTACGCACATCCCAAAACAGATCCTGATACGGTCGAACCCGGCCAAGCAGAATCAGACGGAACAACTCCCCCAATCAAACCAGACACATGAGCCCGTCTCGAGCAGTCCAACCAGAACAAATGCCCGCTCCCCCCAGCCAAACACCCAACACAAGCGAAGTTCACAGTTCCAGTTCACTCAATCTCTAGACATGCGCATTCATACAAAACCCAAATTCACACATGCATGCACATTTATTTGAATTCAAAAGCTCTTTCGTTTTTATCGTTTTTAGGAAATTTGAGAGAGAGACCTACATGACATTCCTTGCGCTGAGACAGGGCCTGAAGCAATCTACACAAACATTTCAACTATTGTAAGAACTTGCTTACCTTATTATAGTTGGGCGGCCACCCTTGTTTGTCAGACTGTCCAAAGAACCCGTCATCAGCCAAGAATGTCCCCGTCCCTGTCACTCCTGGCCAAGCTCGCCAAGTTCTGTCGTGGAAAATCACTTCAAATATAACTCTTACAAGAACTTTTGTAAAACTCAAATAAATGTTTTTATTACAATTGTATTGCAATTTGGAATGTCCGCGGAACACACACACTCCCAGAGCACTAGTTCGCTCTTTATACACAAATAGCATATGAGTCCACCCCATATGCAAATAAGCATACTTCCCCTATCCTTCCTGCCATCATTATCTTTTTAGTTCAGGCTTCCTGCTTGTTCACACATACTAACGGTCATCATCTGCTTTCAGTTAAATTATAATAGTGGTCAGACCCTCTATCTTAGTGTCAACATACTCTGTGTCCTTCCCCTCACCACTAAATAAATGCACTCTTTGTTCTGTCCCCGCTATCCCTAGGGTATCCAATTGCTTATAGGCATATTTCTCTGGTATGTATGTTTTTCTTTAGTGGAATGAATAGACTATAAATCTAGTATGTCAAAGCGCCTAGTAAGCGCTTTGTCTGGTCAATCTGTCAGCACAATGGAGAATATACAAGGGTCAAAGGGTCAGAGGGCCAGAACGTCCCCCAGTAGACCTCCATCACCACGGTCCCATGACCCCTGCCAACATGTGGTCTGTCACTCCAATGCTCAGCCATCCTCCATCTCCACATGTTATCCATGTATCTCATATTACCACCACACCACTACACAAGTGGATGTTTATTCCTTATAGAAATAAAATACAATACGGCGACGCCACACAAAACACTGGGCGCGTAAAGATACTGTCCAAAAAAAAATGTATCACAGAAATCCACTAATGAACACCACTAACACGAAACAGAAAAAACAAGCCCGCACAAAAGTCGGCGGGCCAACTGGGTTTAAATAACCCCTAACCTAAACACACAACAGGTGAAACAAATTAGACCAACTCAAAAGAAAACAGAAAAGGGGATCGGTGGCAGCTAGTAGACCGGAGACGACGACCGCCGAGCGCCGCCCGAACGGGAAGAGGCACCATCCTCGGCGGGATTCGTAACATGGTTTGTCTGAGGGCATAGCCGGAATTCTTCTATGTGTCTGGATTATTGTCCCGATCCTTGAAAGCGGCAGCTCTAGCCTTTAGCTCTGTGCAGATGTTGCCTGTAATCCATGGCTTCTTGTTGTGAAATGTACGTACGGTCACTGTGGGGATGACGTCGCCGATGTACTTATTGATGAAGCCGGTGGCTGAGGTGGTATACTCCTCAATGCCATTGGAAGAATCCCAGAACATATTCCAGTCAGTGCTAGCAAAACAGTCCTGTAGCGTAGCATCCGCGTCATCTGAACACTTCTGTATTGAGTGAGTCACTGGTACTTCCTTATAGAATTATGGTCAGATTTGCCAAATGGAGGGCGAGGGAGAGCTTTGTATGCGGTTCTGTATGTGGTGTAAAGGTGGTCTAGAGTTTTTTTCCTCTGTTTGCACATGTGACATGCTGGTAGAAATTAGGTAAAACAGATTTAAGTTTGCCTGCATTAAAGTCTCCGGCCACTATGACCGCCGCTTCTGGATGAGCATTTTCTTGTTTGCTCATGGCCTTATACAGCTCGTTGAGTGCAGTCTTAGTGTCAGCATCGATTTGTGGTGGTAAATAGACGGCTACGAATAATATAGATGAGAACTCTTGGTAGATATTGTGGTCTACAGCTTATCGTGAGGTATTCTACCTCAGGCGAGCAAAACCTCGACAACTCTTTAATATTAGACATTGCACACCAGCAGTTATTGAAAAAACACATAAAAAGAAAAAAAGATTATTACCATTTCAACAATATTTATTTGAGCCACTAAGCAGAGCCACATTAGAACACATCACAAACATTGTTTCAAAAATGTATTTAAACCCTGAATACCTGCTTCTAACATGCATCCTTTATCCTGATCTTGTCCACGTAAGATATGATCACAGTCGACCACAATGCGACTTTTAATCATGTACACTTGTCTAAAAATATGGTCACAAACACAATGTGCAGGAAAAAGGATACATGTTAAAACCAGGTATAAGTAAGGGTTTAAGTAACACACCAACATCGATGGTGCTAAACACTTACCCTACGGGACACCAGTACAGAAGATGTGCAGCTAGGTGCAATAAACCCACAGACATGGTATTGCAGTAGGCCTATTCTGAAGCTAGCCTTCTCAGATGATTGAAGGCAGAAATTGCTGTTGTACCGCAGCAAGAAGACATGCTTTAGATGAGCATCAGACATCCTGTTTCGCTGAGGGGTAAACAGGTTTCCACCATAGCTGAAAAGACGGTCAACTGGCCACTGGAGAGTAGTGTAGTGTTGTACTTTAGAAACAAGTTCTGGACTATGGGGAATGATTTCAAGGAGCCAAAGACTTGTCTTTGTCTTCGAGGTACTTCCTCACCTCCTCCTCTGCAGTGCCACTGGCCCTTGTTGTTGCACCTCCGAACACAGAAAAGTTGTCTTCTGACTCATCAGACTCGTTCATCAACCTCTTGGGAGTGTGTGTTCTCCAAAGATGCTGCTTTTTGAACTAATGTGCTCCGCATCTCCTCTCTCTTTCCAAGGTTCAGCGAACACAGTCGAAACTTTGGCACGGTAGCATTTGCCATTTTTGCTTCATGGGTGCTTAGCATAGGTCCAAACCAGTGGTCTATAGCCTCAATGACCTCAGTGATGATGTGTGCATTGAATGTCGCTAGAGGTTTTTTCTCTGAGAGCTTAGACTTCAAGCTTAGGATTGTTGGGATAAGAAAGCCAAGAAAACACTTCTTCTCTCCCTGAAGAAGATTAATAGAGAATGCGAGTGGCTGTAGGACTGTACTGTACTACTTGAGAAAAGCAATCTCACAAGGATGTAGTTTGCTGCTTCACAGATTTGCCCCAGCTGGTCATCTGTGATGGCTATGAGTTTGGAGATGGCACAGTACTCTGAGCTCCATCTTGTCACACATGGCACAGTTACTTTCATGCTTGCAATATCCTCTATTGCCTCTGAAGCTAATGTGGACCTATGTACTTTGTTCCAAATGCTGGAACATTTTGACATTGCACTTCTGTACAATTTTCGTGACGGACCTTGGGGTTCAGCTTTGTCCACCTCATTGATGGCGATGAGGTTGAGGGTGTGTGCCATACAACGCTGATGTGGAGGGAGAAAAAAGTTAAGTTCTTGCTCAACCTCCTCAAGAATCGCACCCGTATCATCAAACCCCACTCCATCATCTGTCTCATCTTGCTCCTCTTCATTTCAACTGAACTCCTGGAATGCCTTTACAAAGTTTCTTCCATTGTCTGTCACTATGGCCTTCACTTCTGTTATGGGCAGACCAGATGTTTGATGTGGTGCAGACTGACTTTACGCTCTGGAGTTTGGTGGAGAGAGCTTCTTTCATGGACTCAAATTACCTTTCAATTTGTTGCATCAAAGTCTTTCTACACATGCCATTTCTCCCACCACTGATTCCTTCTACTAGCTTGCGGAATGAAAGCACCTCTACTTGTGAATATGGTGGTTTATAATGTTTGTCTAGGAATACTGAAATATTTTTTTTCAACTATGGACGAATATAGTATTATACTTTGAGTTATTTATTTGGGTTGAAAAAATTATTGAACAGCAGGAAAACTGCAGTGTGGCTTTATTGATTTGGATACCATGTTACTCTGAAACCATAGCTAGGTAACTTGCTAATTAAGTTAGCAACAACCCTGACAGTGAGCGTCTTGTTATGTTGGGTTACAGAGTGCAACTTGCTTTCAAAACATTTATTTATTTATTTTTGATTTAGCTAGCTAGGCTATGTAGCCCAGTGAATCTCACCCAACTATCTACAACTGATTTATCTTAGTTAAAATATATTTTAATCAGCGAAATTTGTAACAAATTAGCACAATAGCATACTTGCTATGATATCCTCCTAACTACAGTAGCTAGCAAGCGACAGAGCAACCTTAAGTGAGCAGCATACCACATAGTGTCCGAGAGTTGGCAAGCAAATTAGCAAACTAAACAGGCCAGCTAGCTAGAAATCTGACTAACTAGGTAGCTAGTACTCTCTGAAAACTCCGACCATTGGTAACATTGTGAAGATGGCCTGTCTGTCTCCACAGACTAGCTAGCTAAGCAAGATAACGCGCCACACCTGCCAATCGCCATCCTTACCTCCAAGTGTTCCCTTCAAGTCGAGTCTCTGGATGTCGACAGCAGCTTTACCGTGGGCAAACATAGTTTGCATTGAACTGTTACATTCCTGCCCTTTTCTTCTATAAAAAGAAATTGTTCTTTGAAACGCCATCCAAAAAATGCACTGCATTGTTTGAGGGCATTTTCTGTTAAACCTTAAAGTGTTAAAGTGTGTGTGCATTAATAAGAGGCCTGTTCTAACTGTTCTGTGTGGGTAGTATGACCACATGATATCTGGGCGCTCAGCCAAAAGCTGACAGATACTAACTGGTTCCTCTTAGCTTAACTGGAGACAGAGCAAAGTGTTATATTCTGCACACAAGTGATAGAGCTATTGTTCTGTTTGGAGCCTGTTTCTGGGCGAAAGATACATGTTTTGTGTGTGTGTGTGTGACCAGTACGATTACACATCATCTGGGCCGACAGTCAAAGGCGCTTGTTTGCCCAACTTGGGGGAACCGTTGAGCTACTGTTATAGGAAGTATGTCTGGAGTGACTACTGTCATTCTGGCCCCTGTTGACCTCACTCAGTTGCGACAGACCGAGGCAACCTTTTCACCCATTTGTCTCCCTTCACCAACACATTCACATACATAGGGTTATGTGTTTTGCAGATGCTTGCATGGGGTAGCTTGACTATATAAATGCTCCTGTACTTTTTGACCAGGATGCTCTCGCTCCATTTCACCTACGTGGGTGGTGTGACCAGCCTCTTTATTATACTATGTTTTTAATAAAAGTAATACCTTGATTGATTATTGACTTTGCCTCTCCTCATTATTAGGTAAAGGTATATTTTCCACCACAATTGGTGGGCCATACCTTTTTCTTTTGTAACCAAACATCCCTTCTAAATTTGAAAGTAATCCTAGGAGTAACTATCTACTTTTTCAAAAGTATCTTTAATCTGATCTGGAAAAATTGATGTAATAAATGTATCACTAGCCACTTTAAACAATGCCACTTAATATAATGTTTACATACCCTACATTACTCATCTCATATGTATATACTGTACTCTATACCATCTACTGCATCTTGCCATCTTGATGTAATGTATCACTAGCCACTTTAATCAATGCCACTTTTATATGTTTACATATCTTACATTACTCATCTCATATGTATATACTGTACTCTTGTATATACTGTACTCTTTTTTATGTACATATTCTTATTCATTCCTTTACCCTTGTGTGTATAATGTAATTGTTGTGAAATTGTTAGGTTAGATTACTCGTTGGATATTACTGCATTGTCGGAACTAGAAGCACAAGCATTTCGCTACACTCGCATTAACATCTGCTAACCATGTGTATGTGACAAATACGATTTGATTACAATATTTTTGCTGGTAACGTAACGGATTACAGTTAGTGTTTTTGTAATCCATTACATGTAAGGGATTACATGTAATCCGTTACTACCCAACCTTGCTTGTGACTTAATTTGGACATCAGCTGTATGATTCGTGAGCAGTGGCGACCCGTGATCCTGTAACGGCTGTCGCTCTCCTCATCCTCAGACGAGGAGAGGAGAGAAGGATCATCAGACCAAAATGCAGCTTCAGGGAAATAAGCCATCTTTTTATTTAACACGATGATGATGGCAACACGAAAAACCAAAACACTTTCAACTTTACAAAACAAGAAAACGAAGTCAACGAAACCTGAACATAAACTTACATAACTCCACGTAAACTCACGGACAGGAAACAGACGACATCGAAACGAAAACGAACAGCCAAACAGTCCCGTATGGTACATACATTACACGACACAGGAGACAATCACCCACCAACAAACAGTGAGAACACCCTACCTAAATATGACTCTTAATTAGAGGAGAACGCAAAACACCTGCCTCTAATTAAGAGCCATACCAGGCAACCAAAACCAACATAGAAACAGATAACATAGACTGCCCACCCAAAACACATGCCCTGACCTAAACACATACAAAAACAACATAAAACAGGTCAGGACCGTTACAGATCCTAAATTATAATTAGCCTATTTTGCATGTTATTTTGGCATTTATTCATGTTACATAACAGTTTGCAAACAAACTATGTCACCGCAGAATCTTCATGGAGAGCTAGGCAGTTCAAGCTCTCTTGGGTGCTGTCATAAATGTACATTAAAAGTGCCCATCCAAGAAGGCTCAAGGTCATTGGCCACAAATAAAATGTCAAGTCACATTATATCTACCATAGTGTTGATTGGACTGATCATGTCAACATCATACTTTCAAAATCTTAGTTAGCTAGACAAGCAGTCGTCATCATGAATCATGTTGACAATTGTCGTGGAAATATTCAGTCAATAATATTTCTCAGATACTGGAGCTTGTGAGTTCAAATATACTTTTTTACAAAGTAATATAAGCCGAGCTGGTTCATGAACCAACTCCCTTTTCAGCCTTGGCACACACTTTGTTATACAGTTTTCCTCCTTACGTCCTTACGTAACTCCTCTTTATTTGAATGATTCATCCCCTCTGGCATTTAGCCACCATTATCTTTTTGCCTTGCACTAATTTTAGCTTGGTTTCACATTATGGCATAGATTATATTTGTGGCTTAACCATAGCAACAGTAAAAATTTGGCCATAGCAATTGTACAAAAATAAACAGTCATGCCCACTCCCAAGACAGGTGCATATCTAATGGTATCTAATGACCTAGACACACATATAGAGTGCACTTATCCTGCTGACTACTCTAAGATGTCACACATGAACTGAAAAATTCCCAATACAATCTACTGGCAAATCCTTTTCAATCCTTGTCATATGAAAATAAATTATAGATAAAAACGTATCGGTGCGTATCTGCCATTGGACATAAACATTACACAACAATGTCGGAAATCGCAAATTCAACAATGAGTGGTTGGAAGAAATCAGTGGCTATGTGAAGTAATCAGTATTTTGCTTCCCTGCTATTTGGTGGAGAGGGTGTGTGGTCCAAGTCTGGGTTTAAGGATTTAAAACATCTGTCTGAAAGTGTCTATTTTTCAAGCTTAAAAGGATAAACATTCACAAGCAACACCATGGACAAGAAAAGGTTGAATACATTGGCCATGCTGCCAACCAGCTGTGTTCAAAACAACTGGGAACTCAGAACTGAAAAATATCGGACTTTGGTGAGTTCAAGACAACTGGGAACTCTGAAAAAACGACTGGGAAAATAGGTTTTGAACGGTCATACCAAGTCGGGAACTTGTGTTGCTTTCTAGAGCTCCGGCTTTGCTACCAGAAGATCACTGAAGTCTTGAAAATACTATAAATACAAAGAATGCCAGACTTTGATGACAAAGTTTTCCCACAAGAGAGACCGCGCGCCACCTTGTGAGCACAGCACAACAATAGTGAGTCGAAAAATAAGCCTATGTCTTGTATGCTGCTGCATAAATAATGTAATATGCCAGTGTTGTGTCTTTGACTATGCCAGATTAATTGCTATGACATGCTATTCTATAAAATAATTTCTCCGTAATTAATATTACCTGATTGAACTAATCATGTAAATATGAATTAACTAGAGAGAGACACCACGAAATAATTTTTATAGAGCTGTTATCTTTCGAATAAACTCTTGAAGATTTAGTAAGATTTTACATCCATAACAGTCACATTAATCTCATTTTAT
Organism: Salvelinus fontinalis; assembly: GCF_029448725.1. Taxonomy (NCBI): domain Eukaryota; kingdom Metazoa; phylum Chordata; class Actinopteri; order Salmoniformes; family Salmonidae; genus Salvelinus; species Salvelinus fontinalis. The sequence goes on along the minus strand of NC_074687.1, from coordinate 30,103,382 downwards.
TCAGTCTCATCTGAAAATTGTAAGTCCTTGATTATCTGCAAGAATCCTGGCTAACAAGTTGAATCAGCAATACAAAATTGGGTTTAATTATTTATTTACTAAATACCTAACTAATCACACAGAATCACACATATACAATTAAATCATAACTTGGTCACAAATTACGTCATACAGAAAAACGTGCCTAGCGGGCGGAATAGATATGACAGCTTGTTACACAAAGGGAAGGGGCTGAGTCCTAGTGAAAGAGCGGGAGACTTGAACATAGGCGAGCTGTACTATCGTAAATACAGTATCTTATGCATTCTAAATTACCTCCCATTTGAAGAGGAAAATGCAATACATATTTACTCTGAGCTGCGCTTCCGTAGGTTGGTGGTAGATGGACCGTGTCGCCAACCCGAGTCCTCTGTCCTTTGAAGAATGTCTCTGGTAGTCACGGGATACGTTGTGTGTAGTAGACGGGATACTTGGACTGTCCTTCCTAACCTGCGTTTAGCTGTTGCTAACTCAACGGCTAGGAGATATCACTTATGTAGCGAATACGAGTTCAAAGTTCATACCATTCACAATCAAAGTCCATGCTGATGTTGGCTTCATCTGTAGTTATTATCTGAACCATTCTGACACCGGATCGTCATCCTAGCGTACCCGTAACAGGAAGTTATATTCTTGTTCATGGCCTTTATAGTGGAGGGAGAGGGGTGTGTCTGAAAAGTTTATAACCCATGCCTCCTGTGAGCAGAGGAAAACTTATGAAAGCACAGATCTCTCATTTGGAAGCTAAAATTACATTTCACCTCTTCACAAATAATGTCATATTCAAACATTTCAATTAAACAACAATTCCATGTGAATCCGATACCTCTGACGTTTAGACTTTCCACAGTAGAGTTTATGTCATTCTATCATTGATGAGAATGTGTCAGAGGGCAACCGAACTGACATAATATACCTTAAGTATCACCGCATATGTTCAGCTGGTCGGATTACCAGAATATAGTTCATTTCAAAATTCAGAATATAGAAATTCAAAAGATATTTTTTTTAAATATTTAACTTTCACACATTAACAAGTCCAATACAGCATATGAAAGGTACACATCTCGTGAATCCAGCCAACATGTCCGATTTTTAAAATGTTTTACAGGGAAGACAAAATATGTAAATCTATTAGCTAACCACGTTAGCAAAAGACTCAACTTTTATTACTCCATCAGTTTTTGACTCCATCAGTAGCTATCACAAATTCGGCCAAATAAAGATATAAATAGCCACTAACCAAGAAACAACCTCATCAGATGACAGTCTGATAACATATTTATTGTATAGCATATGTTTTTTTTCGAAAAATGTGCATATTTCAGCTATAAATCATAGTTTACATTGCAGCTACAGTCAGAAATTGCACCGAAAGCAGACAGAAAAATTACAGACACCAACGCCAAATAACTAAATACTCATCATAAAACATTTCTGAAAAATACATAGTGTACAGCAATTGAAAGACAGGCATCTTGTGATTCCAGACAATATTTCCGATTTATCAAGTGTTTTACAGCGAAAACACAATATAGCGTTATATTAGCGTAGCCACAATAGCCAGAAACACTTGGGCGCCGACGACCAGTTCACATGCACGACAGATATTAGAAATAGCATCATAAAATGTTTCTTACTTTTGGTGATCTTCCGTCAGAATGTTGGACAAGGTGTCCTTTGTCCAGAACAGTCGTTGTTTGGATCTGGAACGGCAAATTTCCCTCTTGATTTAGCATGGGCACTTGCCAAGTGGCACGGATCTCTCCAACGTCAACAAAGTCAGAGACCGGAACACGGCAAAACTCCCGAAAAAATTTCAATAATCTGATTAAACTATATTGAAAAAACATACTTTACGATGATATGGTCACATGTATCAAATAAAATCTAAACCGGAGATGTTAGTCGTCCATAACGACAGCCAAACAGAAGGCAAATCCATGTCCTCTTTCGCGCGCTGCAGAAACAGGAAATGGACGGTCACGTCATACAAAGAGCTTTAATTCCACCTCAGACCAAGATAGACACGAAATGTCTTCTCTCACCGCCTCTTGACAACCAGGGGAAGGTGTATGAAGTGTACGTAGACTCTTACGTTCATTGCCCATGTATAGGCATGAAGTTGAACAGAGCATCGATTTCTGACATTCCAATTCCTGGTCAGGAAATGTGCTGCAGAAGGAGTTCTGTTTCACTCAGAGAAATAATTCAAACGGTTTTAGAAACTAGAGAGTGTTTTCTATCCAATAGTAATAATAATATGCATATTGTACGAGCAAGAATTGAGTACGAGGCCGTTTGAAATGGGCACGATTTAACTGGCTACTCAATACTGCCCCTTGCAGCCATAAGAAGTTAACCAAGGGGTTTTCTTATGTCACATCAGTTATAGTAGGGAGAGAGAAAAAGGGGGAAAGAGGTATTTATGACTGTCATAAACCTACCCCCAACGTCATGACACCAGGGATATATGTATAATACTAAGTGTATATTGTGTAGTAAGCTGTTAGTAGCCCGTGTGTCTCACCCTGATAATTTGGTCCCCCTCAGAACTTAGCCTACACTATTCTGACTTGGTGGTGCACATGTAGCCTATATTCAGTTTTAGAGAAATATTGTAAAAGCTTTCATTGTTTGTTTATTTGCCCCTGTTATTTATCCTACGTTTCTGACTTGGTGTACAGAGAGAATAATGTAAGAACGGCCCATGTTCTGAATTGTGTCACTGTCCATTTCAAAAGTGCTAAACAAATAGGGTTTTAGCTGGCTCATTATTGTCTTAATCGAAATTACGGCTTGCCTCTTATCCGCTCATCGTTCCCTTATTGTCACGTTCCTGACCTGTTTTCTGTTGTTTTGTATGTGTTTAGTTGGTCAGGACGTGAGCTGGGTGGGAATTCTATGTTGTGTGTCTAGTTTGTCTGTTTCTATGTCAGCCTAGTGTGGGTTCTCAATCAGAGACAGATGGTAGTCGTTGTCTCTGATTGAGACTCATATATAGGAGGCTTGTTTTGTGTTGGGATTTTGTGGGTGTTTGTTACCTGTCTCTGTGTTTGTGTTCTGCACCAGATAGGTCTGTATCGGTTTTGCACATTTGTTATTTTGTATGTTGTTTGTAGTGTTTCACTTGTTCTGGTATTAAACATGTTTAACACTAGCCGCGCTGCACTTTGGTCCTCTCTTTCACCCCTGGAAGAAAGCCGTTACAGAAACACCCACCAAACCCGGACCAAGCAGCGTGGCAACGGGCAGCAGCAACAGCAGCAGCGGTACCAGGAGGAATGGTCATGGGAGGAAATCATAAACGGAAAAGGACCCTGGGCAAAGGTGGGAGAGAATCGCCGCTCTCGGGAGGAGAAGGAAGCAGCCACAGCCCAGGAGCGGTGGATTGAGGAGGCAGCACGTAAGAGAGGCTGGAAGCCCGAGAGGCTCACCCAAAAATTTCTTGGGGGGGGCTAAAGGGGAGTGTGGCGAAGCCGGGTTGGATACCTGAGCCAACTCCCCGGGCTTACCATGGAGTGAGAGGGCGTCGTACTGGTCAGACACCGTGTTATGCGGTAAAGCGCACGGTGTCCCCAGTACGCGTGCTTAGCCCAGTGCGGGCTATTCCACCATGCCGCACTGGGAGGGCTAGGTTGGGCATCGAGCTGGATGTCATGAAGCCGGCCCAACGTATCTGGCCTCCAGTACGTCTCCTCGGGCCGGCGTCCATGGCACCAGCCTTACAGGTGGTGTCCCCGGTTTGCCTGCATAGCCCAGTGCGGGTTGTTCCACCTCGCCGCAGTGGCAGGGCTACGGGGACCATTCAACCTGGTAAGGTTGGAGAGGCTCGGTGCTCAAGAGCGCGTGTCCTCCTTCACGGTCCGGTATATCCGGCTCCACCTTCCCGCCCCAGCCCAGTACCACCAGTGCCTACACCACGCACCAGGCTTCCAGTGCATCGCCAGAACCCTGTTCCTCCTCCCCGCACTCGCCCTGAGGTGCGTGCCCTCAGCCCGGTACCTCCAGTTCCGGCACCACGCATCAGGCCTATAGTGCGTCTCAGCCGGCCAGAGTCTGCCGTCTGCCCAGCGGTGCCTGAACTGCCCGTCTGCCCAGCGGTGCCTGAACTGCCCGTCTTCCCAGCGGCGCCTGAACTGCCCGTCTGCCCAGCGCCGTCTGAGCCGTCCGTCTGCCCAGCGCCGTCTGAGCCGTCCGTCTGCCCAGCGCCGTCTGAGCCGTCCGTCTGCCCAGCGCCGTCTGAGCCGTCCGTCTGCCCAGCGCCGTCTGAGCCGTCCGTCTGCCCAGCGCCGTCTGAGCCGTCCGTCTGCCCAGCGCCGTCTGAGCCGTCCGTCTGCCCAGCGCCGTCTGAGCCGTCCGTCTGCCCAGCGCCGTCTGAGCCGTCCGTCTGCCCAGCGCCGTCTGAGCCGTCCGTCTGCCCAGCGCCGTCTGAGCCGTCCGTCTGCCCAGCGCCGTCTGAGCCATCCGTCTGCCCAGCGCCATCTGAGTCATCCGTCTGCCACGAGCCATTAGAGCCGTCCGTCAGTCAGGAGCCGCCAGAGCCGCCAGCCAGTCAGGAGCCGCCAGAGACGCCAGCCAGTCAGGAGCCGCCAGAGACGCCAGCCAGTCAGGAGCCGCCAGAGACGCCAGCCAGTCAGGAGCCGCCAGAGACGCCAGCCAGTCAGGAGCCGCCAGAGACGCCAGCCAGTCAGGAGCCGCCAGAGACGCCAGCCAGTCAGGAGCCGCCAGAGACGCCAGCCAGTCAGGAGCCGCCAGAGACGCCAGCCAGTCAGGAGCCGCCAGAGACGCCAGCCAGTCAGGAGCCGCCAGAGACGCCAGCCAGTCAGGAGCCGCCAGAGACGCCAGCCAGTCAGGAGCCGCCAGAGACGCCAGCCAGTCAGGAGCCGCCAGAGACGCCAGCCAGTCAGGAGCTGCCAGAGCTGCCAGCCAGTCAGGAGCTGACCTACAGTCAGGAGCTGCCCTACAGTCATGAGCTGCCCTCCAGTCATGAGCTGCCCTCCAGTCATGAGCTGCCCTCCAGTCATGAGCTGCCCTCCAGTCATGAGCTGCCCTCCAGTCATGAGCTGCCCTCCAGTCCGGAGCTGCCACTCAGTCCGGAGCTGCCACTCAGTCCGGAGTTGTGCCACTAGTCCGGAGTTGTCCCTCTGTCCTGAGCTACCTCTCTGTCCTGAACTACCTCTTTGTCCTGAACTACCTCTCTGTCCTGAGTTGTCTCCTCTATTGTAGAGGGGAGTTGGTGAAGGTTCCTGGACCATGGTCGGGGGCGAGGGTCGCCACTCAAGGGACGCTAAGGAGGTGGACAAAGACAATGGTGGAGTGGTGCCCTCGTCCACCGCCGGAGCCGCCACCGCGGACAGATGCCCACCCAGACCCTCCCCTTGAGTTTTAGGGGTGCGCCCGGAGTTCGCACCCTGAGGGGGGGGTTCTGTCACGTTCCTGACCTGTTTTGTATGTGTTTAGTTGGTCAGGACGTGAGCTGGGTGGGAGTTCTATGTTGTGTGTCTAGTTTGTCTGTTTCTATGTCAGCCTAGTGTGGGTTCTCAATCAGAGACATATGGTAGTCGTTGTCTCTGATTGAGACTCATATATAGGAGGCTTGTTTTGTGTTGGTTTTGTGGGTGTTTGTTACCTGTCTCTGTGTTTGTGTTCTGCACCAGATAGGTCTGTATCGGTTTTGCACATTTGTTATTTTGTATGTTGTTTGTAGTGTTTCACTTGTTCTGGTATTAAACATGTTTAACACTAGCCGTGCTGCACTTTGGTCCTCTCCTTCACCTATGGAAGAAAGCCGTTACACTTATACCATAGTTTGTACATCTCAATTGTTATATTGCTTACATAAGTCTATCTCATTAGTATCTTATTCATAATTTTAGGCAATGTTGTAATGATGCATTTCTTTGTTTTGGTTACTTATAGCTCATGTTCTTTTCTCCACGAAGAGGAAATACTATAATGTTGTTGGGTCTGTAACCATGTTTGCCAGTGAAAGTTCAGTATAAGACCCATGTAATTCCAGTTGATATTGCAAGAATTGTTTTGTTTGCGCAATGCGCTGTCTGTACATTGGTATAGGCCTATTGTCTATAAAAGTGGATCCTCATGATTCTCTTTTCCTTCCTTTTTAGACCACATACAGTTCCTTGGGAAAGTATTCTGACCCCTTGACTTTTCCACATTTTGTTACATTACAGACTTATTCTAAAATTGATTAAATAAAACAATTCTCTGCAATCTACATACAATACCCAATAATGACAAAGCGAAAACAGTTTTTTAGAATTTAGAACAGAAATACCTTATTTACATAAGCATTCAGACCCTTCGCAATGAGACACGAAATTGAGCTCAGGTGCATCCTGTATCCATTGATCATCCTTGAGATGTTTCTACAACTTGATTGAAATCCATCTGTGGTAAATTCAATTGATTTGGCAGGCACACACCTGTCTATATAAGGTCCCACGAAAAACAGTGCAAGTCAGAGCAAAAACCAAGCCATGAGGTTGAAGGAATTGTCCGTAAAGCTCCAAGACAGGATTGTGTTGAGGCAGAGATCTGGAGAAGGGTACCAAAAAACGCCTACAGCATTGAAGGTCCACAAGAACATCATTCTTAAATGGAAGAAGTTTGAAACCACAAAGACTCTTCCTTGAGGTGGCCGCCCGGCCAAACTGAGCAATCAGGGGGAGAAGGGCCTTGATTAGGGAGGTGACCAAGAACCCGATGGTCACTCTGACAGAGCTCTAGAGTTCCTCTGTGGAGATGGGAGAACCTTCCAGAGGGACAACCATCTCTGCAGCACTCCACCAATCAGGATTTTATGGTAGAGTGGCCACTCCTCAGTAAAAGGCACATGACAGTCCGCTTGGAGTTTGCCAAAAGGCACCTAAAGACTCTCAGACCATGAGAAACAAGATTCTCTGGTCTGACGAAACCTAGAATGAACTCTTTGGCCTGAATCGTAAGCGTCATGTCTGGCGGAAACCTGCCATCATCCCTACGGTGAAGCATGGTGGTGGCAGCATCATGCTGTGGGGATGCTTTTCAGCTGCAGGGACTGGGAGACTAGTCAGGATCGAGGGAAAGATGAACAGATCAAAGAGAGATCCCTTGATGAAAATCTGCTCCAGAGCGCTCAGGATCTCAGACTGGAGCGAAGGTTCACCTTCCAATAGGATAATGACCATAAGCACACAGCCAAGACAACGCAGGAGTGGCTTCGGGACAAGTCTCTGAATGTCCTTGAGTGTTCCAGCCAGAGCCCGGACTTGAACCGGATCAAACTTCTCTGGAGAGACCTGAAAATAGCAGTGCAGCAACACTCCCCATCCAATCTAACAGAGCTTGAGAGGATCTGCTGAGAAGAATGGGATAAACTCCCCAAATACAGGTGTGTCAAGCCTGTAGCGTCATACCCAAGAAGACTCGAGGCTGTAATCGCTGTTAAAGTTGCTTCAACAAAGTACTGAGTAAAGTGTCTGAATACTAATCTAAATGTGATATTTCAGGGTTTAAAAAAAAAGAAAATTAGCAAAAAAATGTAAAACCTGTTTTTACTTTGTCATTATGGGATATTGTGTGTAGATTGATGAGGGAAAAAAACTAATTTAATTAATACATTTTAAAATATATATTTTTTTTAAAGTCAAGAGGTCTGAATACGGGGCCTAATGCCGCAGTGGTCTAAGGCCGCAATGCCGCAGTGGCCTAATTAGGCCGCAGTGGCCTAATGCCGCAATGCCGCAGTGGTCTAAGGCATTGCATCGCAGTGCTAGCTGTGCCACCAGAGACTCTGGGTTCGAGCCCAGGCTCTGTCGCAGCCGGCCGCGACCGGGAGGTCCATGGGGCGACGCACAATTGGCCGAGCGTTGTCCGGGTTAGGGAGGGTTTGGCCGGTAGGGATATCCTTGTCTCATCACGCACTAGCAACTCCTGTGGCGGGCCGGGCGCAATGCGCGCTGACCAGTTCGCTAGGTGTACTGTGTTTCCTCCGACACATTGGTGCGGCTGGCTTCCGGGCTGGATGCGCGCTGTGTTAAGAAGCAGTGCGACTTGGTTGGGTTGTGTTTCGGAGGGGCGCATGGCTCTCGACCTTCGTCTCTCCCGAGCCCGTACGAGAGTTGTAGTGATGAGACAAAACAGTAACTACTAACAATTCAGCCCAGCCTCACATTCAATTCGCGCATATATGTACAAAATGTATTTCAGCAGATTTCGTGCGTTTTTGTGCATTTTTGGGGTGTTTTGGGGTGGTTCAATTCGTTTGAAAATACACGAATTTCTGTGCTACTTAATTCGTGCGAGAAGACACGAATTTAACCAGTAGGCGACATAAGCCATAGACGCGATCGCCTGTATTTATTTATTTTACGTTATGAATATATAGATATTTTGTCTTTTTTTAACCATATAACCATAAGAGGTTATATATATATTGTCTTTATTTAATCCCTATTAAAACATTGTGGTTTTATGCCTATATGTACTGTTTTCGATTTTTCTGAACAGACTTTTCAGTATAGAATGAATGTAAGCAATGCATGATGGTTAATGGTGTTTTATTCGGTTGTAGTGCCATGTATTTCTTAAAAAATAAACGTGTAAACCATTTAACAGAATGTAACTGAAAATACAATGGCAGCCTTGCCATTGTCCATCAATAACAAAACATTTTTTTTTCGTATAACATTTGGGGAAACGTATGCAGTCATTGTAGTCTTACATTTTGTTGGCCAACCAAAATTACCAAAACGTTAACCCGTAATAAGGCTAGGGTGGCTGAGTGTAAATACATGGCTCTGAGTGTAGCACCTTTTCACTAGAAACGTTCTTGTGTTCAAATTACCGTCAGTGCGAAATAGCTAGAAAGCTTTCGTATTTCCACTTGGCTACACCTACGGTTACGATAACGATAAATCAAGTGCAATACCTGCGTCGACCTGTGTCTAGCAGACCTGTGTCTAGCAGCAAAACACCGGAAAGCTTCTAGCCTACCTCATCCGGTCATGTGACACTCTGGATGCCCCCTAAAAGCAATTTCAACCGTTTTGAAAAATGAAAAATGACGCCTGGTAACCCCAAAAAAATACCAGGTGCACGAAAAGTTTGGACTTAGAATATTTTTTGAAAACCTCCATAAATCACTCAGGCCAGCACCCATTGATTTGGGGCGGTAGTATAGCGTGTGTGTCTTTAAGCACCATACTTTTTCACTCCGTCCTTGCTGTGTGTGTGTGTGTGTGTGTGTGTGTGTGTGTGTGTGTGTGTGTGTGTGTGTGTGTGTGTGTGTGTGTGTGTGTGTGTGTGTGTGTGTGAGAGAGAGAGAGAGAGAGAGAGCTTTTCTTTGACATCTGTTTAGCGAAATTACTGATTTACAGTTCATGACGGTTGACCGATTCACACATTTAAAGTTTTGGAAAGATCTGACCTTTTTAAACCTTCGAAACAGCACCTATGACCCCATTTTAAGGCACTTCCGGTTGGCACAGGAAGCTATAAGTAAATACATATCCTGATCGGGGTATGCTTTTACAGAATCCTGAGTTTTAAGTCTATACGTTAAGAACTGACTGATTTACACAGGGTTGAATGCACTATATATCACAAACTGCTGGTTGGGTATGGCAAAACACTTTTAGGGTGATTTTATCACTTCCGGTTGCTCCAGGAAGCTTAGAATCAACACAGGTAGACCTCATAGTGGCCTGATGGATTGTCATTGAAGACAGGTTCATAAGACATTCATAACCCACATAGGCTTCAGGTTGAATTTAGGGGTGCAGGCAATGTGTTCCTATGGGGTGAGATGTCATTGTAAACTGTTTGATGTAAACACCTTCTTTTAACTGTTAAGGGCTAATGCCACACGGTCAAGGTTAGGCTTGCACAGAGACCTTAGGAACGTTCCTTAACAGTTCTCTCTCTGTCTCCCAAAAGCAAAAGACTTGAAATGTAGGTCAAGGGTCATCTTCTTGTCACTGTCGCTGCGCTCAGACCGAGCAAGCTACGGTCAAGCGGGGCATCTCGTTGAACTCGGCACGGCTATGGTGATGTCATTTTTAGTGGTAATTTCAGAATGCTATTTTGGTGGTTTTTCACTGTTGAAACATATTGCAAATGCACAAAAGTCAACTAGCAAGTCAGTGTCCATCAGCCAATTAGATATTTTCAGACACCAAACTGATACCATCTGACTCCAAACTCACTTTTTCCAACTCGTTTAGAAGCCAACTATCACATATTTCAGAGCAGGCCCAAAATTCACAGCGCCTTCCATTTAAACCATAATAAAACAAATAATAGGTAGTTATGTTCTAGCTGCGGGTCCAGTTCTCACATTATGTTTAGCCCTATGTGAGGTGACCTCGAATCCCAAGTTTCGGCTCGATAGGTCATTCGGTGCCCGAGCAAAACCTTAATTGGTGCTGAAATTCCACTTTTTTCCATGCCTTGCTACGGGGTCCTTGAATGAGCTATCGGACAGAAATGTCGGGGTCCGTCTCTATGGGCCGAGCCGGTTTCAATGCACCTAGTCGTGCAACTCTGGGACTTTTCTAAATGTCACCATTTTGTAATGCTCAAAATGAATTGAAGTCAATGCAAATGCACCAAGGCTTTTTATCGGTCCAAGAACCTTCTAGAGCCACATAACTCACCGTGCTTAATCGACCTGAGGTCTAGAACAGGTTTGTAAAGTTTCAGAACTCTAGGTCTGACGGTTCTTTAAAAGTTCAAACAAAAGTAACTATTGCAGGCACTGTCTGCCTCTAAGCCCCTCAGTGTGTCACTCCATCCTTTCTGTGTGGGTGTGTAAATTTTTCCTTGAAATCTGATGGGATGAATGACTGATTTACAGTTCATGAGGGTTTCCTATTCACATATATTAAGTTTTGGAAAGATTTGACTTTTTTAACCCTTCGAAACAGCCCTTTTGACACCAATTATGGCACTTCCGGTTGGCACAGGAAGCTGAAAGTAAACACATATCCTCATTGGAGTGGGCTTTTACAGAATCCTGAGTTTTAAGTCTATACGTTAATAACTCACTTATTTACACAGGGTTGAATGCACTATTTCTCTCAAACTGCAGGTTGGGTATGGCAAACACTTTTAGGGTGATTTAACCACTTCCGGTTGCTCCAGGAAGCTTAGAATCAACACAGGTAGACCTCATAGTGGCCTGATGGATTGTCATTGAAGACAGGTTCATAAGACATTCATAACCCACATAGGCTTCAGGTTGAATTTAGGGGTGCAGGCAATGTGTTCCTATGGGGTGAGATGTCATTGTAAACTGTTTGATGTAAACACCTTCTTTTAACTATTAAGGGTTAATGCCACACGGTCAATGTTAGGCTTGCACAGATCGGGAGGACCTTAGGAACGTTCCTGAGGTCAAATTGTGCTTCTAACCTTAACGGTTCTCTCTCTGTCTCCCAAAAGCAAAAGAATATGAAATTGAGGTCAAAGGGTCATTTGGGTCCTTCTTCTTGTCCCTGTCGCTGCACTCAGACCGAGCTAGCTACGGTCAAGCGGGGCATCTCGTTGAACTCGGCACGGCCTGGAGATAATGGCAATGCCATTGCAGGCTATGTGTGTCTTTAAGCACCGTACTTTTTCACTCCATCCTTTTATCCCCTTTTCTTCGTGGTATCCAATCGCTAGTATTTACTATCTTGTCTCATCGCTACAACTCCCGTATGGGCTCAGGAGAGACGAAGGTCGAAAGCCACGCGTCCTCCGAAGCACAACCCAACCAAGCCCCACTGCTTCTTAACACAGCGCGCCTCCAACCCGGAAGCCAGCCGCACCAATGTGTCGGAGGAAACACCGTGCACATGGCCCCCTTGGCTAGCGCGCACTGCCCCCGGCCCGCCACAAAAGTCGCTGGAGCGCGATGAGACAAGGATATCCCTACCGGCCAAACCCTCCCTAACCCGGACGACGCTAGGCCAACGGACCTCCCGGTCGCGGCCGGCTGCGGCAGAGCCTGGGCGCAAACCCAGAGACTCTGGTGGCGCAGCTAGCACTGCGATGCAGTGCCCTAGACCACTGCGCCACCCGGGAGGCAGATCTGACCTTTTTAACCCTTCGAAACTGACCCTATGGCACCATTTGAAGGTACTTCCGGTTGACATAGGAAGCTGAAAGTGAACACATATCCTCCTTGGGGTAGGCTCTTATATAATGTTGAGGTTTAAGTCTTTATGTTAAGAACTGACTTATTTACAGAGGGTTAAATGAGTGTGTGTTATTTCATAAAATCACATAAAATCACAGAAATCTGGCAGAGCTTCGAGACCCACTTAAAAAATGTTCGTCTGAACACACTGCAACTGGATCTGTAATTTTTTTTGTGAACATGACCAATTTGTCAATGTACGATTTCTCTTAAATTACGATAGATAAATGGCTGGTTCTTTTTTTCCTGACACCGTATGCTTATGTACTTTGACGTGAAGCGGTCAAATTAGCACCCTACTTTGCGTTTTTGACCTTTAATCCCAGAAAAATGGCCATAACTCAAAAAGCGTTGAGGCCTCGACGCCATCTTGTTCGGGGCCAACTGTCCATTACGTCTTCGAAATATTTTCCGTTTAGGAGAAAAGACCACATGCATTTGCAATGTGCTTGTGCATTTGCAATATTATTTATTTTCCCTCTGGTGGGAATTTCCGAGACTGCGGAAAAATGACTAAAATTTGTTATTTTTATAAAACGGAAACCGAACGTCCGAGAGATTTAGTTTGATGACTTCCTGAAAGATCTCTCCCCCGCGCACGGCCCGACGCCGTCCACGAATTTTAGAAACGTTGCAGGACGTCTAGTAAGGGACCTTACATTTGCAAGTGGCTTTTCTCACTAACCATATGGCGAGTGCTAAAATGTTCCCTTAAGGTATGGAAAGGCCTTGGAAAGGCCATAAGTGTAAGCCAACATAATTCATTATTTTACATTCACATGTAATACATGCATTATGAAGAAAATGGTGTAATTTAGGCTCCACGAAATATGAAATGGGTTATGAAGAAAATCGTGTATGGTTGCCTACATGACAAAAAGGCGTTCTGATTACAAGTGCACCAGTATCCAAAGTATTAAGCGAAATCAAGCACAGAAAACAGCATTGGCATTAATAAAACAATATTTCCCACGAATTAAGTCGCACTTAAATGTGCGTCTTTTCTCAAAAATTCTGTTCAGCAAGTCTAAAACAGTACATATAGGCATACAACGACACATTTTAAAACATGGTTAAACAAAGACAACATTTCTGTATATTCATGACGTTGAATTAGCCATTAAGAAGAACAAAAATGAAAGACAAATTATCGCGTCTACATGGTTGTTGCAACGGCTTCTTTTCGCACGAATTAAGTAGCACAGAAATTCGTGTATTTTCGCACGAATTAAGTAGCACGGAAATTCGTGTATTTTCAAACGAATTGAACCACCCCAAAACACCCCAAAAATGCACAAAAACGCACGAAATCTGCTGAAATACATTTTGTACATATATGCGCGAATTGAATGTGAGACTGTGTTGAACAATTGGATACCACGAAAAAGGGGGTAAAAAAAAAGAACAAAAAAAGAGGTCTGAATACTTTCCGAAGGCACTGTAGGGCAAATAAAATTATTAAAATGGTAAATTAACCGCGTCTCTCTCTCTCTCACTCTGTGGTGACGTAAATAAGAGTCAAGGTAAGTTCTCAACATCTTGCTGAATTTATCTAAACTAATTCCTATCTGAATTTCTGTCGGTGTCCATTTTGAAAGTGCTGAAGGAAGACCTACCTCGTCGCAGCTCGTTTGCTTGTACTTGCTTATACTTAGAGATACTGTAAATGTTAATGATATAAGAACAAACCTCATGAATTTACTGAACAGAAATGTAATAATGTTTGTGTATGGTTCAAAACTCATGTTGGCATTCGTTATTATTGAGGGATAATCCGAGTTACACAAATCCACAAGGAGTCATTAGAAATCATATTTATTTAAGCAAGTCAGCCATATCAGCTATGGTTTTTAAAAGGCAGTTGAATGAAATGTTTCGCTGCCAGACAAGGCTCCGTTGATATTCAGGTGTAGCTGTGGTAAGGATTCACACCATGGTGCTGAAAGGAATGCTCCGCTGTTGGGACAGCTTTATATAGGCCCTAACAGTTTGTGGGCACCGGTTTTTCACCATTATAGTGGAATTAATGTATTGTTTAGTGTTGTGGTTTTGCTGGCATGCATCTAAAAAAAATGGTTGAGTTTGCCCCAACAAGATTTACATGCTAAAATCGCCACTGCTCGTAAGACTTGATTTTCATCTTGCGCACTGTGTAAGCATATCTGTCCGTTATATCAGAGTGCTGCAGGTTATGTGCTTTCTGTTCTGTGTCTAGACCAATCAGATTCCCGGAAATCACAGGTTGTGCAGGCCGGGCACAAAGCACATTAACTAGCAAAACGCTCACCGCTCCACTGTCCTCCGGTAAATATATACTGAACAAAAATATAAAGCAACATGTAAAGTGTTGGACCCATGTTTCATGCTCTGAAATAAAAGAACCCAGAAATGTTCCATATGCACAAAAAGCACATTTCTCTCAGATGTTGTGAACAAATTTGTTTAGATCGCTATTAGTGAGCATTTTTCATTTGCCAAGATAATCCATCCACCTGACAGGTGTGGCATATCAAGAAGCTGATTAAACAGCATGATCATTACACTGGTGCACCTTGTGCTGAGGACAATAAAAGGCCACTCTAAAATGAACAGTTTTGTCACACAGCACAATGCCACAGATGGCTCAAGTTTTGAGGGAACATGCAATTGGCATGTTGACTGCATGAATGTCCACCAGAGCTGTTGCCAAAGAATTTAATGTTAATTTCTCTACCATAAGCAGCCTCCAACGTCATTTTAGAGAATTTGGCAGTACGACCAACAGGCCTCACAACTGCAGACCACATGTAACCACGCCAGCCCAGGACTTCTGTATCCGGCTTCTTCACCTGCGTGATTAGCTGAGACCAGCCACCAGGACAGCTGATGAAACTGTGTGTTTGCACATCCCTAATTATTTCTGCACAAACTGTCAGAAAACGTCCCAGGGAAGCTCATCTGCGTGCTTGACCTGACTGCAGTTTGGGTCGTAACCAAATTCAGTGGGAAAATGCTCACCTTCGATTGCCAGAACTGTGCTCTTATAGGATTAATCCCAGTTTCAAATGTACCAGGCAGATGGCAGTCAGCGTGTATGGCGTTGTGTGGATGAGCGGTTTGCAGTGCCCCATGGTGGCAGTGGGTTATTGTATGCGAAGCCATACACAACGGACAGAAAACACAATTACGTTTATTCGATGGCAATTTAAATGCACAGAGATACTGTGACAAGATCCTGAGGCCCATTGTCGTGCCATTCATCTGCCGCCATCACCTCATGATGCACGGTCCCATGTCGCAAGGATCTGTACACAATTCCTGGAAGCTGAAAATGTCCCAGTTCTTTCATGGCCTGCATACTCACCAGACATGTCACCCATTGAGTATGTTTGGGATGCTCTGGTTCGACATGTACGACAGCATGTTCTATTTCCCACCAATATCCAGCAACTTCGCACAGCCATCGAAGAGGAGTGGGACAAGATTCCACAGGCCCCAATCAACAGCCTGATCAACTCTATGTGAAGGAGATGTGTCGTTCTGCATGAGGCAAATGGTGGTCACACTAGATACTGACTGGTTTTCTGATCCACACCCCTACCTTTTTTTTCTTCAGGTATCTGTATTCCTAGTCATGTGAAATCCATAGATTAGGACCTAATGAATTTATTCCCTTATATGAACTGTAACTATATTTATATAGCCTGACAACACATCACTCCTGACATACAGACGCAAGAACCCTTTACAGAAATGTACGTGAAGAAAACAAGATGATTTCTCAGTCTGCTCAACTGAGCTGGTAATTGTTAAAAGATTTTATATAGGGTTAAGATAAATGATTAAATAATTCTACCCGGAAACTTAACCATTAGGGATTAGAGGTTATGTAGCATGGACAAGGAGTAATTAAAAATAATAAACAGTTGGACCTGGGAAGAGAGGAATGTATGTGTGTGCCGAAAGAAAACAAAGAGGAGCCTTAACCTATGTTTGAACCGATCCAGCTATAACTCTGGGGAGATAAGATAGGACAGGGAGAGCCCCTCCAGGTTTCCCTTATCTGGGGGGGACTGGAACTGTCAACTGAGTGGTAATAAACTGTGGTGAGACTCCAGGAGAAAAAGAGAGAATCCAAATGTTAGTGTGTATGTATGTGCGTAGGTTAAGAGAAGGTTATAAAAGGAACGTCTTTGTATATGCACAGCAGCGCTCTCGTAAATACATTTTCTGACTATCGTAGCTGGGCCTCCATCTGATTCATTTCAACCAGTTTCCTACAAATTCTGGGTTTCAGGCTGAATAGTTAATTGAATTGGGTTTATGAACAGCGAGAACATAATTTTCATGACAGTAATGCAATGTGGTAATGTAATGTAGCCTATGTATAGCCCATTTATTTGTGTTTGGATAAAATGTGAATGTGATCAAATTTGGCTAAATTCCACCTATTGTATCTCTCTGTTTACATGTCTATATTTCCACCTATTGTATCTGTGTTTACAGGTCTATATTTCCACCTATTGTATCTCTTTGTTTACATGTCTATATCCACCTATTGTATCTCTGTTTACATGTCTATATTTCCACCTATTGTATCTCTGTGTTTACAGGTCTATATTTCCACCTATTGTATCTCTGTTTACAGGTCTATATTTCCACCTATTGTATCTCTGTTTACATGTCTATATTTCCACCTATTGTATCTCTGTTTACATGTCTATATTTCCAAGATATCCTAATGATGTTTGTTTGTGTATATAGGGCAGACGACTACTTGTATTCCACATTTTAGCAATGTCAGAGCTTGCGATATTGGGTTAAATTAGTTTGTGGCCCACCCCAAGCCAGACATTATTATGTACTTTTAGAGTTTAGGGGGTATGTCCCAATATCTATCAATTTAACCACTTTTGCAGTAAAATATTTTTACACAAACATCCGTTTCATAAACGGGAGACGGAGATGTGAAAAAACATGGTTGTTTTGTTCTATCTTGGGTAGAGGTATCTAAAAAAGATGGGGCCTTGCTAAATGCATCCCTCTGATAGCAAATCACAATATGTTTCTATATTTGGTAACATTTCAATTTACATCTAGGAATATCTCTGGCAGAATTTCTCATTTGCAAAGTTTTAATTACATTAGTATTGCACAGCAGCTGGTTCCCCCCTAACTTGAGTAAGAGAATAGTGCATAATAAAGCATTCCAACATAAGATAAATAAAAAAGAGACCTAACACAAATGCTGACAAACAATTAAACATTTTATTTATCGAAAAAAAAGTCAATAGTTACTTATTCATGACCACCTACTGAATCCACAATTCTTCCAACATTACTATTATTATTACAATTTATTGTCATTTATCCAGTCAGAGGCTGTTTCCTCACTCTCTGCCCTTCTTTCCCAGTTGCCCGAGTTTGTTATGAGAGGTCATGGTTGTTACATCCCAATAATCTCTCCTTTCTCCTGAAGTGTGCACTCATTCACAACTCCCCACAAATATAAAGGCATTGGATTGGTGGAGGCATGGGCTAGGAGTTTCCATATGCCAGTGATTTCCTTTCGAATCCATGAAGGGAAGTGAACAAGTGCACACTTCGGGAGAAAGGAGAGATTATTGTGACGCAATAATATATCCTGCGGTAGCAAGATATGACCTGGGCTCTTTCTCAGAAGTCTTTCCTGGATTCCTCACGTGTCTCATGAATTCCTTGATGAATCACCTCTTTCTTAAAATGCAATGGAGAAGATCCAAGCTTAATACCCTCAAGCCTTCTCCAATGCATTTTTTTTTAGAACGAGTCGATGAATGAAATCAGCAAAGAAACCCTTTTGAGACTCGCCCCTGTAACAATAGCAACAGAAGAGATGGTAGTAAACGGAAGGCAGTTCTAAAGGCAGCGCTGAAGACTCACTGGCATCAGGCTCTAGTTTACCTACACTCCCATTGCTCTGACGCCCATACAATATATTAAGCTGTTGGTCTTTGAGTAAATATGTTAAATATAAATATTCATTAGTCAGATTCAAGTATTGAAGGTTTAAAGCTACAAAGCCAAGTAATCTTTCAAATACATTAAGTAGCAACACTGAGCAAAATCGTTAAGTTGCGTTTACCCCACGCTAGGCTAAATCAATCCATTTCAAGTAGTGCACTAGTTTCCTCAAATACCCCCCACCTTGATGTTGCTAGGCCATATATATTAAACAAAAAAAGTAGCATGAAGATAAATCCTAATAAACTAAATGATATGACTGCTTCAACCTATTCCCTATACTTTAAGAGTAATTATTTCACAGCAGAAAGGCTAAGTACTACAACTAATGAAACACTGACGCTATCCTTGATAACAGCAGTACCTTGTCTGTTCAAATCAGGAATATGGTTCCCAGTTCACTTTGGCCAACTAGTAGTAACTAGTAAATACTCAAATGAACAGTGAAAATAATCCAGTTCAAATGTGTAGATAAGAGAATTGATCACAACTATTGGCCCATGTCTGTCAAAAAGGCACTAACAGACAGACAACTCAGACTATTGATAGAATTATTAAGATAAGACACATTAAACTGAAATGGTGGTGCTGAGCGGTGTTGCTTCCGGAGGTGTAGGGGTGCAGTCTTGTTTGGCATTAAGAAGATCACATCCATATTCCATCGTCTTATTCCACTTCTGTTGTGACCGTAAAGGACGCCCATCCATCTGGAGGTCTGTGCAGCTGTCCACAGAACTGACCTCTTGAACACACCCACAGTATTATAGTGGTCACTCACTGGTCAGTCATCGTCACTTTCACTGCCAGACTCACTTAATTGCAGGTCATTCTCTGCAAAAAGGTGGAAGTGGGAAAGTTATAAATCCATTGAGTTCAAGTGGTGCATTTAACATCAACACCCCCATACCATGTCACAATATAGAAAGTAGGAAATACACGCTTCTAGCCTGACTAGGTTCTGTATAGGTCTTACGCGTACAGTAGAGTACAGTCTTACACATACAGCCTAGATTAGGGTTGGGCGATATTATGGTATAAATCAACAATGTTTGACAGATATCATCAATGGCGATGACATCATGATATGTCAGACAATAGTACAGTTGTGGCCAAAAGTTGAGAATGACATATATTCATTTCCACAAAAGGTTGCTACTTCAGTGTCTTTAGATATTTTTGTCAGATGTTACTATGGAATACTGAAGTATAATTACATTTACATTTACATTTAAGTCATTTAGCAGACGCTCTTATCCAGAGCGACTTACAAATTGGGAAGCATTTCATAAGTGTCAAAGGCTTTTATTGACAATTACATGAAGGTGATGCAAAGAGTCAATATTTGCAGTGTTGACCCTTCTTTTTCAAGACCTCTGCAATCCACCCTGGCATGCTGTCAATTAACTTCTGGGCCACATCCTGACTGATGGCAGCCCATTCTTGCATAATCAATGCTTGGAGTTTGTCAGAATTTGTGGGGTTTTGTTTGTCCACCCACCTCTTGAGGATTGACCACAAGTTCTCAATGGGATTAAGGTCGGGGGAGTTTCCTGGCCATGGACTCAAAATATCGATGTTTTGTTCCCCGAGCCACTTAGTTATCACTTTTGCCTTATGGCAAGGTGCTCCATCATGGTGGAAAAGGCATTGTTCGTCACCAAACTGTTCCTGGATGGTTGGGAGAAGTTGCTCTGAGGATGTGTTGGTACCATTCTTTATTCATGGCTGTGTTCGTAGGCAAAATTGTGAGTGAGCCCACTCCCTTGGCTGAGAAGCAACCCCACACATGAATGGTCTCAGGATGCTTTACTGTTGGCATGACACAGGACTGATGGTAGCGCTCACCTTGTCTTCTCCAGACAAGCTTTTTTCCGGATGCCCCAAACAATCGGAAAGGGGATTCATCAGAGAAAATGACTTTACACCAGTCCTCAGCAGTCCAATCCCTGTACGTTTTGCAGAATATTAGTCTGTCCCTGATGTTTTTCCTGGAGAAAAGTGGCTTCTTTGCTGCCTTTCTTGACACCAGGCCATCCTCCAAAAGTCTTCGCCTCACTGTGCGTGCAGATGCACTCACACCTGCGTGCTGCCATTCCTGAGCAAGCTCTGTACTGGTGGTGCCCCGATCCCGCAGCTGAATCAACTTTAGGAGACGGTCCTGGCGCTTGCTGGACTTTCTTGGGCACTCTGAAGCCTTCTTCACAACAATTGAACAGCTCTCCTTGAAGTTCTTGATGATCCGATAAATGGTTACTGGCAGCAATATCCTTGCCTGTGAAGCCCTTTTTGTGCAAAGCAATTATGACGGCACATGTTTCCTTGCAGGTAACCATATTTGACAGAGGAAGAACAATGATTCCAAGCAGCACCCTCCTTTTGAAGCTTCCAGTCTGTTATTTGAACTCAATCAGCATGACAGAGTGATCTCCAGCCTTGTCCTCACCAACACTCACACCGGTGCTAACGAGAGAATCACTGACATGATGTCAGCTGGTCCTTTTGTGGCAGGGCTGAAATGCAGTTGAAATGTTTTTTGGGGATTCAGTTCATTTGCATGGCAAAGAGGGACTTTGCAATTAATTGCAATTCATCTGATCACTCTTCACAACATTCTGGAGTATATGCAAATTGCCATCACACAAACTGAGACAGCAGACTTTGAAAATTAATATTTGTGTCATTCAAAACTTTGCCACGACTGTATATATACACACACACTCAAAAGTTTGGGGTCACTTAGCTTTTCTTTCAAAAAAACAAGGAAATTTCATTTTTTTTGTCCATTAAAATAACATCAAAATGATCAGAAATACAGTGTAGACATTGTTAATGTTGTAAATGACTATTGTAGCTGGAAACGGCAGAATTTTTATGTAATATCTACATAGGCTTACAAAAGCCCATTATCAACCATAAACCCTGTGTTCCAATGGCACGTTGTGTTTGCTAATCCAAGTTGATAATTTAAAAAGTCTAATTGACCATTCGAAAACCATTTTGCAATGATGTTAGCACAGCTGAAAAGGGTTGTGCTGATTAAAGCAGCAATAAAACTGGCCTTCTTTAGACTAGTTGAGTATCAGCATTTGTGGGATTACAGGCTCAAAATGTCCAGAAACAAAGTACTTTCTTCTGAAACTCGTCAGTGGGTTCTTGTTCTGAGAAATGAAGGCTATTCCTTGCGAGAAACTGCCAAGAAACTGAAGATCTCATTCAATGCTGAGTACTACTCCCTTCACAGAACAGCGCAAACTGGTGTCTACATTAGTGTCAAGTTTGAGAAACAAACGCCTCACAAGTCCTCAACTGGCAGCTTCATTAAATAGTACACGCAAAACACCAGTCTCAAAGTCAACAATGAAGTGGCGACTCTGGGATGCTGACCTTCTAGGCAATTGGAGCTCAATTGGATTCAGGTCTGGGGAACGGGCGGGCCAGTCCATAGCATCAATGCCTTCCTCTTGCAGGAACTGCTGACACACTCCAGCCACATGAGGTCTAGCATTGTCTTGCATTAGGAGGAACCCAGGGCCAACCACACCAGCATATGGTCTCACAAGGGGTCTGAGGATCTCATCTCGGTACGTAATGGCAGTCAGGCTACCTTTGGCGAGCACATGGAGGGCTGTGCGGCCCTACAAAGAAATGCCACCCCACACCATGACTGACCCATCGCCAAACCGGTCATGCTGGAGGATGTTGCAGGCAGCAGAACGTTCTCCACGGCGTCTCCAGACTCTGTCACGTCTGTCACATGTGCTCAGTGTGAACCTGCTTTCATCTGTGAAGAGCACAGGGCGCCAGTGGCGAATTTGCCAATCTTGGTGTTCTCTGGCAAATGCCAAACATCCTGCACGGTGTTCAGCTGTAAGCACAACCCCCACCTGTGGACGTCGGGCCCTCATACCACCCTCATGGAGTCTGTTTCTGACCGTTTGAGCAGACACATGCACATGTGTGGCCTGCTGGAGGTCATTTTGCAGGGCTCTGGCAGTGCTCCTCCTTGCACAAAGGCGGAGGTAGCGGTCCTGCTGCTGGGTTGTTGCCCTCCTACGGCCTCCTCCACGTCTCCTGATGTACTGGCCTGTCTCCTGGTAGCGCCTCCATGCTCTGGACACTACGCTGACAGACACAGCAAACCTTCTTGCCACAGCTCGCATTGATGTGCCATCCTGGATGAGCTGCACTACCTGAGCCACTTGTGTGGGTTGTAGACTCCGTCTCATGCTACCACTAGAGTGAAAGCACCGCCAGCATTCAAAAGTGACCAAAACATCAGCCAGGAAGCATAGGAACTGAGAAGTGGTCTGTGGTCACCAACTGCAGAACCACTCCTTTATTGGGGGTGTCTTGCTAATTGCCTATAATTTCAACCTGTTGTCTATTCCATTTGCACAACAGCATGTGAAATTTATTGTCAATCAGTGTTGCTTCCTAAGTGGACAGTTTGAGTTCAGAGAAGTGTGATTGACTTGGAGTTACATTGTGTTTAAGTGTTCCCTTTATTTTTTTGAGCAGTGTATAGATATATATATATATATATCTTTTTTTTTTTTGCAGACATGCCAAATTACCTACCTATTCCAATTTGCCATAGCCTTTTTCAATAAATATGTGGTAGGTAGGTAGACTTAGCCTACTATTCACATAATGCAATAGTATGTCTACAAGGTATATTGTAGACGGAGCGCAGCGTGCCAAAATGTCCTGATCAACTTTCAAATCAATCTAGGAGGCCAGTAACAGAGTTCGATCTCAGAAATTTGTTGTTGAATAGCCTACATAACATGATATGGTAATAATGAGAAAGAGAGAACCAACAATTGCCAGACAGAATAATAAAATGGGAAGTTTAAAGAAACCTTAATTTTCTGGCCTCCACCTGACCAAAGCTTCAGGAAAAACAAATGGTGTGCAGCTGGACAAACCTTGCGAACCAAACAGCCAATATTACAAGCCTACACTAGGCTTCTGTCAATGAAGTAAACATTACCTGTACAAGTTAAACTTAGAAATGAATATGTCTGTTATTGTGGAAGTGTTTATTCACGTCCTTGAATTGCGCAACTGGCATTACATAAGCTCCAAAAGCAGGAACAAAAAAAAAGACTAACCCACCTTTGGATAGGCTACACATCACTAAATAAATAAGAATTAAATTACCCCAAACAATTACACTGCAAATAAGTATGTTAAGGCACAACATTTTGGCTACATTTATTTTGAATAAGACACGTGTGAATACAGGCTTTGAAAATTCAACAAATAGAAAGTGCAATGAATAACCATTCTGACTATTTTTCTTGTCATTATATATTAGCTGACAAAGTTCTGGCAAGGAACACAAGCATGTTCACCTTTTCTAGTTTTAATAGACTGCGGAGCAGGGTAACAATATTGCCTGCTGTTGGCCTACTGAAAACACATTCAGACAGAACGCTTTTTGCAGGCGAAGTTGGTCAAGAGCGGAAAGCGACCCGCATTCCCTCTCCACCAAGCCAGAGGGTCATCATCTCCTCTGATTACATCTTTGACTGCAGTGGTTTACAAAAGTATTCATCCCCCCTTATGTCTCTATAAGCTTGGTACATCTAGCCACTGGGATTTTTGCTCATTCTTCAAGGCAAAACTGCTCCAGCTCCTTCAAGTTGGATGGGTTCCACTGGTGTACAGCAATCTTTAAGTCATACCACAGATTCTCAATTGGATTAAGGTCTGGGCTTTGACTAGGTCATTCCAAGAAATGTAAATGTTTCTCCTTAAACCACTCGATTGTTGCTTAGCAGTATGCTTAGGGTCATTGTCCTGCTGGAAGGTGAACCTCCGTCCCCGTCTCAAATCTCTGGAAGACAAACAGGTTTCCCTCAAGAATTTCCCTGTATTTAGCGCTATCCATCATTCATTCAATTCTGACAAGTTTCCCAGTCCCTGCCGATGATGGTGTTCCCGGGGTATGTGGGATGGTGTTCCGGGGTAATGTGAGGTGTTGGGTTTGCGCCAGACATAGCGTTTTCCTTGATGGCCAAAAAGCTCAGTTTTAGTCTCATCTAACCAGAGTACCTTCTTCCATATGTTTGGGGAGTCTCCCACATGCTCTTTGGCAAACACCAAATGTGTTTGCTTATTTTTTTCTTTAAGCAATGGCTTTTTTTCTGGCAACTGTTCCGTAAAGCCCAGCTCTGTGGAGTGTACGGTTTAAAGTGGTCCTATGGACAGATACTCCAATCTCCGCTGTGGAGCTTTGCAGCTCCTTCAGGGTTATCTTTGGTCTCTTTGTTGCCTCTCTGATTAATGCCCTCCTTGCCTGGTCCGTGAGTTTTGGTGTGCGGCCAGCTCTTGACAAGTTTGTTGTGGTGCCATATTCTTTCTATTTTTTAATAATGGATTTAAAATGGTACTCCGTGGGATGTTCAAGGTTTCGGATCTTTTTTTATAACCCAAACCTGATCTGTACTTCTCCACAACTTTGTCCCTGACCTGTTTGGAGGTGTTCTTGGTCTTCATGGTGCCGCTTGTTTGGTGGTGTCCCTTGCTTAGTGATGTTGCAGACCCTGGGGCCTTTCAGAACAGGTGTACATATACTGAAATCATGTGACAGATCATGTAACACTTAATTTGTTCAAGTTCACCTGTGTGCAATCTGTGTGACTTCTGAACGTAATTGGTTGCACCAGCTCTTATTTAGGGGCTTCATAGCAAAGGGGGTAAATACATATGCATGCATCACTTCCGTTTGTAATGTTTTTTTTTTTTTTTTTAATAGGTAATTGTTTTTATTTCACTTCACCAATTTGGACTATTTAGTGTATGTCCATTACATGAAATCCAAATAAAAATCTATTTAAATTACAGGTTGCAATGTAACAAAATAGGAAAAACGTACTGTAAAACGCACAATGCTTGGTTCCAAATCACCATTCAAAGTTATCAGTACCACACACACACCATATGATTGATTTATATTTATCAAATGTATTTGCACACAAGAAAATACAATATTGGTAAGATGATTTCCACATTTTAGAGTCTAATCATTACTCTAAAATCGGGTGATTTGTGCATGACAGAGGCTTCATATTACAGATCGTTTACGCGTTGCTAAGCAACGCAACGCTCCCCCAGCCCTGGGAAAAATAGATAGACAATACAATTGTATATCAACGATGTTTGATCAGGTCGATAAGATGATGTGTCATTCCAGACGTCGCCCAATCCTAGCCTACATCCACAGTAATGCAAAAATAAATTCTGATATGGCAATGCAAATATAAAATGGTTCTATACAAGTATTTAAAGCTGCGATGTGTAACTTTTTGGGCAACAAACCAAGCTCTCATTGAAAGCAAGTCTAAGATGCTATGCTTCCTGTTCTTAAGTTTCTTTTACTTTCTGTTTTGTACACCAGCTTCAAACAGCTGAAAATACAATATTTTTGTTTATTTAAATTATATTTCAGAGCGGTTTAGATGGTATAATGATTCTTGTTGTCACAAACTGAAATTAAGTGAACTATTAGAGTTTTACAGGAGAGGAGAGAGACTGACACAGCGAGTAAGTGAAAGAGAGAACAGAAGAGATAGGGATGAACTTACTTAATGTGCTCAATAGGTGTCCTCCACTGCGAGTTGGTGATGGTGAGGAGGTGGTGACAGTGGTGAGGACAGGCATGCCCTGGTGGGGTGGTGGCCCTGTGGGGGGACCCACAGGGGGGGGGTGCCGGGACTCATCCTCAGAGTCACTACCGCTGGAACTGTCCCCACTACTGGAGGATGAGGAGCTGTGGGAGTCTGAGGACGAGTCCCCACTACTCATCTGGTCCATGACCCGCGCCTCTGCCATTAGCTCTGTAGCACGCACACACACACAGAGAGAGAGAAAACAATGATGTCACCTCTGACCTTGAATCACAACACAAGAGGATTTACAAACATAGCAATTGATTCATTTATATGACCATGGACTAGAATCTATACAGAGCAAAAATATAAAACCCAACATGCAACAATTTCAAAGACTTTACTGAGTTACAGGTCATACCAGGAAATCAGTCAATTGAAATAAATAAATTATGCCCTAATCTATGGATTTCACACGACTGGGAATACAGATATGCATCTGTTGGTCACAGATAACTTTTGAAAAAAACACAAATGCCCCCAGCACAAGGTGCACCTGTGTAATTATCGTGCTGTTTAATCAGTTTCTTGCTTTGCCACACCTGTCAGATGGATGGATTATCTTGGCAAAGGAGAAATTCTCACTAACAGTTATGTAAACACAGTAATATGATTTTTGTGCAAATGCCAAATTACTGGTATCTTATATTTCCCCTCATTGAACATGGGACCAACACTTTACATGTGTACATGGGTTTATATTTTTATTCGGTGTAGATGGTTTGAGAGAAGGATAGCTTTTACACATGATGCTCTACATACCTCTCTCAATGTCATCCATGGGGGAGGCAGGGGACATATTCTCTTTGGGAGGAGAACTCTTGGAGCCTGCTGGGGTCTTGCTGCTGCTGCCATTACCACTAGTCTTCATCTGCTGGCTCAGACGACTGGTCTGCTGCTCTATACGAGACTGGATCTTACTGCTGCCTTCAGCCCTGACAACCCAAACACACGAGATTATAGTTAACAACTAAATATGGAATGCAAATCAGAATGACAAGATAATCTAGAAAGGAAGCAGTTCAAAATGGAGAGTTAGTGTCCAATAAGAAATGCTTATTGTTTTTCCATTGCAAAAATGTTTTGTTACAGTTTGCCCAAATAAACAAGTCGACCGTAGTCTGTCCACCCACCTGGTCTTCTTGACAGCAATGTTGCTGTTGAGTTTCTCCAGACGGTACTCTCCAGTATCGTGGTTTACGATGAGAATACATTCCTTCATATAAGGCCTCTTGGATCCTTTGAAGACTGTTACAGAGGCAGTGGATCCCTAGGTAAAAGGGGAACATCAAGGTAATCAGTTGATCACTGGATATAGAGATTAAAAAGGGGGGAGGTCATTTATGTGCTTAATTCTTACCTCCAGATTGGGCAGTGTGATAGTAACTTGTTCTCCTTTTCCCACCTCCAGCTCCCCCACACAGGCGGTGTCAATGGAGGCTGGTTTAAAGTCATCTGGATCAAAGAGATAAAAGAACAGCCTGAGTTCCAAACTACTGAATTACACAGCAAAGCATATGGGCAGACTGAAGGCTACGCACAAAAACATCATTGGTTTGGTCCATTCTGATATAATGAAGTTGAAGTTACCACTGTTCATCAACAGATGGAGCCACAAGGCCACCACTATTGTTGTAGCTGCTCAAACGGATCAATGGATGCCAGAAGCAAGTGCGGCTAGCCGAAAGCCCAATTAAAAGTACAAACATGTAATAGTACAGTTTAAACTAAGGACTCTAAATGGATAACTAGATCACTTTTAATAAAGTGACATCGATTTAGACGAAGTAACTAGCTAGCTATTTAATTTGAATCGTATGTTTTGGGGCTTAACGTTAACTAGCTAGCTAATATTAT
Source organism: Salvelinus fontinalis (assembly GCF_029448725.1). NCBI lineage: Eukaryota > Metazoa > Chordata > Actinopteri > Salmoniformes > Salmonidae > Salvelinus > Salvelinus fontinalis. Next base: position 30,075,641 of record NC_074687.1, on the reverse strand, counting down.
CATAGCAAGTTAGCTAGCAAGTATGATCAAAATGCCACTTACATCTCACCGTGTGGTAAGCGCCTTTGGGTTGTTTCTCAAATGTTTCGCCTAATTTCAAAACATGTTCTTGATTATCAAAGTTTGAGTATGTTATTGCATTCATATTCTAATAAAGGTTTCACCCATATGTTAACAAACATGATACTTTCCACCTCCATTCGATACCATCTATGACTGAATTATGGACTTCAAAAGCTAAGTTCTGCCCTTTCTTCGTTGTGATTGGTCAGACTGGTCTATTTTCGTTTTTTGATTCGTTCAAAGACTGGTCAATCACCAATTGGATAATTTCAGGCGGAAGTAGCTTCTGTGGTAATGTCACATGACATGGGTTTGCTTAAAACAGTACAGTATGAAGATAGGCTAAAACTGCTTCTCCAATAGAAATCCCCGATCACACTTATAGGCGATGTCATGGCGACGTTGGCTAGCTAAGCTCATGCGCAGAAACACGTCATCAGGTCGTTCTTATGTCAGAAGATTTTGTTGTGAGTTAGATTTTATTTAAAAATAAACTACTATTAATGTTAATTTGAGAGACTGAGATTTTGTTTTATTTTGATCCAAATGATATTGACGCTGATTTGACTGTCATTGTTAATTAGTTTATTTTTCATGGAAGATTCTTTATAGATAAAATGAAGTGGACGGAAAACAAACCCCTCTTCACATTATTGAAGATAGAATTGAAATATTATTTTTGTAATTGTCAGTAAATGTAAAAACAAAAAGCAATACGCACCATAAAACTTTTATACAAATTGAAAATGTATCTTGATATGTAGGTTAGGTTAACAAACGGTCGTCTCGCGCCTAACCGCGCATGTGCAGGCCGTCAAATCAAAGACACTCCTTCAATATAAAGTAGATTTTTACGAAAATTAAACGTTTCATATTGTCACTTTCGCGATGTTGGAGTAATAACATGTTCAACTACTTAAGCCATTGTGTGAAGTCTAAGTTGTGCGTTTAGATTTTGAGAAGATTCACAACTAAGGAAGAATCTTTCACTTCTCTCATTGACTTATCAAATACCGGTCTCGTCTGTTTTGTAAACATTCCCGGGAGTATCGCGATGTTGCGCCTCTGTGTTTTGAAACTCTGTGTTATAACCGTACAAGTGTTTTATATTTATGGAGCTTCTACACTATATATACAAAATATATATACTATATATTCAACATGGCACCATCATAGGAGGCCGCCTTTCCAACAAATCAATTTTGTCAAATTTCTGCCCTGCTTGACCTGCCCCATCAACTGAAAGTGCTGTTATTGTGAAGTGGAAACACCTGCGAAGTGGTAGGCCACACAAGCTCACAGAACAGGACTGACGAGTGCTGAAGCGTGTAGAGCGTAAAAATCATCTGTCCTCAGTTGCAACACTCAATATCGAGTTCCAAACTGCCTTTGGCAGCAAGGTCAGCACAAGAACTGTTCATAGGAAGCTTCATGAAATGTGTTTCCTTGGCAGAGCAGCTGCACACAAGCCTAAGAACACCATGCGAAATGCCAAGCGTCAGCTGAACTGGTGTAAAGCTTGCCGCCATTGGTCTCTGGAGCAGTGGAAACGCATTCTCTGGAGTGATGAATCACGCTTCACCATCTGGCAGTCCGACAAACGAAACTGGGTTTGGCGGATGCCTGGAGAACGCTACCTGCCCCAATGCATAGTGCCAACGGTAAAGTTTGGTGGAGGAGGAATAATGGTCTGGGACTTTTTTTCGTGGTTCGGGCTAGGCCCCTTAGTTCCAATGATGGGAAATCTTAACGCTACAGGATACAATGACATTCTAGACAATTTTGTGTTTCCAACTTTATGGCAACAGTTAGGGGAAGTCCCTTTCCTGTTTCAGCATGAGAATGTCCCTGTGCACAAAGCGAGGTCCAATGCTTTGTCGAGATCGGTGTGGAAGAACTTGACTGGCCTGCACAGAGCCCTCACCTCAACCCCATCGAACCCCTTTGGAATGTATTGGAATGCTGACTGCGAGCCAGGCCTAATTGCTTAACATCAGCGCCCAACCTTACTAATGCTCTTGTGGCTGAAAGGAAGCAAGTCCCCGCAGCAATGTTCCAACATCTATTGGAAAAATTTTGCAGAAGAGTGGAGGCTGTTATAGCAGCAAAGGGGGGGACCAACTCCATATTAATGCCCATGATTTTGGAATGAGATGTATAACGAGCAGGTGTCCAACATACTTTTGGTCATGTAGTGTATATGACAACATCACACAGAACAGAGTGTGATGGAGAGGAGTCGTCGATGGCCTGCTCCAAAGTAGCGATGGGCCTATAATAAGTAGACAAACAAACACAGCCAAACACTTAAAGGCCCAATTCAGACATTTTTATATCAATATCAAATAATTTCTGTGTAACAATTAAGTAGGCTACCTTAATGTAATAGATTTCCATTCAAATGGGCAAAATACCTGTTTAGCAAAAGACTCTAACTGAAAACTAGCTGTTATTGGCAGAGATGTTTGGAACTCTTTGTTATTAGTCTATTAACCAATTTACCGCATTGTGATGCCATGGAAATCCAAAACTATTCAAACTTTCTGATTAGAAGGTGTTGAAGGTTTTTCTGTGTAGATTGTATTTTCAACAAGCAACTATCAGAAAATAACACTGCACAATGTTTTTCATACTTTTACAGTGTTAGTTTCATCAGCTGTTGTAATATGAAATAAAACACAGAAAAAAATAATGTTTTTGACTGCACTTTAACCATTTTCAACTCTTAGAGCTTTTAATGTTATTAAAGACAACATACAGTATTAGCCCAGTATTTCATAATACAGAACAGCATTGTTTGCATTGTTAAAAATAATTGTGAGTCTTAAGACAATGAGAGAGAGAGATACAGTAGCCTAGTAGGCCAATACTTTGAACAGGTGGTCTAAGTAATTAATTAGTTACAGTCATTTGCTACTATGACGATGGAATAGCTGAGCCTACGGTGCCGGGCTCTAACCCCAAAGCCTTGTTGTGGTAATAATAAGCTCTTTTCCTTTCCTAAACTGTTAATGAATCCTAATCCTTTAATGCCTGTTCTGTCTGTACTTTTGCTGTCTGCACAAGCAATAGCCTATGTACCCCATTTAAACAGTAGGCTACCTAGAGGATCAATTGTAGAGAAAGAGAATGTGAAGATTCTGAAAGTAAAGACCACATTCATATGACAACATTGGTCACTGTAACTGTATATGCCCGAATCACCTCAAAGAGCTGAAAAGGTTGAAGTGCCAATCCCATCAGCTTCGTCTGGACCCTGTTGTTGGAGAATGACGTCAAGTGTGGTGTGTTACTGTAAATGACAACCAGGTAGAGAGGGAGGGAGGGAATGAGAGAGACAATTGGCAATATAATGAAAGAGAAAGGATGAGGCGAGGTAGAAGGGTAAAAGGCCAATAGAGATATAATGATAGGGTGGAGTGGAGAACACTGAAACGTAAATTAAATGGGAGGTAAATAGAGAGAGAGATTCTTTGCTAATTTATGGTGCAAATGTGTACAGTGCAGTACTTTTTGTAGACCCAACCAAAAACTTGGCATAGGCCTACTGCATCTTTACCATAGCAGTGTATGGTATCCATGACGAGAGCCCCATCCATGTGAAAGGAAAGCAGTAGGGGTTCTGTCAACATGAATGGAAGGAAACAAAGGCAATCCTATGGTGATATCAGTTGCCAGGGATTGCCTTTGAACTATCCTAGCAGCAATGTTGAACTTTCCCTAATGATATTGGTGGGCCACAAAGGAGGATCCTCCATGTGCAGTAAGTTAATAGCCAGGCAGGGAGACAGAATACCACTGCCCCTTTTTTTCACCATAGGATCAAGTGTCAGGCTGTGTAACAGGATATTGCAGGCTGAGTGGCTGACTTTACAACTAAGATATGTCCATTCATGACCAGGTTTCATCTACTATTAAGAGCCGAATGGAGCATAACCTGCTTATAGGCCTGGTGACAATAGTGTCAGTGTGATAAATTTAACAAAGCAACAACACAATGTAACAGTGTGATATACAGTATACCACATTTTTAATTGCCACTGGACATTATCTTAAATGTGTTATATTTTTGTGTAGAATATGCTAAATCCCCCCCCCCCCCCCGTCCTGTTTCCAAGGAGACTTCGTTTGTGAAGCGTGCTGTTTTACAGCGTTATACATTGGGGACACGAGTGTTCCCCCAAATGCTCGCGCAACAAAGATACAAATATTCCTATTATATCTCGTGAATTTGAAGAAGAAAAAAATAAAGCGTTAAAACGTCAGCAAATCGATGAAAGCCAAAGCGCAGACAAGCGAGTTTGGCTGCAAGTGACACTGTTGGTCCGGGATTCGGACCATTTGGAAAGGAAATCTGCTCGTGATGCGATTCTCTGAGGAGGTGCTACTTTGAAAAGTAGACTACTACTATTCATGTAAGTAGGCCTATCAAATATACATACTTCTTTGACTGTAGCAATTTTGCGAGATGATGTCCCATGCTGATTACAGTAGCTGTTTTCTGTTGAGGGATACGGAACAAAGCGAGCTGTGATTGTAGCTAATGTCGAAGTAAACGATAGGCTTTGTATTATATTGTTTTGTGACTGAATGTGTCACCTATTTGGGATGATTTTATTGCATTATATTATTATTCTATTTTTGGGAGGGCAACAATTATATAGCCGTTATGCATGCACAGTGCAGTAGAGTAGCCTCACCTTTCCACTCATTAGTGCTCATTCCGAAAAAAGGTGACAACCAAAACAGTTTGCCTTTGTCCATGCCAAGATGAGAGTATAGGGCTCATTGGGCTGCTGACCAGTAGCTCTGTCTTGAATATTTCTATCAGATGAGTATCATTTGACTGGGGAGCTGTAGGACCATTTATAGGCTACTTTAATCGGCCTGTGTGGTCTCCGTATTGTGTCTACGACCTATCTATCTCGCACACCCTATCTAGGTGAGGGAGAAGTGAGAGCTGCAGGAAAGGTCATAAACAAAGCAATTTATGCTGCCTGCGTGCCTGTAAATAACTTAACCGCATTACCTGAATAAAAGGTGTCATGGATGGAAACAGCTGCCCCACTGAGCTGTAATCTCACCTGGGAAGTTCTGCTTTAAAGCAGGCTACAGTCTGTCATCAATCACTTTAAACAATGCCACTTAATATAATGTATATGTATATACTGTACTCTATATCATCTACTGCATCTTGCCATCTTTATGTAATACATGTATCACTAGCCACTTTAAACTATGCCACTTTTATGTTTACATACCCTGCATTACTCATCTCATATATCTTTATGTACATATTCTTTATCCCTTTACACTTGTGTGTATAAGGTAGTAGTTGTGGAATTGTTAGGTTAGATTACTCGTTGGTTATTACTGCATTGTCGGAACGAGAAGCACAAGCATTTCGCTACACTCGCATTAACATCTGCTAACCATGTGTATGTGACAAGTAACATTTGATTTGATTTGATTGGAAATGTACCAGGGCCGGTGTTGTGCCGAAAATCCCCCCCCTGCCAGAACCCCCCCCCCCCCCCCCCCCCCCCCCCTTCCAATTTCCTTAATTTTGTGGCTGGAGTCAAATACTTTCTGTGTCAAACATCAGAGTCAAATACTTTCTATAGAACAAACTTCACGTCAGGATAGGCAACCGAAATTAATAATGTATGTGTGTTATAATAAACATAGAGGAGGGAGTTTTCGGCACAACACCGGCTCTAGCTTTTTGGGTGCTCATTCACGATTGAGTGATGATGGCCTATTTTGAAATTCGGTATGCCTAACTTGGGTTCGAGGGTATTAAAAATATAACATTTTCTTGAGACAATATGTGTGGACATAGGCAGCCGTTGCAATTGAAGGATGCATTTTATGCATATTCTACTGAATGCAAATATAAACGCAGCATGTAAAGTGTTAGTCCCATTTTTCACGAGCTGAAATTAAAGCTCCCAGAAATGTACCATCTGCACAAAACGCTTATTTCTCTCAAATGTTGTACACAAATTAGTTTACATCCCTGTTAGTGAGCATTTCTATTTTGCCAAGACAATACATCCACCTGACAGGTGTGGCATATCAGGAAGCTGATTAAACAGCATAATCATTACAGAGGTAACCTTGTGCTGGGGACAATAAAAGGCCACTCTAAAATGTGGCCTTTTATTGCATGCTTCCATGATTCCATGCTTCCATGCTTCCATGATTTTCTTTGCACAACCGGATTTATATAGAATTCCCCCTGGTTCATGTGATTATAGAACTCACTCTGCACTACTAAAGCATGCAACACATCGAGAATATCACTGCTGATAGACTGCCGATAAGTAATTATCACAGTGAGAGGCCGTTCCTTCTCTTGCTAAAACAAAAGCGGTACCTGCTACATGCCGACCCGGTAGTGACGAACCTAACATTTCTACTTGCAGAATCGCAATGCTCGTTAGTAGCCAACAACTTTACTTTGAGCAAATCAGAGAGCACGAACACCCACTTGGGGGAGCCAACGAGAGAGACAATAAAAAGGGAAAAAAATGAATTTTCTCTGTACATTCACAGATGAGCCAATAACACTTCATATGCAATGTTGGCTATGGGACGGTAGCTAGCTAAATGCACAGACGCAACACAAACAACACTAAATACTTCCTCCAAGCTAGCTAACCACTGCAGCTAGTATTGATATTATAATTAAATCACAATGGATTAGCTGGTTTCCATGAAACAGCTTCCTGTGTTAGCCGCTGAGTTAGTGCAGAGTCCTTAGCTAGCTAGCTATCTATGTTGTGCTAACATTAGCTAGTTAGTATGGGATTATGGAGCGTGAATTCAATTGTTTCTTCGTCATCTTGCTAGGTAATTATCTAGCTGTGGCCATCTGGCTAGTATCAACAAGGGGTTTCTACAAAATAGTAACATTAGCGCAGCTAGCTAGCTAACATTAGAATCTAGACTCACACAGACATGCATTGCCAAACAACAGCACTGCCACCTTCTGGTTTGGAGTATTTTATCAAGGCTGAGTGGCTGACTACTTCAAGGTCTTTGTGTGAACATAAAAGAGATTGACTGGCAGGCAAACTTTTGAAAACCTACTGGTGTGTCTGAGCTTTAAGACAAAAGCTTGACATTGAACAACAAGAGTGATCATAGCCTTAACAGGTGGATTATTCACGCTGTGCCTCTCAGAGCTTAACAGGGATTTAATCAAGCGATGTGCTGTGGACAAAGGTCAGGAAATGTTGGTCTGGCTTCCTACACTACAGTATGCCTCTAGCTGGCTGGCTGGCTGGCCCCACACACAAACACACACACACACACACACACACACACACACACACACACACACACACACACACACACACACACACACACACACACTGTAGCTCACTAAAAAGATTCAATAGCACTAGATGTAATTAGACAGACAGGCAGTTTACTCAGGCTGAAGCAGCAGATATCCCTGGCAGGTAGGTGAGGGGTCTTATGCTGATGTACACTTGAGACAGCCATCCTAATGCCTATTGCTGATACCTACTTGAGACAGTCATCGTACTGTAATGCAATCTATTTTCATTTGGAGCATGTTGGCATTACTTTTCTCCTCTGAATGTAATTGTGTTCATTCCATTAAGCTATTGGCTGAGATCAGGACTTTTAGGTCCAATGACTTCCAAATAGTTAAGTAAAAGCCATTAGAGAACAGTCATTAGGTGATTACGGTAGTAACTCATATTCTACTTTTGCATAGTATACCAATCAAGATGCAGTTACACCCCCATATTCACTGCATAACCGAGCAGACTCATGTACTGAAGTTTACCGTAAGGTTTGAGGCTCCTTAATCTGCGTCCTTCTCAAAATGCTTAGGTTAAGCCCATTTACTGTAGAAACACAGCTGCTGTTGCTGAGTGGATCTCTAACATACTGGCCTTTGGATTTCCGTATGAGTCATCAATTGGCTTCTTATTTGCACCATCTCCACTGCTGCTGTCCAACATATTTGTGACAGACAGGAGATATTATATTTTCATACTTGGATGAAAATCATAGGGCGCCATAAATATTGCTTCATGTGTATCTTATTTGGAGATTGTCGGTGTCCCTTCTTCCCAGTGCAGCAGCTCAGGTAGCTCTGACTGGACTGATGGAAGGGAGGGTCTACCGTGTACCCCCCCTGCGACTTGAAAGCGCTGACATCAAATCAGTTGCTTGGCACTTGCCCTTGATCAGAGGAATGCTGCCTTCTTTCAAGAGCACCATTATCTCTCTAATGTAAAAATAATGTGGAAAATGACAAACTGATTAAATAACTCAATCTCCACTATCAAACTCCCCCGATACGGCTGCCACATAGCGTGAATTCGGAATAAGTGGGACACTTTTAGCATTTCTGTCTTCTGTAACCTCTTTTGACATTTATCCAACATATTAGCACAACACATGATACATTTCTGAAATCCTCAAGATGTTTCCTAATCACAAAAAGAACAACAACAATGTTGATATCGTATTCACAGGAGGCATGACACACCTATTTTCAGGCATGACAAAACCATTCATGACAAAACCATATTTTCAGTTTGCATTTGGTAGACTGGGACAGTAGGTTAGATACATTGGGACACCATTATTAAAGTCCTAATTGTACCCCAGTGACAATTCCATTTTTTGTGATTAGGAAACATCTAAGGATTTCAGAAATGGACTAATATGCTGGATAGATCCCTGAAGAGGTTACAGAAGACGGAAATGCAAAAAGTGCTACAATAAAAAATGTAAAGGATGTAGGACTAGAAAAACTAGAGCCCTGCCTAACCTATGTACTGTACAGGTGGTGGCTAATGTAAACTGGATCGCTTTCCTCCATTGGAAAAGCCTATATAAGGCTGTCCCACTTTACCTACTCCATGCCTTCCTACTTTAGCTAGCAAACAACCATGTTTTTTATTTATTACAAAATGTAAACATAATATTGGCAACTTATATGTATTTTAATGCACCAGTACATAGTATATACATTTACATCACAATAGGGCACAGTGCATTATTTATGAAAGTTTTATAACATCATCAAAACAGAAAAAAGCTATGTCACTGATCTTACTGTGTGCTTTGTGGGGTGAGCTTCCTGTTTGAAGCTTGCTCTGCCCTCTTCTATGATGTTACATCATTGAAGTGATGTGATTTTGATAATGTGGTTTTCTCTGCAAGGGCTTAGTAACAATAGTTTAGATTTTCTCTTGTCAAACCAAGATAAAAACGTGTCAGGATTAAGCTGTCCCAGTTTATATGATGTCCCACTCTTTCCAAATTCACTATTGCTATAATTGATTGGTTACAGGTCAAGGTTCTAATGGAAAAACAGAACAATACAATGGCAATTTGATAGTGTCACCCAGGTAAATAACGACTGTAGAAAGCCTGTTCATTTTAGAGGGCACACCCACCCCTGCCCCCCCTCCACCACAGTAACCTCTTCCCCAGGGACCTAGGAGCAACCTTTTTTCCTGGCTTGTGGCTAAACAGATCCTATTGTGTCTTGTTAAAACATCAGTCACAGCTGCTCGAAGAGAGGGAGAGAGAAAGAGCGAGAAGGAAAGGGAGATGAGAGGGAGAGGGGGATGAAAGAGAGGGAGAGAGAGAGAGATATAAAGGCAGAGGAGGATCCCCCTCCCAGACAGACAATCAACAAAAGTGCATCAGGCTAGGCAGGCCCGGGGCGGTGGTGCAGAGGGCGCAGCAGAGCACACACAAACACACACACACATGGCTGTTGTGGAGAGCCAATAATTACCATCACTGGGGTATTTAAAGACTATACAGCTGGGGCAACAACACACCACTAATGACTCACTGCACGCTGATCTATAGCTGTTTAGGATAGTGAAATGGTTCATTAACACACATGTACACACACACACAGGCCCGCCCTCACGCACACTCACACACGCATAAGGCTTATTTTCAGCTGTCATCAGTTGTCAGGGTTTCCATCCGCGAACAAGGAGAATAAAAAGCCAAGTGGAAAATAAATGGCACTTAGTCAAAGAGGAAAGCAGCAAGGTCACCAGTCAGTCAACACTAAATAACATGCTAATACCCCTGCACTTACTGTACTACCCATGTTCTGCTGTGTCAAACAAAACATACCAGGCCTGTTGGGGCTTAGAGTGTCATTTGGTTCTGGGTTGCTGAGATTAGTTGGGGGTTAAACCTCTTAAAATGGGAATGTGCCTTTGACTACTGGTATGTATGAACTATACCGAACGAAAAATATAAACGCAACATTTAAAGGGTCTGTACCATGTTTCATGAGCTGAAATAAAAGATCCCGGAAATGTTCCATATGCTCAAAAAGCTTATTTCTCTCAAATGTTGTGCACAAATTGGTTTACATCCTGTTAGTGAGCATTTCTCGTGTGCCAAGATAATCCATCCACCTGACAGGTGTGGCATATCAAGAAGCTGATTGAACAGCATGATCATTTCACAGGAGCACCTTGTGCTGGGTACAATAAAAGGCCACTCTAAACTGTGCAGTTTTATCACACAACACAGTGCTACAGATGCAGTTGGCATGCTGACTGCAGGAATGTCCACCAGAACTGTTGCCAGAGAATTTAATGTTAATTTCTCTACCATAAGCTGCCTCCAATATTGTTTTAGAGAATTTGGCAGTACGTCCAACCGGCCTCACAACCACGCCAGCCCAGGATCTCCACATGCGGCTTCTTCTGGGGGGCCAAGTGGCGCAGCGGTCTAAGGCACTGCATCGCAGTGCTAGAGGCGTCACTACAGACTCGGGTTTGATCCCGGCTGTATCACAACCGGCTGTGATCTGGAGTCCCATAGGGCAGTGCACAATTGTCCCAGCGTCATCCGGGTTAGTGGAGGGTTTGGCCAGGGTAGGCCATCATTGTAATACATTATTTGTTCTTAACTGACTTGCCTAGTTAAATAAAGGTAAAATTAAATAAAAATGTACTTTTACCTGCGGGATCGTCTGAGACCAGCCACCCGGACAGCTGATGACACGGAGGAGTATTTCATTCTTTAATAAAGCCCTTTTGTGGGGAAAACATTCTGATTGGCTGGGCCTGGCTCCACCCATGGCTGTGCCCCTGCGACATGAACTGTAACTCAGTAAAATCATTGAAATTGTTGCATATTGCGCTTATATTTTTGTTCAGTATAGTTACCTGTCATGTTGTATGTTGTTTCACCGTCCATCGGAATTCCACTATGGCATTCCCATGCACATGCTACAGATTATTTTGTCATCACATGATGCCCCTGGTCCACTGACAGCCTTTGAAATGATGTCAATACCTTTTTTCCACAAGATTCAACCTAGCCTACAGTGCTAGGACCTGTTTGCATTTATAACACGCTATTAGTAAGATAGCTTGCAGACCAGCGGGAAAATATGACTGCTAAAATATTAGCTCCCATTAATTATCTCCCATTAATAAACCTGCGATTAGCCGTTATGCTTTGTTCAATGCATGATTTAGCTATTTTCTTTGTTTCTTAAAGAACATTCAAGGTGGATGAAATCTATAGGTTTAGGCCTGTACCTATTTTGCGATACCTGTGGTAGCCTTTAGCTGTTCTGTCATAATGAAAGTCCCCCTTGTGCTAAAAGGCAGACATATCACAGTTCACAGCTCACTGCTTGGTAAAAGCTCCCCCTGTGTGCTCTCTCTGTGTGCACACATCATTGGACTAGCCATGAGTAAATATATAGAGAGGCTCCAGCTGTGCTCTTTCCCACCCCTGTGCCTCAGCCCTCTTACCCCCCCCACCTCAGCCCTGCCTGCCTGCCTGCCTGGCTGGCTGGTCCATCTCCCTGTCTATGGACTGGCTGTGGTTGAGTGGCTGGAAGGCTGAAAGGTAATGGCTGATCACTCTTCTCTGTGGGGTGCCCGTGCTAGCAGCCTAGCACACAAGACCCAGCCTACAGACTACAGCCAGCCACATAACAGCAGTTCCAGTCCACAGCACTCTCTTATTTTAGGACAGTAGCTCACCAGGAATTCCCATCAGCTCCTCTGGTGGAATTAGCCGCTAGCCACCATTCACTGTACCATTATGACTGAGTGGTTTGAGGTTTGGCCTTAAGAACATTTTAGAGGAAAGAACAAAGAAAAAAATCTCATACAAAGATTGTTATTTTATGCCTATACTCCATATTCTTCAACTGCTGTAGAATATCTCCACAGTTTCTAAATGGCTCCGAAAGGTATTCCTCACAGAGGGAGATGCATGTAAGCATGCCGAGAGAGCAATTAGCACACAGATGTGGAATGGTAATGACTGTAAAGGCATGCAGCATATCTTATTTACCTGCACGGTTGAAGGCAGGCAGTGTGTAACCTACAAGCAAAGGAATACGTTTCATGGCAAAGGAATAGATTGTTGACTCCCAGTACAACAGGAGAACTATTGAGATTCAGGCCAGGCTTCAGACTCTGTCCATTTGTTGTTGAGTTGGGAGGATTATCCTCAAACGAGCTGAATCGTCATGCTTCTGGTTCTGAATCTCCACTGACTGTGTTTAGGTAAAAGGGTCAGTCTCAGTCGGTCAACGTCCCTCCCAATGATAAGAGAAGCATTCTGATTAAAGAATTCTAAGGCTCTGTCTGGTTTAATAGCATCCCTTGATAGTTGCAACTAACTGCATATGATCATTTTCAGGGACTGGTGAAGCAGTATAATCAAACGGCTGGTCTGACAGACTGTAATCTCGGTTAACCCAGAACTAAAGTCTCACATAATTGGTCAGCTGCTCGATTAAGTTCTGGGTCCATACATGTTAATAGAAGACATCAAGAAATGCTAGAATGAGGAGCGAAACCGGAACGAGGAGCTCCACCCTTTCTCTTTGCAAGTTATGGGCGAATGTCCCCTCTCCTTCCGAAATATGAAAGATGTGCCTAACACCTGCAAAATCATGATTTTTCCAAATAACCAGAGACAAAAAACACCAGAACTACTCCTGGTCTTATCCTACACATCCCATTTAGTACCGACAGATTGTCTTGGTTTACACGCAGAATCTTTCCACAACAGATTAGACAGACTGAAACAATGTAATTTTATTTCTTTCTCTGTGGCTCCCTGAGGCTACAGTGGCTTCTCTAGGACGGTAAATGACTATGCAACCTCTCAGAGTGGGGCGTCCATGTTGCGTCTCTCTCTCCAAAACAGAAATGGAGCCATTCTGTCATGAAAAACAATAGAAATTCTCTCCTTATCTGGGGCTGAACAGATAGAGATAAAGGCTGTAAGCATGAAGCTCTCCAGTGTGTCTGTGTGTCTTGTGTTCAGAAAAATGAAACCCCATAGGCACAATATAATTCTGTGATAATGTACTGCCTGTAAGCTCTCCCTGCCGTAACAAAGGAATATTTGTCTAATGGTGTTGTATTGTTTCTGCATATTAACATCATCACTTTTAAAACAATCATGGTTTTATTCAGTTCATAGCGGCTTCTACCCTCATGAATGCTGCTCTTAGTTTGAGCTGTTTGAGTTGGAATACATTGTTGGTTTTCAGTAGTCAAGATCTGTTTCTCAGGAATGGCCTTTTTTTCTCAGGTGCATTTCCTAGTAAACATCCATGTGTGTCCTTGAGTTTTTTTTACTGTAATACCGAGTGTTCTGTGTTGAGTTCTAGAAGCAGGATGCTAGAGAGGTATGATCAAGTCATCAATGATACTTGTTGTCCTCTTTAGTATGACACATCATTTAGGGCTGAGATTATGGTTTCAAAAGCAATAGGATGGACATGGACCACAGTGCAGGTTTTTTTCTGGATTAGAATAGGGTTTAGGTGGTGGGCGTGGCAGGGCGTGGGAGTGGGCGTGGCCAATGGCGCGGTTGGCAACCAAAACTTTTAGATGCCCTCCTCTTGTCCGCAGAGACAAAATGATGCTGTTTTAAATCTAATTTCCTGCAATTATACACATTTTGTGATGAGGCACAGAGAAAATTGTACAGTTTTAAATATGGTTTTAGCAGTTTAAGGTTACACTGAAAATGTTTTACCATCCCGGCTTAGGCGGACTGAGATAAAACGTAGGTGGCCCACCCAAGACTTTTCTAAGCAGAAAAAACCCTGCAGTGTCTGTAATGGACTCATCCTTGCCCGTTGCCTTCATCAAACCGTTGTGAGCCCAGCACAATATCACTCAGGAGCCTTGAGCACACTGAATATTCCATCTCGGTGGCTGGATCTGTGATGAAAGGACTTCTCAAGGCTCCCCTGACTTTGTTGTGCTAATATTGATGGTGCTTCCTTACTATTACCATAAAGATTATTGGGTTGTTTGAGTTCCACCCCCTCAACACACACACACACACACGCACAGACACACGCACACGCACACGCACACACACGCACACACACACACACACACACACACACACACACACACACACACACACACACACACACACACACACACACACACACACACGCACAGACACACGCACACACACACACGCACAGACACACGCACACACACACACACACACACACACACACACACACACACACACACACACACACGCACAGACACACGCACACGCACACGCACACACACACACACACACACACACACACACACACACACATACAGATGCACCATTCCAATCCTAGACATCATCAGTGGCTTGGGGCCAGTATTTAATATATATCTGGTGAGACAGTTGATTACGCTTCCCAATGTAATTGTCAGCCAATTTGCAGATGAGTGAAACTCAATCATAATATTGTGCCCTGTAGAGAGGATTAACCATACCATGTAATTTCCCTGTAGAGATTGTCAGGTCTGGTTATTTTCAGTATTCCTAGTCGTAGTAATAACAGCACTTCTAGCCACTTGAGGATATGTATTTGTGTACAGATATAAGCCACTGGTAGCCACTAGCCTATACAGCAGTGGTACCTTACAGCAGTGGTATTACCTGACTGTGGTATCAGCCAGCTACTGATTACTAGTATAGTGAAAGTGAATGCTTCCTTTAGCGGGATCATATTCCCAGACAGTGTATTGCAGAGAGATAGAGACGATGGATAGATAGGGAAATTGGATTTCATGGGTTCCCATCAGGAGAGTTGCTGATTTGATGTACTCTACTGCTGCTGTTGCTAGCAGCGTGATTGTGTTAGCATGCTCCCTCGACATGCATAACATTTAATCAGGACCCCAGACCTGGCCGTGCTAGGGATTTGCTGTAGCTACAGTATGCAGGGAGCCAGAGAGTCACATTATGTACAGACAGACTCAGAGGCTGTGTGTCCCAAATGCCACCCTATTCCCTACATAGTGCACTACTTTTGACCAGGGCAATATAGGGAATAGGGTGCCATTTGGGATTAAGCCAGAGAGCTACAGTATGACCACTAGAGCCACCATGTTGCCAGGGGATATAGGTTACAATACTGTCTGTGGCTCTATGCAATGGATGGCATGTCCCTCTCTCCTAGTAAATTGTGTGGCGTTGTTAGTGAAAGCCATCATCACCCACAGTAAGAGTAAAATGGAAAACGCTAACCTAACCTAGCCTTTATTCTTATATTGACCTGTGTCAATAGATCATTTGAAGAGCACAACCAATAATGTGACTATATAAATGTCTGAGCCTGTCCTGTTTTGTATCTATGTGTGTCACTGTGTTCATTGTGCATTGTGTCTGTTCATCACTCAATCGATTGTCTCTCTCTCTAATTGACTGATCATAAAATACTCTAGCGGGTTGCCAAGCACCAAGCCCCTGTTATCCCTGTCCTTCTCCACAAAACAAATCACTAGAGGACATTTTTTACGACGTCCGGTGGTCCTGTATTTAGGTATCCCCCTCAGTAAACAAACATTTAGCTTCAACGAGGCTACAAACAATGCATTGTTCCTCTCTAGGGGGTATCACACAATTAGCCATTGTGTGATCCTGAAAGTAGCAGAATGCAGCGGAAGGGATGCTCTGTTAATTTACACAATGTGACTGTAAACACAGTGCCTGTAAAATGGTTCCTCTTCCTCTCTGTAGTACAGAAAACGTTTATAGACGCTGGTGGTCTTAAGGAGACTCTTATATCCTGTGTGTGTGGTGGAATGAATGTATTTCCTGATGTGCTCATTGGTATTGTGTTGGAGGGAAATCCCTTTTTCCATGCTGCATTCTCACAGCATCATGGGCTGCTGACGTCATCCACCTGAGAAAGAGATGGGCCACCCATAATTCAGTATTGTTCATGAACCACACTAAATGTAGTATCCCTAAAGAAAGTGACAGCGGCACACTGTTATTTTCTTTCTTTTTTGCGCACTCTCTCTCTCTCTATCCCTCCCTCCCTCCCTCCCTCCCTAAAAGACTGTCCGTGACTCAAGGCCCCATGCATTATTGAGTCCGGTGGTGGAGCCCTCATAAATGATATATCTCTGAGTCGCTGGCCGGAATGGGGCAGCGGACGCAACGTCCCTGGACTCAGCCAAGAGACCACATTCAGCCACCCAGCTAGCCAGCCAGCCAGCCACCTAACCAGCCATACAGGCAGTCAGACAGCCAGACAGACAGCCACCTAACTAGCCATATGGGCAGTTAGCCAGCCAGCTAACCAGCCAGCCAGCCAACCAGACCAGAGAAGATAAATCTTTCTCACCCCAAAGCTGAAGGCCACCAACGGGCATCTCGCCCTGCCAACCTTTCTCCTTTAGTGTCATGTACAGTGATGTGTTTGAATTTAGTGGGCAGATCAATAGGCATTTTATACACATTTTTCAATGTCAAGCTTTTACACTGTATTGGCTATGCAAATGTTCACTGGGAATGATTTTTCAGGCAATACACTTTGAGGTATGGGACTACTGTGTGTTGATGGTTGGTTGTGTTAAGTGGTTTTTGATAGTATGAATCTCAGGTGATTTGCAATACATAATCCCTCTCCTCCTCCTCCATGCCACCATCGATCCCCTGACCTGTGACCTCGCCGAGCCATAAGCCGTTACACCAGTTCTGCATTATTTGTGTGTGTGTGTGTGTGTGTGTGTGTGTGTGTGTGTGTGTGTGTGTGTGTGTGTGTGTGTGTGTGTGTGTGTGTGTGTGTGTGTGTGTGTGTGTGTGTGTGTGTGTGTGTGTGTGCTCCCAGCCTGGCTTGGAACAACCGACAGAGGAGGGAGTATTTTGTGTATGCAGCACCCCCTGGGGAGATAGAGGGTGGCCTGACCCTGTAGCTGTGTTGAGTGCTGATAATGGATAGGCTGGAGGCCGAAGCCAAGGCTTCTCCTTTCTACATCACTAATGTATTACTGAGAGACCAAACCAAAACAAGGAAGCAGAGTAATTGGTGATTTAAAACGGTCCGATGGTATTGAACAGGGCTAGTTCAGTAGAGATGCTCTTTTGTTGCTGAGAATTTGCAAACTTGTAGTGTATTTGAGGTTTAAAAAGGCTTCTAAAGTTTGTAATTTCCACTTTAAAATGTCAAACTTGATTTGCCCGAACAAAAAAATGATCAACGCCTACAGAACATGTCTATCATTTTCCTCACATTTAATTCACATTTCCTGTTGCTGCAGGATTATTTTCCTGCTGTAGCAAACTGGCACAAATGAAGGTCCTACATCTGGAGATTGGCATTCATTGGTAGGCAAGGGGGGCAGGGGCACTACTGTTTCTCAAATAAGTGTTGTGGTACCCCAAACACACACACACACCCCCACAAACACAGTCCCCCACCCCCTGGCTATCACCCATTTGACCTTATGGCTGCTGTCTTTTGCTGTTCAGTTTCACTGCAGGCTCTGGGAGCTGTTGTTCCCATAGGAAACAAGGCAGGTGCTTGGGTCATAGCTGCTGGAGGATTATCCCTGTGGTCCATATGCCCTGTAACTGTAATAGGCTGTAAATACCAAGCATCATCATAGAGTAATTACTAGAGCAACCTGCAGGCTAAATACCCTCAGTGAGCTGACTCTGACCCCTGGGAATGCATCAGAATGCTGTAGCAACATCCCTTGATGTTGTATATTTTCATCTGAAAAGAGCAGTGAATTTATCCCTTCTGGACATATGAGAGGAATTCTAGTACATAACATTGGTCATCTGTGGCTTAGTGGGTAGAGGCATGGCATTTGCAATGGCAGGATTTTAGGTTCAATTCCTGGGACCACCCATATGTAAAATGAGGATAAGAAACCCTGCTGGGGGGCATGTATTTGATCAGTTCTAACTTCACCAATGTCATATTTGTATTATTAAGATAATAATTTATTTCAGAACAAATGTCCATGTCATTTATATAATAAATGCTATTTATTACATTAATTTGTTTAGATTCATTTAATTCCATTTTGGTTAATGGGACAGATTAGTGCTATTCAGGACACATTGTGAATGAATGGGCAGCTTTTATTTAGCAACGGTCATCAAAATTGTCAAAATGTATTCAAAACAATTCTAATAAATGCAACAGTTCGACAATGGATGAAGATACTCCAAACTTTTAGAATTTTGAAAATCGATCAGATCTGGACTGAATTATAGTACATAAATATTTTACTGGCACAGACAAATAATTAATGGTTTTCAGAGATTTTGGTGGAAATTCATGTATTCAATTTATTGTGAAATATTACTTTCCTTTTCTTAGAATTCATTCATATATACATTTTGTGTTAAAATAAAGAAAATTACAGACCAGGGTCCCAGGCTGTGTCACAACCGGCCGTAACCAGGAGTCCCATAGGGTGGCGCACAATTGGCCCAGTGTCGTCCGGGTTAGGGGAGGGTTTGTGGCGGTCCTGGCGCCTGCAGGCTGACTTTGGTCATCAGTTGAAGGGTGTTTCCTTCGACACATTGGTGCAGCTGGCTTCCGGCTTAAGCGGGCAGGTGTTAAGAAGCGCGGTTTGGCGGGTCATGTTTCGGAGGATGCATGAATCGACCTTCGCACTCCTGAGCCCGTTGGGGAGTTGCAGCGATGAGACAAGATCATAATTGGATATCACCCCTTTGTTAAATTGGGGAGGAAAAGAGGGTAAAATCCCCCCCCACACAATTATTTTAAACATATTTTTTATATGTGCCTAATTTGCGTAAACACACTGGGTGTAACGGTCCTGACCAGTTTTATGTTGGTTTTGTATGTGTAATTGGTCAGGGCGTTAGTTTTGGGTGGGCAGTCTATGTTATCTGTTTCTATGTTGGTTTTGGTTGCCTGGTATGGCTCTTAATTAGAGGCAGGTGTTTTGCGTTCTCCTCTAATTAAGAGTCATATTTAGGTAGGGTGTTCTCACTGTTTGTTTGTGGGTGATTGTCTCCTGTGTCGTGTAATGTATGTACCATACGGGACTGTTTGGCTGTTCGTTTTCGTTTCGATGTCGTCTGTTTCCTGTCCGTGAGTTTACGTGTAGTTATGTAAGTTTATGTTCAGGTTTCGTCAACGTCGTTTTCTTGTTTTGTAAATTTGAAAGTGTTTTGTGTTTCGTGTTGCCATCGTCGTATTTATAATAAAGATGGCTTATTTCCCTGAAGCTGCATTTTGGTCTGATGATCCTTCTCTCCTCTCCTCGTCTGAGGATGAGGAGAGCGACAGCCGTTACACTGGGTGTACTTATGTATATGAATAAATGAATGCTTGCTGTGTCTAGGCCTACCTGCACTCACCTGCGCTGTCAGTACTGTTGTTGTCACGTTCTGTTGCATAATTCAACAAGTGTGTCAATAGCAGGATACCCTTGGATTAAAAATGAACAAGCTTGGGTCTAGATTTCACCCATCTATACATACTTTACATTGTTTGACAGGTCAGTGTACTGTTTAAAGTGTTTGACAGGTCATTACAAATATTTCCGCAGTCGTAACATTAACAGGTGAAAGCGACAGGCGCAAGCAAGGGTATGAAAGAGTCGTGGGAGTAAAATGAAAGCAATCAATCCAGCCAGATTTAATATTGCACCTCTCAAAGACAGGAAATAGATGGCTGAAAAATACACATCCTCAGATGGGCGGGGCATGTGTGATGCCTCTTTATAAGTCAGGTCCTTGTTACATCACTGTCAGGCTGTGTGATTAAGGAGAATGAATAACAAAATTAAAGGACCATGACACAGCGCCCCTGCCTTAGGGGGAGTGTGTGTGTGTGTGTGTGTGTGTGTGTGTGTGTGTGTGTGTGTGTGTGTGTGTGTGTGTGTGTGTGTGTGTGTGTGTGTGTGTGTGTGTGTGTGTGTGTGTGTGTGTGTGTGTGTGTGTGTGTGTGTGTGTGTGTGTGTGTGTGTGTGTGTGTGTGTGTGTGTGTGTGTGTGTGTGTGTGTGTGCGTGCGTGTGTGTGTGTGAGAGAGTGGCGGGCACACAGGGGAATAGAGAAGAGGAAGCACCCTTTTAGCCCCCCCCAGTGAGTTGGACATGTGTGTTTCGGAGAGAAACCGAGAGCAAGAGAGATAGAGAGAGAGGAGTAACAGAGAGGATAAAGAGGTTGAGTAGAAAGCACCTCAGCACTTGAACAGGGCTGCTGCCTGCCCCGCTTCCCGGTTTCCATGCCGACGGGGAGGGTTGTTCAGTTGGAGCATGCTCAGTAGAGCTCCCTTCCCTTGCCTGTGACAATAGCCAGGCAGAGAGAGGGCTGGAGTATTCACACACACACACACACACGCTGCTAGAGGAGAGAGCAGAGGAGAGGGTGTCTGCCTACCTGCTGTACTAAACTGAGCTCATAGGGACGGCTACACGCACTTACAACAAAGGTGGGTCGGCAGAGCGTCATGTCTCTCATGGTTTATGCATGTTTACAATTTTGTTGTGTAGTATTTTTCTCTTTCATGGGAAAAGGACTGGAGAGAACTGATGACAGTTGTTGCTGATGAAAGGGCATTTTGTGAATACTCTGTCATGGTTAATGATTTGAGGAATGATTGTGTGTACTCATCATGTAGTAAAAAATATATATGCTTTTTTGTGAGCAATCTGACTGTGAGACAGTCAGACTTCTGCATCAGTAGGCTGTTGATGGTGTGTAGGGGCTGTACGAACATGCAGCTATGTGGAATATCCAGAGTGTTATTGTTGGCGTGAAGTGCACATTTTGATTTTTATTCTGAATGGCTATAGTAAGCATGGCTTAGGGAAAGCATATCCTGCAAGGTGTTGTGTTTTTAAGCTGTATGTATTTGAGAGATACTTTAAATCAATTATTCATCAAGTAACGTTGAATAGGAAACTCCTCGGATGACACATGGTGAATTGTCTGCTCTGTATGTAACACAGTGCAACTTCTGTATTCTGTACTGTACACACTTCTGACAGGACTGGAGACAAACACGATTTACATGTTTGCTTATTCAGAACAGACATCAGATGTCAGCCTTTAGCCCTGTGTTAGCTGTGTGTGTGTGTGTGTGTGTGTGTGTGTGTGTGTGCGTGCGTGCGTGCGTGCGTGCGTGCGTGCGTGCGTGCGTGTTTTCATGTCCTTCCACTCCGGTGAGCAGACAAATGCTGAATATGAGGATCTTCATCTGACACCCCTGTCACATGACTGGTGAAGGGTTGGGGATATTTGGGGAGATCTATTGCTACTCCAAATATCTTTAATTCCATAGAATCGTTTTGCGCTGTTAATGACTAGATCATTCTAGACTGCTTATTTACGCTATTATAGTTGCATTCTTATTAAATCTTCTTAGTATGCTGAAAAACTAAGGCTTTGTTAATTCATTTAGACTTCATTTTAAACATATTGATACAGCCTAGCAGATAAAACTGCTCCGTTTTTTTATTTGTGAAGTTCAAATAGAGAGTATCGTCTTGCTCATCACAATATATCGTCAATGTCAAATATCACAATATTCTATTTAATCAAATATCGGCCCAACCCTAGACTTGTGTGTCGTGAGAAGGAACTTTGCAGTCACTGACCCTCTCTGACCCTCTGATGCTTATGTTGTGGCGGAGCAAGGCAGAGGCAGGGCCCAGGGTTATAACCATAGACATAGCAATAGAATTACCAGTCATTCAGTGTACCCAGGAGTCACATTCCTGTGGTCTGAGGGGCATTTTCCATTCTAGTAATTCTATGTTTATGGTCATAACACTGGAGGGCTGGTTTGTTATTCCATTATACTGTATGTAATCTCTCATCTCGCTCCATTTCTGTCTGGCCCACATGGATTGGGATTAGTCACCCGGCCTCCCACCAGATGAATTGGGCAAGCTCGATGGGAGGATCGATGGTGTGTTCCTGTGCACTGGATCGTATCATGGTCTCATCTGGTCTGGGCTGCAGCCTGCAGAGGATGTGTCTATGGGCGCTGGTCAAAAGTAGTGCACTACATAGGGGAATAGGGTGCCATTTGGGATGCAGAAATTGACTGGCTCTGTCTTCTGACCTCAGTCGCACCAGGACGGCCAGGGAGTAGGGAGCAGCCAGAGGAGAGGAGGGGAGAGGAGAGGGAGGAGGAGGTAGCAGAGCTGCAGCAGTCAGAAGCGATAGGTGTCAGCTACCAGCCATGTGGGTGGAAACAGCACAGCATGCCGGCTCCCCTGAATATTTCATCTGCTGAAAGAGAGACAGGAGAGAGAGCAGGAGAGAGCAGGAGAGAGACGGAGAGAGACTGGGAGCAAAAGAGCGAGAGAGAGAGAGGGGAGCGAGAGAGAGAAAGTAGGAGAGAGGTAGAGATGGAGAAGATGAGATGGGGAGTGGGGGTGAAAAATAGAGGGGAGAGTCACCTCCCAGGAAATTGGAAAATATTTCTTTGACTTGTCCAGGTTTGTACAGTTTCCGTCAGAGCGAATAAAATGTAGGTTGTGTAAAGGGTTCGGGACCAACCAGGTTCAGATGGGGGGTAATCATTTTGATTGCCACCAGTCAAGACTACTAACAAGAGGATATCCTAGGGTCTTTCACAAAATATGACTCCCCCTGTAACGGCAGATTTCCTCCTCTTCGTTCAAAGAGGAGGTGTAGGGATCAGACCAAGACGCAGAGTGGAAAGTGTCCATGATTTATAAACAATAAACTGAACACTACACGAAACAAAATAACAAAAGCGAATCAAACCGAAAGACAGTCCCGTGTGGCACGAACACTGACACGAAATACAAACACCCACAAACACACACGTGAACCCCGGCTGCCTAAGTATGATTCTCAATCAGGGACAACGATTGACAGCTGCCTCTGATTGAGAATCATACCAGGCCGAACGCACAAAACCCCAACATAGAAAACAACACATAGACAACCCACCCAACTCACGCCCTGACCATACTAAATACATACAAAACAAGAGAAAACAGGTCAGGAACGTGACACCAACACTCACTACACTCATTGTAAAAGCAAAAATGGCACTTGTGCTACCTGCTAAAAAGGTTGATTTTTCAGTTGGCATAATATGTTTTTTATTCAATTATAATGGAAAACCCCTCTGATGTTAGCTACAATTGAAGAAATCAGACTCACTAATGCTGAACATGCTTCCAGGATGAGAAGGAGTTGTCACAGCTCCCAGGTAAAAATACTGTACTGCTATTTTTGGCTCAGTAGAATTAAAATAGTAGTAGACAGTTCAGGCTGCCAAATGTCATTCCTAAACAGTACAGCATGTTGTGTAGGACTTTATGTGGCTCTGAACTGGCAGATAGTGTGACTGTCTGTCTCCCTGCAACCCAGATATGACAGCAGCTCCATATCCCTCCTGTGCTCTGCTGTGCTGGGTCTGTCTGAATGATAGTGATTGTAGAGCTGTGAGGAGTGATAGACAGCTATGTGTTCATCACACCAGCATGAGTGAGAGAGAAAGAAAGAGACCGAAAGAGAGAGAGGAGAGATATACCCTTTACAGACAGACTTTACGGTATGTTGCCTGTAAAAAAAAAAAAAAATCTTCCAATGTTTTTTAGAGACCAATTCATACAATCCAATTTACCACATTCTTGCTAGTGTAAGTCTTTTTTTTCTCCTGTGCACATGCTGGCACGTTTAGGATTGGAAGTAGATAAATCTATTGAATAATCCATTGGGCTCCCAAGTGGCGCAGCGGTCTAAGGCACTGCATCTCAGTGTAAGAGGCGTCACTACAGTCCCTGGTTTGAATTCAGGCTGCATGACATCCGGCCATGATTGGGAGTCCCATAGGGCGATTGGCAGGCCGTCGTTGTAAATAAGAATTTGTTCTTAACTGACTTGCCTAGTTAAATAAAGGCTACATTTCCAAAAATCCAAATACACCATCACAAAGAAATCCATTATTCATTTGTTTTAGGCAGGTCCTAAGAAACATTACAAGACAAATAAAATATGTTTTCCAAAGAATAGAAATGCATATTTTGAATGTGATTATGTTACTGGTCTGTCACGTTCCTGACCTGTTTTCTCTTGTTTTGTATGTCTTTATTGGTCAGGGCGTGAGTGTTGGGTGGGTAGTCTATGTTTTGTATTTCTATGTTGGGTTTTGTGTTCGGCCTGGTATGATTCTCAATTAGAGACAGGTGTGTATCGTTTGTCTCTGATTGAGAGTCATACTAAGGCAGCCAGGGTTTCACTGGGGTTTTGTGGGTGTTTGTTCCTGTGTCAGTGTTTGGGCCACACAGGACGGTTGAAGGTTAGTCACGTTTGTTGTTTTGTAGTGTCTTGTTTGCTGTTTTCATTAAAAGTATGATTAATCACCAATCCGCATCTTGGTCCGATCCATGCTCCTCCTCGTCTGAGGAGGAGAACAACAATGACTGCCTTTACAGAAACACCCACCTTAGCAGGACCAAGCGGATTGGAGCCGGAGGAAAGGAACTAAAGCAATGGAGAGAAGAGGAATGGAGTTGGGAACAAATATTCAACGGAGAAGGACCCTGGGCTAAGGTTGGTGTGAATCGCCGCTCGCGGGAGGAGAAGGCAGCCACAGCCCAGGAGCGGTGGATTGAGGAGGCAGCACGTATGAGAGGCTGGAAGCCCGAGAGGCTCACCCAAAAATTTATTGGGGGGGGGTTAAAGGGGAGTGTGGCGAAGCCGGGTTGGATACCTGAGCCAACTCCCCGGGCTTGCCGTGGAGTAAGAGGGCGTCGTACTGGTCAGACACCGTGTTATGCGGTAAAGCGCACGGTGTCCCCAGTACGCGTGCTTAGCCCAATGCGGGCTATTCCACCTTGCCGCACTGGGAGGGCTAGGTTGGGCATCGAGCCGAGTGCCATGAAGCCGGCCCAACGTATCTGGTCTCCAGTACGTCTCCTCGGGCCGGCGTACATGGCACCAGCCTTACAGGTGGTGTCCCCGGTTCGCCTGCATAGCCCAGTGCGGGCTATTCCACCTCGCCGCACTGGCAGGGCTACGGGGACCATTCAACCTGGTAAGGTTGGGGAGGCTCGGTGCTCTGTCCTCCTTCACGGTCCGGTATATCCGGCGCCACCTTCCCACCCCAGCTCAGTACCACCAGTGCCTACACCACGCACCAGGCTTCCAGTGCATCTCCAGAGCCCTGTTCCTCCTCCACGCACTCTCCCTATGGTGCGTGTCTCCAGCCCAGTGCCTCCAGTTCCGGCACCACGCACCAAGCCTCCTGTGCGTCTCCAGAGCCCTGTACGCACTGTTCCTTCTCCCCGCACTCGCCCTGAGGTGCGTGCCCTCAGCCCGGTACCTCCAGTTCCGGTACCACGCACCAGGCCTAGAGTGCGCCACGAGAGTCCAGTGTGCCCTGTTGTTGTTCCCCGCACTAGCCTGAAGGTGCGTGTCCTTAGCCCGGTACCTCCAGTTCCGGTACCACGCACCAGGCCTACAGTGCGTCTCAGCCGGCCAGGGTCTGCCGTCTGCCCAGCGGCGCCTGAACTGCCCGTCTGCCCAGCGGCGCCTGAACTGCCCGTCTGCCCAGCGGCGCCTGAACTGCCCGTCTGCCCAGCGGCGCCTGAACTGCCCGTCTGCCCAGCGGCGCCTGAACTGCCCGTCTGCCCAGCGGCGCCTGAACTGCCCGTCTGCCCAGCGGCGCCTGAACTGCCCGTCTGCCCAGCGGCGCCTGAACTGCCCGTCTGCCCAGCGGCGCCTGAACTGCCCGTCTGCCCAGCGGCGCCTGAACTGCCCGTCTGCCCAGCGGCGCCTGAACTGCCCGTCTGCCCAGCGGCGCCTGAACTGCCCGTCTGCCCAGCGGCGCCTGAACTGCCCGTCTGCCCAGCGGCGCCTGAACTGCCCGTCTGCCCAGCGGCGCCTGAACTGCCCGTCTGCCCAGCGCCGCCTGAACTGCCCGTCTGCCCAGCGCCGCCTGAACTGCCCGTCTGCCCAGCGGCGTCTGAACTGCCCGTCTGCCCTACGCCGTCTGAACTGTCCGTCTGCCATGAGCCGGCAAAGCCGCCCGTCTGCCATGAGCCTGCAGAGCCGCCCGTCTGCCATGAGCCTACAGAGCCGCCCGTCTGCCATGAGCCTACAGAGCCGCCCGTCTGCCATGAGCCTACAGAGCCGCCCGTCTGCCATGAGCCTACAGAGCCGCCCGTCTGCCATGAGCCTACAGAGCCGCCCGTCTGCCATGAGCCTACAGAGCCGCCCGTCTGCCATGAGCCTACAGAGCCGCCCGTCTGCCATGAGCCTACAGAGCCGCCCGTCTGCCATGAGCCTACAGAGCCGCCCGTCTGCCATGAGCCTACAGAGCCGCCCGCCAGACAGGATCAGCCAGAGCCTTCCGCCAGACCGGATCAGCCAGAGCCTTCCGCCAGACCGGATCAGCCAGAGCCTTCCGCCAGACCGGATCAGCCAGAGCCTTCCGCCAGACCGGATCAGCCAGAGCCTTCCGCCAGACCGGATCAGCCAGAGCCTTCCGCCAGACCGGATCAGCCAGAGCCTTCCGCCAGACCGGATCAGCCAGAGCCTTCCGCCAGACCGGATCAGCCAGAGCCTTCCGCCAGACCGGATCAGCCAGAGCCTTCCGCCAGACCGGATCAGCCAGAGCCTTCCGCCAGACCGGATCAGCCAGAGCCTTCCGCCAGACCGGACCTGCCAGAGTCCCTCAGCCCGGACCTGCCAGAGTCCCTCAGCCCGGACCTGCCAGAGTCCCTCAGCCCGGACCTGCCAGAGTCCCTCAGCCAGGAGCTGCTGCCCCTTATCCCGGAGCTGCTGCCCCTTATCCCGATGCTGCCCCTTTATTTAGGTGGGTTGAGTTGGAGGGTGGTCATTGGGAGGGGGATACGGAAGCGGGGAGTGACTATGGTGGGGTGGGGACCTCGTCCACCGCCAGAGCCGCCACCGTGGACAGACGCCCACCCAGACCCTCCCCTAGACTTTGTGCTGGTGCGCCCGGAGTTCGCACCTTAAGTGGGGGTTCTGTCACGTTCCTGACCTGTTTTCTCTTGTTTTGTATGTCTTTATTGGTCAGGGCGTGAGTGTTGGGTGGGTAGTCTATGTTTTGTATTTCTATGTTGGGTTTTGTGTTCGGCCTGGTATGATTCTCAATTAGAGACAGGTGTGTATCGTTTGTCTCTGATTGAGAGTCATACTAAGGCAGCCAGGGTTTAACTGGGGTTTTGTGGGTGTTTGTTCCTGTGTCAGTGTTTGGGCCACACAGGACGGTTGAAGGTTAGTCACGTTTGTTGTTTTGTAGTGTCTTGTTTGCTGTTTTCATTAAAAGTATGATTAATCACCAATCCGCATCTTGGTCCGATCCATGCTCCTCCTCGTCTGAGGAGGAGAACAACAATGACTGCCTTTACACTGGTCTGTGCAGCCTATATGCTAAATGGCTGTGCCATGCACATGAAATCAATACTTATTTTGTTCATTAAACATACAAGACACATAAGATCACAGTCAACACACATACAGACTATTTAATAGTAGGCTAAGAATATAAGGAAATATACAGAATATAATACAAATAATATTTTTTTCACACAACTTGCGTCATGGCAACAGGTGGAACCACTGTCATATAAAAAAGCAAGCCCATGCTTTTTTTAAATCCACATTTCATATTTTTCCTACCTTCACTCCGCTTTGTTAGGGAGCTGGGGTAGGTCTTGCATTGACAGTAGGCCTTTCTTCACCATGATAATGATAGAGAATAATAGCAATCCATTTTTTCAAAAGCATGTGAGTCTCGTGTTCATGTTTCACACCCTCCGCGGGCTTTTGCAGTTGCCTATACTCGTGATCGAGCAAAATAATAGGCCTTCACTTGATTTAGGCTACATTATTGCATGCTAAATGTTTCTGATCATTGATCGATGAGCAAACGAATAGATGAGCTATACCTATACCACCTCTACTTATTTGCCCAGCCAGAAACCAGTTAACCAAATAGCCTACAGACAGAGATTCAGAGAAACAAAATCACATTGATTGACTAAGTAAAGTCACAGGTTTTGGTTGGGAGTAGACCTAGGATACTAAACCACTGTGAGTGAAGAGCAAAATAATGCACTTGTTAAGCTAAATAACATTCTGGCTAAATGTTCGGATCCCTAGCTAGGTTTCCATTCAATTGGCAACAGATTTTCATGTGACTATTCAAAAATCAGCATAAAAACAATATGAATATTTCCCCACTCATGTGTTTCCTTCCATCAAGTGGACTTGTTGCGGATAAAAGGCTGTGCGTGATGACATAGTGCATATAGAAATAACTTTTGTGGTTAAATTCCCATGTACTGGAAAAAAATAAATACAAATTTAATGGGTTTCCATTGCATTTTTAACTCTACTGATGGTTGTCTCACAACAAAATGGTGTTATGTAGTGAGTGGCCTACTCTGGTATTGGAACATAACTTACTTCCTCTTTAATAAACTGCATGCTTTCTGGACAAGTCGTAGTGGGAGGCCCACACAACATGTCATCACGTGACTCCAAGTTTACTTCCAAATGATGGTTATTATATAAATATTTGCGCATAAATGTACAGTGCATTCGGAAAGTATTCAGACCCCTTCACTTTTTCCACATTTTGTTACATTACAGCCTTATTCTAAAATGTAAAAAATATGTTTTTACCCTAATCAATCTACACAGAATACCCCATAGTGACAAAGCGAAAACAGGTAAAAAATGTTTTTTTGCAAATTTATAAAACATAAAAAACTTAAATATAACATTTACATAAGTATTCAGACGCTTTACTCAGTACTTTGTTGAAGCACCTTTGGCAGTGATTACAGCCTCGAGTCTTCTTGGATATGATGCTGCAAGCTTGGCACACCTGTATTTGGGGAGTTTCCTCCATTCTTCTCTGCAAATCCTCTCAAGCACTTTCAGGTTGGATGGGCAGCAACGCAGCACATCTATTTTCAGGTCTCTCCAGAGATGTTCGATCGGGTTCTGGCTGGGCCAATCAAGGACATTCAGAAACTTGTCCCGAAGCCACTCCTGCGTTGTCTTGGCTGTGTGTTTAGGGTCATTGTCCTGTTGGAAGGTGAATCTTCGCCCCAGCCTGAGGAACCTGGAGCATGTTTTCATCAAGGATCCGTCTGTACTTTGTTCTGTTCGTCTTTCCCTCAATCCTAACTAGTCTCCAAGTCCCTGCCACTGAAAAACATTCCCACAGCATGATGCTGCCGCCACCATGCTTCACCGTAGGGATGGTGCCAGGATTCCTCCAGACGTGACGCTTGGCATTCAGGCCAAAAAATTCAACCTGGTTTCATCAGACCAGAGAATCTTGTATATCATGGTCTGAGAGTTTTAAGAATGATGGAGGCCAGTGTGTTCTTGGGGACCTGCGATGCTGCAGAAATGTTTTAGTACCCTTCCCCAGATCTGTGCCTCGACACAATCCTGTCTCGGAGCTCTAAGGACAATTCCTTCCACCTCATGGTTTGGTTTTTATTCTGACATGCACTGTCAACTGTGGAACCAAAACCAAAACACTGTATATAGACAGTTGTGGGCCTTTCCCAATCATGTCCAATCAATTGATTTTACTACAGATGGACTCCAATCAAGTTGTAGAAACATCTCCAGGATGATCAATGGAAACAGGATGCACCTGAGCTCAATTTCCAGTCTCATAGCAAAGTGTCTGAATACTTATGTACCTTTTTTTATTTATACATTTGTAAAAATGTCTAAAACCCAGCTTTTCGCTTTGTCAATATGGGGTATTGTGATTAGATTAATGAGGAAATATTTTTATTTAATACATTTTAGAATAAGGCTGTTAAATAACAAAATGCAGAAAAACTGAAAAACGTCTTGGTTTGAAAGGTATAAAAGAGACGGGGGTGGGGACACCTAGTCAGTTGTACATCTGAATGCCTTCAACTGAAATGTGTCTTCCGCATTTAACCCTGAATCTGAATCAGAGAGGTGTGAGGGGCTGCCATAATCGACATCCACGTCTCCGGCGCCCAGGGAACAGTGGGTTAACTGCCTTGCTCAGGGGCAGAATGACAGATTTTTAACTTGTCAGCTTGGGGATTCGATCCGGCAACCTTTCGAGAGAGAGAGAGAGAGATAGAGCGAGATGGTGTTTAGCTCCTCAGCAAACAGATGACAGCTGATCAATGACTCTCCTCCCCTTTTATTCCAAATAACCTCCCCTGACCTCTCCTCATCCCCTCCTTCTCTCCCCTCCTCCCGCATGTAAGCCCATTACGAGCCTGGCCTTGGCTTAGGGAGACTAGGAGACCCAGGGAGCCCACCACTCCCCCGCTTTGATCTCTCCTCTCCCCCCTTTCCTCTCCTCTCTCTGTGTTGGTTGTCACAGTTAGCTGTGTGATCCCTGTTCTGACACCAGAGCCCAGAGCAATGAATGAAGGGCTCTGGGGGAGCGATCCTCTTTAGGTGTATGCCAATACTTTGATCAGCTCCTCAGGGGGTACAGCTACTACTGACATGACATTCTCAGGCAGCAGGGTGAAAGGGCCTCATTGATCTGTTCTATTAAAAGACAAAACTACGTGAGCATGTGGTTGCCTGATTGAATGTTTTGAATGCAAGTATTGGTTTGAAGTCTTATTTTGTATGCATTTTTTATTACGATGGGATGTCTAATCATTTTCTATTGTAAAGGTTCTCATGATCTTCTTTGGTGTTCCGTCCCACTTTAACAGAGTGATTTCTCTGAGAAGCCTTTGAAACAGGAGGTTTATATTCATATGCAGACTAACATGGGTAGAATTTTCTATTCGGTTTTTTTTCTTGTGTGAAGTCAAGGACAGAGCAGTCAGATACAGGGTGGTGATGTGATGGAAGACATGACTGATATCAATCACTCTAGACAGGCGCTACTGATGGTCCCCCTTCTCCCTCCTCTCCTCCCTCACTGCCCCGATCTCTCCATCTTTCTCTCCTTTCTCCACTCTCTCTCTTCATTCCCCTGTCAGTGATATGAATGAGTCATTCTGCCATCTGTTCCTGAGTAAATTCTCCCTTATTACCCTCTCTTTGTTTATCGACAACACTCCTGGGATTAACTCTCTCATTCTCTCTCCTGTCTCTCTCAATCTCTCTCTCTCTCACACTCTTGCTGTGTCTCTCTGTCTTGCTCTCTCCATCTCACTCTCTGTTCACCCTGTCTCTCTCTCTCGATCTCTCCCCGCCCTCCCTCTCTCCCTCTATCGCTCTCTCTTTCCCTCTCTTTCATGCTTCCTCTCCCATGCTACCTACCATCTTTAAATCATGCGCCATCATTATTTGTTAGTATCTCTCTCTCTACCTCTCTCGCTTTCCCTCTTATCTCATTTCCCATGTCGCTCTCCTGCTCCTCCTCCTTCTCTCTGTTTCCTCAACACATATTCTTTCCCCAAAGCTTTTATGTTTCCCCCTTCCCCTCTGCCTCTCCACCCCTCTCCCTATCACTCTACCCCAGCCTCTCTATATCACTCTACCCCAGCCTCTCTCTATCACTCTACCCCAGGCTCTCTCTATCACTCTTCCCCAGCCTCTCTCTGTCACCCTACCCCAGCCTCTCTCTATCACTCTACCCCAGCCTCTCTCTATCACCCTACCCCAGCCTCTCTCTATCACCCTACCCCAGCCTCTCTCTATCACTCTACCCCAGCCTCTCTATCACTCTACCCCAGGCTCTCTCTATCACTCTACCCCAGCCTCTCTCTATCACTCTACCCCAGCCTCTCTCTATCACTCTACCCCAGCCTCTCTATCACTCTACCCCAGGCTCTCTCTATCACTCTACCCCAGCCTCTCTCTATGACCTACCCCAGCCTCTCTCTATCACTCTACCCCAGCCTCTCTATCACTCTACCCCAGCCTCTCTCTATCA
Organism: Salvelinus fontinalis; assembly: GCF_029448725.1. Taxonomy (NCBI): domain Eukaryota; kingdom Metazoa; phylum Chordata; class Actinopteri; order Salmoniformes; family Salmonidae; genus Salvelinus; species Salvelinus fontinalis. The sequence continues at coordinate 30,043,389 of NC_074687.1, read as the reverse complement.
CCCTACCCCAGCCTCTCTCTATCACCCTACCCCAGCCTCTCTCTATCACTCTACCCCAGCCTCTCTCTCCACCTCTCTCTCTGTCACTCTACCCCAGCCTCTCTCTATCACTACCCCAGCCTCTCTCTCCACCTCTCTCTCTATCACTCTACCCCAGCCTCTCTCTCCACCTCTCTCTCTATCACTCTACCCCAGCCTCTCTCTCCACCTCTCTCTCTATCACTCTACCCCAGCCTCTCTCCACCTCTCTCTCTATCACTCTACCCCAGCCTCTCTCTCCACCTCTCTCTCTATCACTCTACCCCAGCCTCTCTCTCCACCTCTCTCTCTATCACTCTACCCCAGCCTCTCTCCACCTCTCTCTCTATCACTCTACCCCAGCCTCTCTCTCCACCTCTCTCTCTATCACTCTACCCCAGCCTCTCTCTCCTACTCTCTCTCTCTCTCTCTCTGAGGAGATTTATCATGTAGGAATGAGGTCACACTCATCTCACAGAGGTCTCTAGATTGTTTTTGTTATTGTTCGTTGCCGCGGTGGTGGCGGTGTTGATGTCATTACCCCCTGCAGCAGTAACAACAACAAAAATAGGAAACACTGTAAAGGCGACAGCCGAGCCAGGAAGCCTCACTACTAGACTGCACTGCCTGGGCTTACAGAGACCTCTACTTGAACCCAAATACTGTACTCTACTGGATCAGATCAGGTTGTTTTGTTTCCATCAGCCTGAAAAACAACAATGTTTTGTTTCCATTGCATTATGCATTTCTATAAGGCATAAGGCCTTTTTAAATGAGACAGTAAACATACATATTTGATTTCAAGTAGTTTATCAACAACAAGAAACATACAGATGTACGATTGTATTTGATCACCCTGTTGCAGGAGAACTATCCTGCAATGCAGTGTATTTTAGGTTTAAAAAGGCCTCTGAAGTTTGTAATTTTCACTTTGAAATTTCAAACTTGATTTTCCCTATCAACCCCTACAAAAATGGCCATTCAATATAATTCACATTTCCTGTAGCTGCAGGATTATTTTCCTGCTGTAGCAAACTGGCACAAATGAATTCCAAACACCGGGTCCTGTTGGGGGTACTTGAGGACTGGAGTTGGGAGCCAGTGTGTGTAGCCTACAATTCGATTTAAAGTAGTAGTAATCAGAGCTCTAAATGATCTTTTTTACAGGGGTCTGCTGTCGGAACCCACGTTGTTTTGTATCCATTGCATTAAACATTTCTGTAGGGCTAATTATTTAAATGAGACAGGAAACATATTTGATTTGAGGTAGTTATCAACAATCAGGTCCTGTGTTTATACAACGCGCCATTGAATTGAGAGAAACCTCTTGTGATACTCTTGTGTATAAACTAGGAATGAAATGCTTAATTGACAGAGCGCCACAAACACTGAGCTAGCATAGCTTGCTTCATTTTAAAAATAGTGCAGCTCTTTGTCACAGAAATGCCAAAAGTGGGGACGGGAGCGCGACCACCATCTCTGCCTCCTGTTGTCCATGCAGCTGAACAGACCGTAGTCCAAAAAGTGAACACTATCCGAAATCGTTCAAATACTTTGAGCGATTGGTTTAGCCTGTCTGGAATGCCTGATAGGCGGGTTAATCATTTCGTGACGATTCTATTGTTTCCATTTTGCCAGGCAAGCTCAATAAAACACAGCTGAAGCTTTTGAAATGCTGTAAAGTAGTATTTGAACCCAGGTGTGCAGCGGACAGAGCCCAGGGTTTCATATTATGGTGGAAGGAGAAGAAGAACGGCCTTCAGGGATTGAAGAGAGAAAGGACTGCTGCCTGGATGGCCAACATTGATTCATAAGTCTAAAAGAGAATTAGGATGCTGCTTCGTTTTCATTCAGTCAGAGTCAGAGTTCATTCAGTCAGATTCCATTCAGAGTCCCGAAAGGGAAATCAGCTTACTATTGGGTTACATTACATGATATACTGTACAGCAGCCATGCTCCCTCCATGCCTACTGTACTTTATTCATCAGATCAAATTATGCACTGCCACATGTGGATAGGAATTATTATATTATCAACAATACAGTAGCATCTTCATCTCACTCAGGGCTGTCTGCATGCCTCTCTCCAGGCCTACTGTACTGTATTCATCAGCTTATGCACTGTCACATGTGGTTAGCAATTATTAGGCTACTGTACAGTACAGTACCATGTCATTCAGGTCTGGCTGGCACTCAATGGACTGTTTGATTGCGTAAGAGGGGAGAGCAGTCTGAAAACGCAAAAAAAGGTCACTCTGGGAACTCACCCATGTAAAGTCCTTTAATTCACAATAAAAAACTATGAACCCAGATTCCCTGTGTTCCCCTTATTTCCAACCCTGAGAGTCTGCTTTATTTTGGGCTGTGTCCAGAGAAACTGGTGGTAGTGACAGATCCATGATGGATCTATAACCCTCCATGAGTCAATACCAGAGCCGGAATGGAGTGACAGATATCCACTCCTCTGATTGGCTCTATTACACTGCATGTGTTCCAAATGGCATCCAATTCCCTATATAGTGCATTATTTTTGACCAGGGCCCATAGTGCTCTGGTTAAAAGTAGTGCACTATATACAGAATAGGGTGCCATTCGGGACAGAGTCACTGTTATTGGGTTGGCTGCTATTTACATCATACCCTCACCTCTAGTGCATGTGTGATCATTTGGTGAATACTTTATGTGGTGATTCTACAGAGGTTGTGCAAATTGCAGTACCACAAATATATACATATATATATTTTTTAAAACTGTTAAGTCGCCAAACGTTGGATATTTATTTACTATTTTCTAGTATTGAGATGCATAGCCAGCAAGGGTGCTCCAACCCTCCAAGATCCCAAGCATTGACATCTAGTTGGCCAAAACATAGACGTCTATAATGTGCTCTACTGTACTGTACTCTACTGTACTCTACTATACTGTACTCTACAGTGGTGGGCCGTCAGGGCCTGCAAGGCCTTCTCTGCTGGCCTAAACATCATCAGAATATACTTTTTTTTTTAAATATATTTTCCCACAAATATGTATTAAATTATTCCCCAGAGTAAGAGTTATACTCTTCATTTCATAGCTTTCCTCTTGGTTGCACTGCTTCCAGCCCCAGGTTGAGATTTGGAGGGCTTGTCTTTATGTTAGATCTTTTATCCAATCATATTCAGCCATCATGTGTTGCCAGGGGTCTAAAATCTGCCCTCAGGCCTTCAGAATCAACAGTGCGGGCGCTTGTCGCTTATAGTGAATGGAAATGAAAATTTAGTGTCAACCAATCAGCTTTAGAGTCGGCTATTGTACGCCTGCTGGCTGGCTCCAGTGTTACACAGGAGCCAGCTAGCAGGCGTAGTGTGTGCACGTCTTTTGATTGGATTACCAATATTGAGAGGCAGATCCTATGGAGATCTAGGAAACTGAATTTGATAAACAAATTAATTCGCGTACTACTAAGCTGTTTTTTCAACCCACAATGGCGGAAGGAGGAGAAGATATCGATTTGGTCGAGGATATAATTATAACGCCATTCTCAAGACTAACTTTTCAAGAAAAGTTAGACATTGTAAGGAGAGGTTGCCCGACGCCACAAAGCCTGTCACAGGCGGGGAAGGGCTTCGTTCGCTCGCCACTTTCAAAGTTTCAACTACGAGCGCTGTCAATGGGGTGAGCGCTGTCAATGGCTCCTTGGCTCTGAGAAGCACTGTAAACTGTACTGCTGGGAATGCCTATTATTTGCAAGTGATCGATTTGGTGTTTGGAGCCACACTGGCTTTGCAAACTTGAGTTGTCTAACCAAGGCAGCAACGAGACACTAAAGTACGGCTGGGCACTAACAAGCAATGGTGCTTTTGAAAACTTTTGGGGACACCGGAGTGGATCTACAGCTCAAAGAACACGCGCGCAGGGCAACGAAGCTGCACAATGAAAAGGTGAAGGGAAATATTGAAAAGACTCATTGATTGTGTCATGTTTTTGTCAAATGTAAATTTGTCAATTTCAAGGTGACGCAACGCCTGGTTATACTGCGTTTCTGTCTAAATGTATAGTGTCTAGAGCCATGGCATCATAATGAGGTGGATTAATTCGGGTGGGACTGTGTAATACCTCACTGAAGGCCCAGGCCCCAGGCCCACGGCACGCCACTGGTACTCTACTGTACTCTACTATACTCTACTGTACTCTACTATATTGTACTGTACTGTACTCTACTATACTGTACTGTACTCAAGTTTACTCGACTTGATGGCAATGTCTATACTAAAACGAGTTATATCCATCTACAGTCTATACTAAAACGAGTTATATCCATCTACAGTCTATACTAAAACGAGTTATATCCATCTACAGTCTATACTAAAACGAGTTATATCCATCTACAGTCTATACTAAAACGAGTTATATCCATCTACAGTCTATACTAAAACGAGTTATATCCATCTACAGTCTATACTAAAACGAGTTATATCCATCTACAGTATATACTAAAACGAGTTATATCCATCTACAGTCTATACTAAAACGAGTTATACCCATCTATAGTCTATACTAAAACGAGTGTTACGCTCGTCGTATGAAGTAGAAGGAGACCAAGGTGCAGCATGGTAAGCGTTCATGATATTTAATCAAACTGAACACAAACAAAATAACAAAGTAGAACAAAACGAAACGGTTCTGTCAGGTGCAGACACAAAACAGAAAACAACTACTCAACAAAACACAGGTGGGAAAAGGCTGCCTAAGTATGATTCCCAATCAGAGACGATAAACAGCTGCCTCTGATTGGAAAGCACACTCAGCCAAAAACAAAGAAATATAACACATAGAATGCCCACCCTAATCACACCCTGGCCTAACCAAAATAGAGACTAAAACCCTCTCTATGGCCAGGGCGTGACAACGAGTTATATCCATTTACAGTTCTATTGATCTCTATGATTGACACTTCACACAGGTCAAGCAGTTTAAATATCTAACAACATAATGAATTAGATGCATACGTAATTCAATCAATCAACAAGTTTCAGATTCGTACAGTCAACATTGAACATTGTACAGAGAACAACGGAGAATTCTCTAAAATGTCAAGCACATGGTTATAGTTTGGGACATATTTGACATCGCTCATCATCCCTTCATTGAAACCATCATCCCAAGCTTCTTATCTTTATAGTATAGTATTATAGTCTTTTATGATAGCCTTCCCTGGACATGATTTGCATGGATTGGTTGGATGTGCTCCTTTGAACAGTCTCTCTCTCTATTGAAGACTCTATTCATTGTCTCTTTGAATAAATAGAGTGAAGCGGAGCTGCATTTGGCTGCTCTGTGCTCATGGAAAAAATCCTACAAAAGAAGAAAGGTGGCCGTGTCTGTGCTATCTATGAGTGTCCAAATGGCAGTTGCAGCCTATTCCCTAATAGTGCACTACGTTTGACCAGAGCCCTATGGGCCCTTGTTCAAAATAGTGCACTATATAAGAAAAAGGGTGCCATTTGGAAGGTAACCTACATATCACCTCATTCCCTGTCTGTATTATTCATAGAGCCAGTTAACAACTCAGACTGGTGAAATATTCAGTGGAAGGTAATGAATGACCTCCGCCCACTCACCGTCCAGGAACAGAACAGAGACATGCCCAGCCTTCACCTGAGCTGTAATCAGTGATGTGAAACGTTGTGCACAATGCCGATAGAAATAAAGAATAGAGATGACATGATTCCGTATTCTATCAATCATACAAGCATGTCTGTTCTACACAATACAGTTGTATGCGATCGTTCTGTAACGTTACATTTTCCTGAACAGGCCTGTGCACTACTAAACAGGTAACCTTTTCACACTGACCCGTACAGTGCTGTACTGGCTCAGATATTTTTCTTTCACATTGTCCTTTCCAGCATGGTTCAAGCGACTGTGGTGGATTCGTAACCAGACAAGCACAGCACTTGACTTGGCTTGACTCAGCTCAATAATTCTACCCATAGAAGAACCCTTTCTACAGAGGGTTCTACATGGAACATAAAAGGGTTCTACCTGGAACCAAAAAGGGTTATCCTATGGGGACAGCCAAAGAACCCTTTTGGAACCCTTGTTTCTAAGAATGTAGAGTGCATTCTCTGTGTTCTGAGTCTAAACTACACCCCCTCTACACAGCCTCTCCTCCCCATGGCCTTGTAGTTCACACACATCCCAGGGACATAATTAACTCCAGACTTCCATGTTAGACCTTTGATGTTGCCAGAACGCTACTATGCTAGTCGTCTATACCCTGGTGGTGCTCTGTAGAGAGACTCTGTAGAGAGTTGTAGTAGGAGTTGATGACTGCTGAGCCCGGGATGATTCTTATTAACCCACATTTCTCTGACTGATGAGAGGGGAGAGAGGTGGGGAAATGGAGGTTATGCCTTCTTTTTTGTCTCCTGGCATCTCGCTCTTATTCAGGCTCTCCCTCTCTCTCTCTCTCGTTGAGTATTCTGTCTCCTCCTACTTTGAAGAGAGTTCATCTGTCTGCACCTACAGTAAGGATGGCTTGTCAGAATCCACTCACCCCTTCCCGCCACTTCTCTCTCTGTAACCTCTCCTCCCTCCCACTTTTCCCCTCCCTCCTCTCCTCTCCCCTCCACTCTCTCATATCCTTTCATTCCCTTGCCTTCCTTCCTCTCTCTCTCCCCATCCACCTCTTCTCCTCTCCTCCCCTCCTCTACTTTCAACTCCCCTCTGTCTACCCTCTCCTCCCCCCTCTCCTCTGCTCTAGGGCTGACAGGAGACGGACAGGTACTCATCAGGATCCCAGCATCGTATTACCCTGCCTGTACCTATATCAGCCTCCTGTGTTTGACTTTTTAATCAGCCTCTCCTGTTTACATGTGAGTCATTTAGCAGACACTCTTATCCAGAGCTACACACAGTTAACCATTATACTCAGTGTACTTAGTGTCTGTGAAGGTGGTGTGTCCTGTGTGCTCGTATTACAAACAGACATGCCAGAGGAGGCAGCCATAAACCTGTGTAATTTCAGTCCTTTCCAAGGGCAATTAGTGTTATTTCATATATAGACCTACATCAAGCTCACCATTTCATTTGTGTAAGTTCAGCTATGCGAGGCCTAAAATGAAGCAATAAGATCAGAGGAGGTGTGGTATAGTATATAGCCAAGATACCCCGGCTAAGGGCTGTTCATACACACGACCCAACGCAGAGTGCCTGGAAACAGCCCTTAGCCGTGGTATATTGGCCATATACCACAAAGCCCTGAGGTGCCTTATTGCTATTATAAACTGGTTACCAACGTAATTAGAGTATCAAGGTAAGACCCAGATGCAGACCTTGTCGAAGTAACAATGTTTATTACAGCAACAGGGGCAAAGGTACAGGACTGCAGGCAGGGTCAGGTTAGGCAGAGGTCGGTAATCCAGAGGTGGGGCAAAGTTACAGGATGGCAGGCAGGGTCAGGGGCAGGCAGAGTTGTCAGGCGGGTGGGTACAGGGTCAGGACAGGCAAGGGTCAAAAACCAGGAGGACGAGAAAAGAGAGACTGGGGAAAGCAGGAGCTGAGATACAAAAACGCTGGTTGGCTTGACAAACAAGACAAACTGGCAACAGACAAACAGAGAACACAGGTATAAATACATAGGGGATAATGGGGAAGATGTGTCGCCCAATCACAAAGACAGGTGAAACAGATCAGGGTGTGACATAGCGCAGTAAATATAAATGTTTTGCCGTACCCGTAATATACCACGGCTGTCAGCCAATCAGTTTATAATGTGTTTAAATGATTAGATTCCATCAGTAACTATTAAGTGCATGTGGTTTGTTTTAGTGAAATTATCTGGAGATTGATTCCCTCGATGAGACCAGTATTCCATTGAAGGGTCATGTGAATGAATGGTTACATAAGATATTGGCGATAAGCATCTCTAGTCGATCAATAAACCCTTGGTATCCAAGGCTTCCAGCCTATCGGATTGCTACATGACCAGATCAGATGCAATCTCTGGGATTAATAGTCACCGCTGAATCCTTTCCCCCAGCCCGCAAGACAGACAGTTTGGAGAATCTAATGCCAACATGGCCACTCTGTTTTGCTCTCTAAACTAAGGCAGGTAGCCTAGCGGTTAACAGTGTTGTAACCAAAAGGTTGCTGGTTCGGATCCCAGAGCCGACTAGGTGAAAAGTCTGTCAGTGTGCCCTTGAGCAATGCACTTAACCCTAATTTCTCCTGTAATTTGCTCTGGATTAGAGTGTCTGCTAAAATGTAAATGCATGTGTTTTTACGAAGAGTGGTATTCCACCCTGCTTTTGTAGTATTAGAGCTTTATTCAGACAGTATGGAAATAGAGGCAGGAGACAGACCAGGAGGAAGCAGAACATGTGGAAGTAGGGATTGAACACAGGACTATATCGAGCATCTAATAATGTGCTTACTGCCAGGAGTGTTCCCACTTGACCAGACATGCTCTCTAAATCAGAGCTTGTCTGACTGACTGCCAGTCTGCCACATACCAGCGGATCAGATCCGTCATCATAGGGAACCTGGTCTGAGTGAGTTCATTCCTAGTGGAGCAAAGGGCCTCAACATCTCCAGTGATCCTTGCTCTGGCCTGTTTTTAAACTTCAGTCCTGGCCTGGGTATATTACTAGCCTAACTTACTGAAGGACACTGCTGTTACTGATGCTCCAGTGACCTAGTAATGTTACTGCACCTGTATAATGGCAACTTCACCATACGTCTGTCTCGGCTTATTGTAAAGCACAACATGAAAAGACCCTATATGGTATAGCTGACACACCAGTGGATGGGCCTAGATCCCGTGTCAAACTCGTTCCACGGAGGGCCAAGTGTCTGCGGATTTTCGCTTCACCCTTGTACTTAATTGATGAATTAAGGTCACTAATTAGTAAAGAACGCCCCTCACCTGCTTGTCTAGGTCTTAGGTGAAAGCAAAACCCAGAAACCCGCTGACACTCCCCTGGCCTAGATGATACTTGTATTTGTACTGTTATCCAATGCCCAATATATTGCATTCACTGACCGTAAGACAATATGGATAAGAGATTTTGTTGAATTAACAAATGCATGTCTAACAGTTTAAACATGTCTCATAGTCCAGCTACCTCTCAACCTTTTAACCATCCACATAGCCGTCCTACTTTCTAACTCTTGTCTTGATCATAACTTTGTTGTCAGAGGTCAATGTTATTATGGCAGCAGTGACACATGACACAGTCGTTGAGAATAGCATGGTGGTGGAAGAACCAAGACATTTTCCTGTGTGTGGATACTGTCTAGTGAATAGTCACTTCGTCTTAGTGCAGAGTGACTGAGACTGAGCCTTCAAATCTCCAACTGGCCAGGTTTTGTCCGAGTTTTCAGGCTCAATGCCACCTAATGACACAGGCTGTTGTATACTGTACAGGGCTTGGCTTGCACACACACCACCACGGATCCCACCCAAGTTTGGTACTGAGAAGTCAGTGAAGGGAACACTGAACACATCACCACACTTCACGTCACACCAGTTCACACTTCACCAGTAGTACCATCCCATGGTGTCCCAGAGTGAGGGACGGCCATTCCCTGCTCTCCAGCTGGTTTTGCTGGTGCTCCCTGTCACTCACACAGTACTCACACAGTATGGAGGATTAGCCTAAAACACCTGCTGGGCCATCATAGTGGTCCATGATGTTTAGACAGACACTTACCACCCACAGAGTATACACATGCACATGTGCGAGCACACACACACACACACACACACACACACACACACACACACACACACACACACACACACACACACACACACACACACACACACACACACACACACACACACACACACACACACACACACACACACACACACGCACACACACACACACACACACACACAGACAGAGAGAGAGACAGTCCCTGGGCCTTTATTTCTGCCAAAGTGGTTTCTCCTTCTTGGTTGTCCTCCAGGGCAGGGAGATGATTTGAGACAGACAGACCCAGCAGACAGATTTCCTTTCTCCCTGGATAGGAACGGCTGGAGGAGGTGTCACAACTAACTGGCATGTTATTATCACATAATTATAGACTGTGAAAGTGTGCTCAGTGGTTAATGCTCAATGGGATACTGATACACACAGACAAACACACAGACAAACACCCACACACACACACACACACACGAAAAGTAATTAATACACTATAGTCAACTCAGTGGGGCACTGGTATCCACTGGATCCATTGGATAAAAATGACTCCGACACCTGTCCAAACAGACTATACACACACACAGCTGCAATGTGTGTCAGATCAGGATATTGTTGTGGTAAGCAGGATGTGAAGTGAGCAGTACCACTGTGGTTTTAAAGATAGATGAAAGAAGCTACTGGGCTGCAGCTCCTCTGTGTGTGTGTGTGTGTGTGTGTGTGTGTGTGTGTGTGTGTGTGTGTGTGTGTGTGTGTGTGTGTGTGTGTGTGTGTGTGTGTGTGTGTGTGTGTGTGTGTGTGTGTGTGTGTGTGTGTGTGTGTGTGTGTGTGTGTGTGTGTGTGTGTGTGCGTGCGTGCGTGCATCAGCTCCCCTGTGTGTGTGTGTGTGTGTGTGTGTGTCAGCTCCTCTGATGCTGCTGCCTCACGTTCTACGTTCTAGGCACTTGGCTTGTCAAACCTCAGGCTGTTGCTACTCCATTCTCCACCCTCCCCACTACCTACCAAGGGGGTTGTCACAAATGGAAAGTGGCAGCCTTCTAAAAAAAGTAACGTGTGCCGTCAGTGACTGTGCTGCTTTTAGACTGTGTCTCTCCCAGGTAGCTGACTGAGGATGCAGAGATGTGTGTGTCGAGGATGGGATAGGGTCCTTTGGAATGGAAGACATAGGAATATATTCTAGAGGCTTGAAGCAAGTTTAGAACTAGGTAAGAATGTGCTTCTGTGATATTTTCTGCCTTCTATTTCTGTGGAAATAGTTGTGTGATCCTTTCAGTTCTTTAGAGTTGTCTGTAGTTTGACATAAGATGTGTGGTTTTGACTGTCCTGGTTAGTCTTGTATTTGTGCAGTTTTATCATAGTGGAAAATGTTGTGTAATGTTGTCATTCAGCTTTGAAGCCCAGTAGTTGAATTGCATGATACAGTGATTAGAGTTGGATGTGTGAACATCAGTGTGTGTGTTTCCCCGAGCTAGTAATCAAACTCTAATGATGTTACTCACTTACGGCTAATTCAGTTTGGCTTTTTTTACACTATCAAATACTTCTAGAAGTATATTTCTCTCTCTCTCTCTCTCTCTCTCTCTCTCTCTCTCTCTCTCTCTCTCTCTCTCTCTCTCTCTCTCTACCCCCCCCCCCCCCACCCCCTTGGGCTGAGAATTGCCGATACAATATTTATTGTGATTCTCACGATTCTATATGTATTGCAGAAAACAAATTGGCTTCCTATCGAAAAAGAAGATGGAGAACAAGTTATGAAGGAAAAATACTGTAGTTTTGGTTCAGGTACAGCCAACTAGCGCAACAATAAGACTGTGATATTGTCAAAATTATACGATACGATATATAATCAAAAATAATATCCCAATATGTAACTACGTATACATTTTTTCCCCCATCACTACCTCATAGAAGACAGAAATACTAGTTTCAGCTGTTTCTGCTGGTTTGTTTATTTGACTCTATTGAATCCACTTATTGATGGAATTGTATCTCTCTCTTCTTGCTCCAGGCCAGGACTGTCTGGGTATCTGGATGCTGTCATCTCTAGACTAGACACACTGTTGTTCTTCACTGAAGACAGACTGTGAAGAAACCAAAGAGGCTGTGTGTTTGGGATGGAGCCAATGACCAGGAGGCTAAACTGAAGGAGAACAAGGCCACCGAGATTTGATTCAAATGGGGTAAGTTTAGACTGCTACTGGGCTTAACGGGTGGTGATCAGAGGATTGGGTTACCAACATGATAGATCACTGGAATATGATGCTTGAGGTTGTTGTGTAACCTCCTGAGAGCTAGACACACACACTGACTCATCTAGGTGATCACACACACACACACACACACACACACACACACACACACACACACACACACACACACACACACACACACACACACACACACACACACACACACACACACACACACACACACACACACACACACACACACTTCAACCATCACTGAAAGGAAGTCACCTTCCAGAAAAAACAAAACTTTCCCATATCATTTACGGACTAGCTCCTCTCCTCTCTCTTATTAACTGGGGCCCTCTTCTCCTCACAGAGGATTAGTATGACTGATTTACTATGGAGCCAGAGGAGATGAAATACACCATGGTTAGTGGCAGTGACAGTAGGAGCAGAGAGAGCAGGGAAAGGCCCTAATAAAGCCTGCCTCACTGTGTGCCTTTAGATTAGCTGTAATTGAATCAGAAAGGGAGAGAAGCTTCAGAGACATTGGTTCTCACACACACGTACGGCACACATGTACACACACACGCACACACACACAAACCTCACACGTGCTTATCAGACATGCTCTTAATGCAAAATAAGTCTGTATATTCACATCAGTATTTTTTTCTAAGAAAAGAGAGAGATACACACATGCGAGAACACAACCCGGGGCAAAAAGGGCTTTCACAAGAATGATTGACAACGACAACCTCCAGCGCTGAAAGGATCCACTTGCCTGCGTACATTTAGATGCAGAGATAAATACCAGAGCCTTTGTCAAGGCACGCAGCTCATTCAATCCAGCCTAACAGAGTTTTAAATTAAACCTGAATATCGTTCTTTTACCTCCAGCATGTTAGGAATATTAATATACTTATTATCTACCATCAAACTAAGCTAATGTTTTTCTCTAGCGCCATAGAGCCAGCTGGTAAGAGAGGAGGGGTGCATTGGTAAATAAACCTCATCTTATTGCATTCATCTATGCATCAGGGAGAGATGAGGGATGATGATTCTGCCTAACGGCAGCCCTGTTTTATAACTAAGTGCTGTCTGTCTTTTGACCCTAATTCGTGCTGAAGATTACAGAGAGGTAGCTAGCTATATGTATGGCCCTGTCCTGGCCCCCAGCCATGCAATTTGTACTAATTACAGCGATATAAAGAGGAGTTAGTCCACTACGCAGCACTATTGCCCTCTCTCTCTCTCTCTCTGTCTCTCTCTCAATTCAATTCAATTCAAGGGGCTGTCACGCCCTGGCCTTATTATTCTTTGTTTTCTTTATTATTTTAGTTAGGTCAGGGTGTGACATGGGGAATGTTTATGTTTTTGTTGGTTTTGGGTGTTTATTTGGTAAAGGGGTTATGGGGTGGAGTATATGGTTTTGTGTTGAGTGTATATGTCTAGCGTTGTCTATGTTGGTTAGTTATCTAGGAGAGTCTATGGTTACCTGAATGAGTTCCCAATTAGAGACAGCTGATTTCGGTTGTCTCTGATTGGGAGCCTTATTTAGGGTAGCCATAGGCTCTCATTGGTTGTGGGTAATTGTCTATGTAAGAACGTTTGTAGCCTGTTATGTTTGTGCACAACGTTTGTAGCTTCACGGTCGTTTTGTTGTTTTGTTAAAGTGTTTTGTTCGTGTTCATCTTCGTGTTGTTATAATAAAAGAAGATGGCTTATTTTCCAAGTGCTGCATTTTGGTCCGTTAATCCGCCACACGATCGTGACAGAATTACCCACTATAGGACCAAGCGGCATGGAAGGCGGCAACAGGACCTACCTACACAGGATCTCTGGAGTTGGGAGGACGAATTGGAAAGAGATGGACATTGGGATCAACCTGGAGAATATCGCCTCCCTCGTGAAGAGCTGGAGGCAGCGAAAGCCGAGAGGAGGCGATATGAGGAGGCAGCACGGAGACAAGGCTGGAGACCCGTGAGTACAACCCAAAAATTTCTTGGGGGGGGCCTTAAAGGGAGTGTGGCGAAGTCAGGTAGGAAACCTGCGCCTACTCCCTGTACTTACCGTGGAGAGCGGGAGTACGGGCAGACACCGTGTTACGCAGTAGAGCGCACGGTGTCTCCTGTACGCGTGCATAGCCCGGTTCGGTACATTTCAGCTCCACGTATCGGCCGGGCTAGACTGAGCGTTGAGCCGTATGTCATGAAGCCGGCCCAACGCATCTGGTCACCAGTGCGTCTCCTCGGGCCGGCGTACATGGCACCAGCCTTACGCATGGTGTCCCCGGTTCGCCTACATAGGCCGGTGCGGGTCATTCCACCTCCCCGCACTGGTCAGGCGACGGGGAGCATACAACCAGGTAAGGTTGGGCAGGCTCGGCGTTCAAGGGAGCCAGTACGCCTGCACGGTCCGGTATTTCCGGCGCCACCTCCCCGCCCCAATCCAGTACCACCAGTGCCTCCTCCACGCACTAGCTATATGGTGCGTGTCTCCAGCCCTTTACCACCAGTGTCTAAACCACGCACCAAGCCTCCTGTGTGTCCCCAGAGTCCTGTGCGTCCTGTTGCTGCTCCCCGCACTAGCCCTGAGATGCGTGTCCCCAGCCCGGTGCCACCAGTCCCGGCACCACGCACCAGGCCTACAGTGCGCCTCAGCCGGCAGGAGTCTGCCGTCTGCACAGCAATGACTGAACTGCCCGTCTCCCCAGCGCCATCTGAGCCATCCGTCTCCCCAGCGCCATCTGAGCCATCCGTCTCCCCAGCGCCATCTGAGCCATCCGTCTGCCATGAGCCTGCAAAGCCGCCCGTCTGCCATGAGCCTGCAAAGCCGCCCGTCTGCCATGAGCCCACTGAGCCGTCCGCCAGACAGGAGCCGCTAGAGCCGCCAGCCAGACAGGAGCCGCTAGAGCCGTCCGCCAGCCAGGATCTGCCAGAGCCGCCAACCAGACAGGATCTGCCAGAGCCGCTAATCAGACAGGATCTGCCAGAGCCGCCAACCAGACAGGAGCAGCCAGATCAGTCAGCTAGCCATGAGCAGCCAGATCCGTCAGCTAGCCATGAGCAGCCAGATCCGTCAGCTAGCCATGAGCAGCCAGATCCGTCAGCTAGCCATGAGCAGCCAGATCCGTCAGCTAGCCATGAGCAGCCAGATCCGTCAGCTAGCTATGAGCAGCCAGATCCGTCAGCTAGCTATGAGCAGCCAGATCCGTCAGCTAGCTATGAGCAGCCAGATCCGTCAGCTAGCCATGAGCAGCCAGATCCGTCAGCTAGCCATGAGCAGCCAGATCCGTCAGCTAGCCATGAGCAGCCAGATCCGTCAGCCAGCCATGAGCAGCCAGATCCGTCAGCCAGCCATGAGCAGCCAGATCCGTCAGCCAGCCATGAGCAGCCAGATCCGTCAGCCAGCCATGAGCAGCCAGATCCGTCAGCCAGCCATGAGCAGCCAGATCCGTCAGCCAGCCATGAGCAGCCAGATCCGTCAGCCAGCCATGAGCAGCCAGATCCGTCAGCCAGCCATGAGCAGCCAGATCCGTCAGCCAGCCATGAGCAGCCAGATCCGTTAGCCAGCCATGAGCAGCCAGATCTGTCAGCCAGCCATGGGCCGTCCCTCAGTCCGGAGCTGCAGTCCCTCAGTCCGGAGCTGCAGTCCCTCAGTCCGGAGCTGCCATTCCTCAGTCCGGAGCTGCCATTCCTCAGTCCGGAGCTGCCATTCCTCAGTCCGGAGCTGCCATTCCTCAGTCCGGAGCTGCCATTCCTCAGTCCGGAGCTGCCATTCCTCAGTCCGGAGCTGCCATTCCTCAGTCCGGAGCTGCCATTCCTCAGTCCGGAGCTGCCCCTTACCCTGGTGCTGCCCCTTACCCTGGTGCTGCCCCTGACCCTGGTGCTGCCCCTGACCCTGGTACTGCCCCTTACCCTGGTACTGGTCCTTAGTCCGGAGCTGTCCCTTAGTCCGGAACTCCCCCTTAATGCAATGGGGTTAATGTGGAGGGGGGTCGTTTGGAGGAAGCCTAGGAGGTGGTTAGGTACTGTGGTGACGTGGGGACTACGACCAGAGCCGGAGCCGCCACCGTGGAGGGGAGCCCACCCAGACCCTCCCTTAGACTGTGTATGGTGCGCCCGGAGTTCGCGCCTCAAGGGGGGGGTTATGTCACGCCCTGGCCTTATTATTCTTTGTTTTCTTTATTATTTTAGTTAGGTCAGGGTGTGACATGGGGAATGTTTATGTTTTTGTTGGTTTTGGGTGTTTATTTGGTAAAGGGGTTATGGGGTGGAGTATATGGTTTTGTGTTGAGTGTATATGTCTAGCGTTGTCTATGTTGGTTAGTTATCTAGGAGAGTCTATGGTTACCTGAATGAGTTCCCAATTAGAGACAGCTGATTTCGGTTGTCTCTGATTGGGAGCCTTATTTAGGGTAGCCATAGGCTCTCATTGGTTGTGGGTAATTGTCTATGTAAGAACGTTTGTAGCCTGTTATGTTTGTGCACAACGTTTGTAGCTTCACGGTCGTTTTGTTGTTTTGTTAAAGTGTTTTGTTCGTGTTCATCTTCGTGTTGTTATAATAAAAGAAGATGGCTTATTTTCCAAGTGCTGCATTTTGGTCCGTTAATCCGCCACACGATCGTGACAGGGGCTTTATTGGCATGGGAAACATGTGTTAACATTGCCAAAGCAAGTGAGGTAGACAATATACAAAAGTGAAACAAACAATACAAATTAACAGTAAACATTACACATACAGAAGTTTCAAAACAATAAAGACATTACAAATGTCTTATTATATATATATATACAGTGTTGTAACGATGTACAAATGGTTAAAGCACACAAGTTAAAATAGATAAACATGGGTTGTATTTACAATGGTGTTTGTTCTTCACTGGTTGCCCTTTTCTTGTCTCTCTCTCAATTCAATTAAATTCAATTCAAGGGGCTTTATTGGCATGGGAAACATGTGTTAACATTGCCAAAGCAAGTGAGGTAGATAATATACAAATACATATACTCTCTCTCTCTCTCTGTCTCTTCTCTTTCTCTCTCCTCTCTTTCTCTCTCCTCTCTCTCTCTGTCTCTCTCTCTCTCTCTCTCTCTCTCTCTCTCTGTCTCTCTCTCTCTCTCTCTGTCTCTCTCTCTCTCTCCTCTCTCTGTCTTTGTGTATTCTCTCTCTCTCTCTCTCTCTCTCTGTCTCTGTCTCTGTCTCTCTCTCTGTCTCTCTCTCTCTCTCTCTCTCTCTCTCTCTGTCTCTTCTTCTCTTTCTCTCTCCTCTCTCTCTCTCGCTCTCTCGCTCTCCCTGTCTCTTCTTCTCTTTCTCTCTCCTCTCTCTGTCTTTGTGTATTCTCTCTCTCTCTCTCTCTCTCGCTCTCTCTCTCTCCCTGTCTCTTCTTCTCTTTCTCTCTCCTCTCTCTGTCTTTGTGTCTTCTCTCTCTTTCTCTCGCCCTCTCCCTCTCTCTTCTCCTCCTAATCCACTGCTCCTCTCTGATTAGTAGAATGAGTGCCGAAGGCTAACTGCAAAGTGGCAGTCTTTATTACTGTCCATTCAGCTTCATGTCTTATTTTCCTCCTCTCGTTTTTCATCATGGCCCAAGCGGATAGAGAGAGAGAGTGAAATAAATTCCTTCTTTTATTCATTGCTGCGGAGCGATGCCATTAAAAAAAATATGAATGTGATTGTTCAAGTTAAGGGAAGAAACCACGCATCAGGGACAATGAACTTGTTTGGAGGAAGTGACAGTGGTTATCCCATTCAGTAAGAGCATAAGAATTTCCTTGATTCGCTGGTAGGGAAGAGTGGGGGAAATTGTTTGAAAGTTGAACGCTCACTATTAGTAAGGGGAGACATATTTGTTGTAACATATTTAGTATTGTTTTCTAGTATAGACCTGTTTGGGTTAGGGATCATTAGTAGAGTGGCTCTCTATTTCCCTCAGCATTATGACTGTCTAAAGAATCCATATGTTGTTCTGAAATATCAACACAGAAATACTGGACATTTTGAACTTTTTAAACTAATTTTGAACTAATTATGGTGGCGATTTGACACAATTACAATCATGGTCTTGAATTGGACTTGCATTTTTCTGGTCCCGGTCTTGGTCTTGGTCTTGACTCGGTCTCACCCCCTCCCGGTCTTGGTCTTGGTCTTGACTAAGTCTCACTCCCTCCCGGTTGGTCTTGACTCAGTCTCACCCCCTCCCGGTCTTGGTCTTGGTCTTGACTCAGTCTCACCCCCTCCCGGTCTTGGTCTTGACTCGGTCTCACCCCCTCCCGGTCTTGGTCTAGGTCTTGACTCAGTCTCACCCCCTCCCGGTCTTGGTCTTGGTCTTGACTCAGTCTCACCCCCTCCCGGTCTTCGTCTTGACTCGGTCTCACCCCCTTCCGGTCTTGGTCTTGGTCTTGACTCGGTCTCACCCCCTCCCGGTCTTGGTCTTGGTCTTGACTCGGTCTCACCCCCCTCCCAGTCTAGGTCTTGACTCAGTCTCACCCCCTCCCGGTCTCGGTCTTGGTCTTGACTCGGTCTCACCCCCCTCCCGGTCTTGGTCTTGACTCGGTCTCACCCCCCTCCCGGTCTTGGTCTTGACTCGGTCTCACCCCCCTCCCGGTCTTGGTCTTGACTCGGTCTCACCCCCCTCCCGGTCTTGGTCTTGACTCAGTCTCACCCCCTCCCGGTCTTGGTCTTGGTCTTGACTCGGTCTCACCCCCCTCCCAGTCTAGGTCTTGACTCAGTCTCACCCCCTCCCAGTCTTGGTCTTGGTCTTGACTCGGTCTCAACCCCCTCCCAGTCTAGGTCTTGACTCAGTCTCACCCCCCTCCCGGTCTTGGTCTTGGTCTTGACTCGGTCTCACCCCCCCCCCGGTCTAGGTCTTGACTCGGTCTCACCCCCCTCCCGGTCTTGGTCTTGACTCGGTCTCACCCCCCTCCCGGTCTTGGTCTTGACTCGGTCTCACCCCCTCCCGGTCTTGGTCTTGGTCTTGACTCGGTCTCACCCCCCTCCCAGTCTAGGTCTTGACTCGGTCTCACCCCCCTCCCAGTCTAGGTCTTGACTCAGTCTCACCCCCTCCCGGTCTTGGTCTTGACTCGGTCTCACCCCCCTCCCAGTCTAGGTCTTGACTCAGTCTCACCCCCTCCCGGTCTCGGTCTAGGTCTTGACTCGGTCTCACCCCCCTCCCGGTCTAGGTCTTGACTCGGTCTCACCCCCCTCCCGGTCTTGGTCTTGGTCTTGACTCGGTCTCACCCCCCCCCCCCCCCCCCCCCCGGTCTAGGTCTTGACTCGGTCTCACCCCCCTCCCGGTCTTGGTCTTGACTCGGTCTCACCCCCCTCCCGGTCTTGGTCTTGACTCGGTCTCACCCCCTCCCGGTCTTGGTCTTGGTCTTGACTCGGTCTCACCCCCCTCCCAGTCTAGGTCTTGACTCGGTCTCACCCCCCTCCCAGTCTAGGTCTTGACTCAGTCTCACCCCCTCCCGGTCTTGGTCTTGGTCTTGACTCGGTCTCACCCCCCTCCCAGTCTAGGTCTTGACTCAGTCTCACCCCCTCCCGGTCTTGGTCTTGGTCTTGACTCGGTCTCACCCCCCTCCCGGTCTCGGTCTTGGTCTTGACTCGGTCTCACCCCCCTCCCGGTCTCGGTCTTGGTCTTGACTCGGTCTCACCCCCCTCCCGGTCTTGGTCTTGGTCTTGACTCGGTCTCACCCCCCTCCCGGTCTTGGTCTTGGTCTTGACTCGGTCTCAC